>NW_005871061.1:6385587-6456442 GCF_000147115.1 Myotis lucifugus
CAGCTTTAGTTCTGAGGCTTGGCTCCAGCTCTGAGGCCTCGACTGCTGAAAGCAGGTATCTGGTTTGTTTGGGTTCTATAATTGTGACACTGTTGGGGTCCTGCTCACTCCAGCTCTGAGATCCCGGCTGGCTGAAAGCAGGGATCTGCGTTTGTTCTATAATTGAAACAATGTTGCGGTCCTGCTGGCTGAAGCCTGGCTGGCTGAAAGCAGGTTTCTGGGGTTTTGTTTAACTTCTATATTTGTAACATTGTTTCTTAGAGTGCAAGGTCAGAGGCCGGCAGCAGCAGGGGAATGTTGACTTCCTCAGTCACTGAAGCAAGCAAGCCTCCTGTTCGCTTCAAGCTGCCTGGCTGCCAGCCGCCATCTTTGTTGGCAGTTAATTTGCATATCACCCTGATTAGCCAATGGGAAGGGTAGTGGAGGTATGGCTAATTACCATGTTTCTCTATTATTAGATAGGATATGTGTATATCTATAGATAGATAGATATATAGATAGATATGTATATAATAAGTATTAACAAAAAAGAGGTGGAATGGCTAACTACTGTCAAACCAAATAGACTAAAACATTATCATCTTAACTATTTTTAAATGTACAATTTAGTTTTAAGTATACTCACAGCATTGTGCAACAGACCTCTACAGCATTTTTATCTTAAAAAACTGAAATTTTAGAATCATGGAACAATTTCTCCCTCCTTGCAGATACCTTGCAACCACCATTTTGCTTTATGTTTCTATGACTTCAGTTATTTTAGTTATTTTGTACAAGTGAAATCATGGAAGTGTTGGTAATTCCACTTTTAATTTTTTGAGGAACCTCCACACTATTTTCCATAGTAATTGCACCATTTTACATTCTCACCAGCAGGCACAAGGGTTCCAATTTATTCACATCTTCATCAACACTTGTGATTTTCTATTCTTCTGATAGGGTTTATCCTAAGGGATGTAAGGTGATGTCTCACTGTGGCTTTGATATACATTTCTCTAATGATTAGTGATGTTGAGCACCTTTTCCTTTTGGCCCTTTTTATATCTTCTTGGGTGAAATAACTATTTAAGTACTTTATCTATTTTTTGTAAATTTATTTTTATTGTTGAAAGTATTACAGATGTCCCCTCCCCCACCACCATTGAACCTTTCTACCCCACTCTTGCTCCACCACCCCCCCAGACCTTCACTGCACTATTTTCTGTGTCCATGAGTTATGCATATATACATATAAAAATTTTGGTTAATCTCTTCCAGTCCCCTCTCCCCACTTCCCTCTGAAATTCATCAGTCTCTGGATTGATTTTGTTCATCAGTTTATTTTGTTCATTAGATTCTACATATAAGTGAGCTCATGTGATACTTGTCTTTCTCTGACTGGCTTATTTCACTTAGCGTAATACTCTCCATGCTGCCTCAAAGGGTAAGAGATCCTTCTTTTTTTATAGCTGCATAGTATTCCATGGTGTAAATATAGCACATCCTCTTTAACCACTCATCTACTAATGGACACTTGGACTGTTTCTAGGTCTTAGCTATTATAAATAGCATTGCTATGAACATAGGGGTACATATATTTGTTCTGATTGGTCTTTCAGGATTCTTAGGATATAATCCTAGAAGTGGGACACTGGGTCAAATGGGAGTTTAATTTTTGTGCATTGGACTTCTATCCATTTTAAAATCTGACTTATTTTATTTGTTTTTTAGTTGTTGACTTTTAAGAATTTTTAATATTCTGAATATTAGCATCTTATCAGATGTACACTTTATAAATATTTTCTCCATTCTATAAGTTACTGTTTCAATCTGTTGACTGTTTTCTTTGATATGAAGATGATTTTAAGTTTGATGTAGTCCATTTGTATTTTTTTTATTTGTTTCCTATGCTTTTAGTGTCATATACAAAAAAAAATCATTGTCAAATTCAAAGTCAATAGTTTTCCCCCTATGTTGTCTACTAGGAGCTTTATAATTTTAGATATTCTATTTAGATCTTTAATTCATTCCCAGTTCATTTTTTTTGCATATGGTGAAAAGTAAGGATCTAATTTCAATATTTTGCATGTGCATAGGTTGTTTTTCCAATTATTTGTTGAAGAGAGTATTCATTCACTATTTTGTGGTCTTGGCACCCTTATTAAAATTATTAAAAATAATTTGCCCTTTATACACAGGCTTAAGAAATAAACCTTGGGCACTATTTTTTTTTCCACTGGTCTGTCTGTCTGTCTTTATGCTAGTACCACTTTGTTTTGTTTACTATAGCTTTGCAATAAGTTCTGAAATCAGAAAGTGTGTGGGATTTCAACTTTGTTGTTCTTATTTAAGATTGTTTTGGCTATCAGGGTCCCTTGAAATGCCGTATGAATTTTAAGATGTTTTTCTGTTTTCTGCAAAACAAAAACAAAATACATGCCAATTGACAATTGATAAGGATTGCATTGACTCTAAATATCACTGAGTAGTATGGATATTTTAGCAATAACAAGTCTTCCAATCCATGAACATAGGACACTGTTCCATTTATTTATGTTCTCTTTAAATTCTTTCAGCAATGTTTTGTAGTTTTCAGTACACAAGTCTTTTGCCTTCTTGGTTAAGTTTATTCAGAAGTATTTTATTCTTTCTTATGCAAATGGGATGATTTACTTAATTTCCTTCTCTGTTTTGTTCATTATTACTGTATATAAACACAACTGATTTGGATGTTGAATTTTTATCCTATACTTTTGCTAAATTCATTTGTTAGTTCTAAAGCATATTTTGTCAATTCCTTAGGGTTTTCTACCTATAACATCTTGTCATCTGTGAACAGAGGTAATTTTATTCTTCCTTTTCAACTTGAATGACTTATTTCTATTTCTACTCTAATTACTCTAGCTAAGACTTCTAGTGCTATATTGAATAGAAGTAGTGAGAGTAGGTATCCTCACCTTATTCCTGATCTTAGAAGAAAAGCTTTTAGTCTTTTACAGTTCAATATGATGTTAGCAGTGGGCTTTTAATATATGGTCTTTATTATCTTGGGTGGTTTATTTGCGTTCCTATTTTGTTGGATGGTGTTGTGTTTTTTTGTTTTTTGTTTTTTCTCCATGAAATGGTGAAGTTTGTCAAATGATTTTTTTCTTGCTTCGATTTAGATTATCATGTGGATTTTGTGCTTCATTCTGTTAATATGGCTTGTTACATTGATTGATTTTTTTCTGTGTTGAAACATCCTTGCATTACAAGAATAAATGCCACCTGATCATATTTGTATAATTTTCCCACTGTGCTGTTGGATTCAGTTTACGAATATTTTGTTGAGAATTTTTGCATCAATATTCATCAAGGTTATTAGCCTGTAGTTTTCTTTCCATGTGGTATCTTTGTATGGCATATGTATCAGGGTAATCCTGACTTGTTAAAATGGAATTGGAAGTGTTTCACCCTCTTCAATTTTTTGGAAGAGTATGAAGAGGATTGGTACTAATTCTTTTTTATATGTTTGGAAGAACATTTCAGTGAAGCCATCTGGTCCTGAGATTTTCTGTGTTGGGACAAATTTTTCTTTGTTTTATATAATTTATTTAGTCTCCTCACTAGTTATAGATTTGTTTAGGTTTTTTGCATTATTGAGTCTTGATGGGTTGTACAGTTCTAGGAATTTATTCATTTCTTCTAGGTAATACTAATTTTTCATAGTATTTTGTTATGGTCTTGATTTTTGTGGCAGCAGTTGTAATGTACCTTCTTTCATTTATAATTTTAGTTATTTGAATCTCTTCTCATTCTTTTTTCTTAGTTGATATAACTAAGGATTTGCAATTTTTTAATCTATTTAAAAAAAGCCAACTCTTAATTTTGTTGATTTTTTTCTATTGTTTTTCTAGTCTCTATTTTGTTTATCTCTGCTCTAATCTTTGTTATTTTCTTCCTTCCTGATAACTTTGAGTTTACTTCTTTCTTATTTTTTAGTTCATTGAAATATAAAGTTAATGTTATTTTGAGAATTTTCTTCTTTTTAAATATAAACATTACCTCTTTAAACTTCCCTTGCAATACCACATACCATGTGTTTCTGTCTGTTGTGTTTTAGTTTTCATTTGTCTCAGGATATTTTTTTTTAATTTTACTTGTGATTACTTCTTTGTTCCATTGGTTGTTAAAGGGTAGGTTGTGTAATTTTCACATATCTGTACATTTTCCTTCTGCTATTGATTTGCAGTTTCATGTCATTTTGGTTCAAAAAGGTTCTTTGTGTGATATTAATTGTATTAAATGTGTTAAGACTGGTTTGGTGCACTAATATATGGTCTGTCTTTGAGAATGTACTTTGTGAGCTTGAGAGGAATGTGTATTTTGCTGTTGGGCTGAGTATTCTGTATATATATCAATTGATGTATAGTATTGACCAAATCATCTGTTTTCTTATTGATATTCTGTCTTGTTGTTTTGTCCATTACTGAATGTTGGGTATTGAAGTCATCTACTATTATTGTGTGCTATCTTTCCCTTCAATTCTGTCATGTTTGTTTCATACAGTTGGGAGACCTGATGTTTGATGCATATATATTTACTAAAGGCCCGATGCACGAAATCCTTGCATGGGTAGGGTCCCTAGGCCTCGCCGGTGATCAGGAACGATCTGTGGGATCACTGGAAGGGCAATCAGGTGGTCCCACCTTGGCTGGCCTGGGGCCTGTGGACTAGGGGAAGCTCCTGCATTGAGTGTACGCCCCCTGGTGGTCAGTACATGTCATAGTGACCAGTCATTCCACCAGCTGTTTGGTTTATTTGCATATTAGCCTTTTATTTTATAGAATAATTGCTACATATTCTTGATGAAGTGATTCTTTTATGATTATAGAATGTCTTTCTTTGTCTATTGTGACAATTATTTATTTAAAGTCTCTTCTGTGTGATATAATTATGGGCACCCTGATCTCTTTTGGTTACCTTTTCATGAAATATATTTTTCCATCATTTCACTTTTATGCTATACTTGTCCCTAGATATAAAGATAGTAACTTGTAGATAAAATATAGTTGAATTTTATTTGATTTATCCATCCAGCTAATCTTTATATTTTCATTGGGAAGTTTAATTTATATTTATTTAATTATTGATAGGGTACAAAATACTGTTACCTTTAATTTTTCCCCCTGTATATCTTGTATCTATTTTCTCTCTTCCCATGTTCCTTTGTGTTGATTTTTTGTAGTTACATGCTTTGATTCTCTTCTCATTTATTTTTGTGTATCATCTATAGGTAGTTTCTATGTAGTTACCATAAAATATTTTAAAGCTATCTTAAAATATCTCAAAACTGATCATTTGAACTCCTCTTTAAGTTCTCTGGATGTACTATTCTGGTTGCCAGTTTATTGTCTTTCGCATTATAACTGTCATTTCACTTCATTTTGGCCTGCAAGGTTTCTGCTGAGAAATTTGCTAATATTCTTATAGTAGCTCCCTTGTATGTAAGGAATAACCTTTCTCTTGCTGTTTTCAAGACTCTCTCATTGTGTATGATTTTTTGACAGTTTTGCCATAACTTATCTTGGTGTGAGTCTCTTTAGATTTATCCAACTGTTATTTCATTGACTTTCTTTAATTTGTAGATCCACTTCTTTCTTCAAATTTGTGAAGTTTTCAGCCATGTTATCTTTATATAGGCGCTCTGCCCCTTTCTCTGATTCTTCTAGGATTCCATAATGCATAAATTGTTTCACATGCTGGCAGGTATCACATAAAACCTTGCTTTTCTTCTTTTTTTCCTCATCTGACTTGATCATTTCAGATGACCGCTCTTCATGTTTGCTGATTCTTTCTTCTGATTGATCTTCTGTCATATATTTCTCTTAAATTGTTCAATTCAATATTGTATTCTTGAGCTTCATAATTTCTGTCTGGCTTCTTTGTATAGTTTCTATCTCTTTGTTAATATTCTCATTTTGTTCTGTTGACTATATGTTTCTTTTTAGCTTTTTCGGCATCTTTAAGAAGTTTATTCTTAATCCTTTATTATGTAATTAATAGATTTCCATTCTTGTAGTGTCAGTTTCAGGAGATTTATTTTGTTCCTTTGTTGGATCACATTTACTCATTTCTTTCTATGTTGTATGGTCTTTTGGTGATATTTAGACATTTGAAAAAATAGCCGCCTCTCTCAGTCTTTATGGGCTTGCTTCATAAAAATTTCTGGAATCTAAGCAACATACTTTTAAATATATACCTATTTTTAAGGGTTTCAGAGAGGAAGAGAGAGGAAGAGAAAGAGAAACATCAATGATGAGAGAGAATCATTGATTAGCTGCCTCCTGCTAGGAATTGAGCCCGGGCATGTTCCCTGATAGGGAATTGAACAGTGACCATCTAGTTCATAAGTCAATGTCTAACCACTGAGCGATGCCAGCCAGGATAAGCAACATATTTTTAAACAACTAATGGGTCAAAGTGAAATAATGAAATTATAAGATATTTTGAATTAAATAAAAACAAAGCATACCAAAACTCATGAGATTTAGCAAAAGCAGTGATAAAAGAGAAATTTGTATTTAGCTTTAAGTTCTTACATTAAATTTGAAAGATCTGAAATAAACAACTTAATATTTTACCTTAAAGAACTAGAAAAAAGAAGAACAAACTAAACCCAAAGCTAATAGAAGGAATAACATAAAAATGAAATAATAAAATTAGAGTAGAGGTAAGTAATATATTTAACAAAAACTAGAGGAAATCAACCTTTATACTAGTATATTTTGAATAAGACTAAAGAGCAGACTCAAATTACTAAAATTAGAAATGAAAATGGGAACATTACTACTGACTATAAAGAAATAAAAAGGATTACAAAAGAATACTCTAAACAGTTGTAGACTGATACATTCAATAACCTAAATAAAATGGGTACTGTCCTAAACCACACAAGCTAACAAGAATGAATCACGAAGTAGAAAATCTGAATAGAAACATAACTAGTAAGGAGATTGAATTAGTAATAAAAATCTTCCCAATAAAGAAAAGCTATTGACAAAGTGTCTTCACTGGTGAATGCTAACTAACATTTAAAGAATTAATACCAATAATTCTCAAAGTCTTCAAAACATTGAAGAGGAAAGAATACTTCTCAACTCTTTCTATGAAGTCAGCATTACCATGATGTAAAGCCAAACAAAGACACGGGGGAAAAAGACAAAGACCAATATCTCTCATGAATTTGCATGCAAAAGTCCCCAACAAAATCCTAGTAAACTGAATTTTGCAGCATATTAAAGGGATTATACTCATGACCAAATAGGATTTATATCTGGAATGAAAAAAAATGGTTCAAAATAAAAAATCAATTAATATATCATATTGACAGAATGAAGGAAAAAAGCCCATGATCATCTTGATTCAGAAAATATATTTGACAAAATTGACCACCCTTTCATGATAATAACACTTAAAAGCCCAGGAATGGGAGAAAACTATCTTAACATGCTAACAACCGTACATGAAACCTCACAGCGCACATTATATTCAATATTAAAGTCTGAAAACCTTTTTACCTAAGATAAGGAAAAGGATGATGATGCCTGCTTTTGCCACTTCTATTATATAATACTAGAAGTTCATTCCAGAGCAGTTAGTCAAGAGAAAATAACAAAAGCAGAAATATAATTATCTCTTTTGTAGATTTGCATGATTTTGGGGAGAAATCCCTAATGATTAAAAAATTTTAAATTAATAAACAAAGTCAGCAAAGTTGTAAGGTACAAAATCAAAGCACAACTATCAGTTGCATTTCTTACATCAAAAATAAACAATCCAAGAATGAAATAAAGAATATGATTTTATTTATAGTATAATCAAAAAAGAATAAAATACTTAGGAATAAACTCAACCAAGGAACCAAAATACTTTTATACTGAATACTACAAAAAATCTGAAATAAATTAACACCATAAATAAGTGGAAATACATCCAGTGTTCATTGTTTGGAAGAATTAATATTGTTAAGTTGACAATATCACCCAAATCAAACTGTATAGTTAATGAAATGATTATCAAAATCCTAACAATTTTTTTTCAGAGATAGAAAAATATCCTACAATTTGTATGGAATCTCAAAGGACTCTGATTAGTAGATTGGTGGTTGCCAGGTATTGGGGGGAGGGGGAATGGAGAGTTATTATTTAATAGGTATAGTATTTCAGTTGGGGAAGATGAAAGTTTGGAATGGATGGTGGTGATGGTTGCACAGAATGTGAATGTACACAAAACATAGGGGATAAGCTTCATGACATTGGACTTGGCAACGTTTTCTTAGCTGTGACAGCAAAAAAATACAACCAATAAAAGAAAAAGTAGAAAAATTGAATTTCATTAAAATTAAAAAAGTTTGTGCATCAAAGAGCACTGTCAAGAAAGTGAAAAGACAACCAGCAGAGTAGGAGAAAACATTTACAAATTACATATCTGATAAGAGATTAATATCCAGAATATATAAGTCCTATAATTCAACAACAAAACACCAAACAGCTCAATTTAAAAGTGGGCAATGGACTTGAATATAAATTTTTCTAAAGAAGATAACTAAATGACCAATTAGCCCATGAAATTATTTTTATCATCACTTATCACTAAGGAAATATAAATTAAAACCACAAGAAGGCACCACTTTGTACCCATTAGGATGGCTATTATTAGAAACAACAAAACTCAGAAATAAAAAGTGTGAGGGAGGATGCAAAATTGGAATCCTTGCCTGTTGCTGGTGGGAATGTAAAATTGTGCCAGCCTCTATGAAAAACACTTTAGTTCCTCAAAAATTTAAACATCAAACCACCATACAGCTATTCTGCACCTAAATATAGATACACAGTAACTGAAAACAGAGACTTGAACAGATATATGTACACCAATGCTTATAGCAGCATTATTCACAATAGCCAAAGGTGAAACAATCCCAATGTCCATTGATGAATGAATGGATAAACAAAATATGATATATGCGTACAGTAGAATGTTATTTAGCTTTAGAAAGGAATGAAATTCTGGTACATGGTACAATCTTGAGGGACCTTGAAAAGGTTATGTTAAGTCAAATAAATCAGACACAACAGGACAAATAAAATATTGTATGATTCCACTTATGTGAGGTAGAATAGTCAAATTCACAGAGACAGAAATTCCCTTTACTGAAACTACTGGGAAAGAGAAATCTGCTGGTGCCTGTGCTGCAAGCTGGTATAACATAATGCTGGAGATGCTTTTGTTTATCTTTTCCACCATTTGGATCATGGTTGGTTGAAAATGAAGCCAGCACTGAACACAACAGAACAGACAGTTTCCAGATGACATCATTTTAATACCTGAATCCACTTGTACCTGGATTTTCAGTTATGAGAGCTAGTAGCCCCCACCGCCTTTTAAAGCCACTTTGAATTATCTGTCACATTCAACAGAAATAGTCCAAACAAATACAGTAAATTGTGGGGAATCACTGTCACTCACGTTGAAGATAATTATGCTGAAACATACCCCTATTAAAGGTTCTGCACATGGAAATGATTTTAAATAGCAAGATCTTGGAGCAGTATAGAGAGTGGATGAGGTGAAAAAGAGTGAATATCGCCAATTTATAGGCACTTAAAGAATCTCTAATGACCCCCAAGATTGGCATTCTAGACATAAGTTTTCTTTGTACAGAATCAGAAAGCTATATGGTCTAGGAAGTTCTAGGTATAATAAATGAGACCAAACTTTTTAAATTAATTGGTCATAGAAGAGAAAATCAGATTAAAATCACCAAATATGTATTTAATGTCTAGTATGGTCCCAATACTGTGACTGATAGAAAACAAAACCTAATAAAAAATGAAGGGAAGTAAAAGGATACTTAGATTATAGTGTACTAAGTTGAAAATAAATGTATATACCAAGAACAAACATAGCCTATTTGGAGGGAGATGGCAAGAAAGACTTTATTCACAGAGAAGGTGACATTTGAGCTGTATTTTGGAAAAGACCGAATTGTGCCTTGCAATATTTCCAAATTCTTCCCCCCAAAATGTATCATTAGTATAGGTCAGTCATTTTATACTACTACTAGAGGCCCAGTGCATGAAATTTGTGCGCAGGTAGGGTCCCTAGGTTTGGCCGGCAATCAGGGCCAATCAGGGCCTTCTGGCTGCTTGCCAGGGCCTTCCTTCATTCTGTGCCTCCCCCTGGTGGTCAGTACACATCATAGTGAGTGATAGATCTCCCAGTCTCCAGGTCGAACTCCTGCAGGGACACTTTGCATATTAGCCATATAGATAGATAGATATAGATATAGATAGATAGATTAATGGCACATTGAAAGGAAATTAACCTCTCTGGTTCCAGGGTGCATCACCCAAGAACCACTGCTGCCAAGTCACTGCAGTTCAGCAGTAAACCAGATTTGGGGCCGACAGTGCCCCAGCAACATAACCCACAGCTGAAGGTGGAATCACGCTCCCTCCTCTCTGGTTCTAGAAAGATCTGGATTCCAGATCTTTGCCAAGTCTCCGCAGCTCCGCAGCTCCTGCATTGAACGTCTGCCCCCCTGGTGGTCAGTGCACATCATATGTACTGGCCAGTTGGACGGTTGGAAGGTCACTTATCCTTTTAAATATATAGATTGAGTTTGAATGTCATGTCCTTGCCTAAGTTCATTGATCATAATGTGACCTTGGCAAGTGATGAGGCAGTTAAGACACTGAATTCAAAAAATATCATAGATGGAAAATGTTCTTATTCTTTTTCCCTCCCCCAAAACCTAAGCCAGTTCTCCTCAGTTTGCTCTACTAAATAAAACGTTAAATTAAAAAAATGCAATCACTGCAGGACAAATTTTCATTGCCTAATTAACATCCAATTAGCATTGGAACTCTCCACTCTCCCTGGAATAAGAAGTTTAATATAGTAAAAGTAATCAAGGCAGGTCCACAGATATTTATGATATTCCCAGCATGTGCTAAGCCATCTGTCCCATATCTGTTCTACTGATGATTAAGGGGGGAAAGGTGCCACAATACTTTCATAGTAAAGTTAGGTAAGTGAATCTGTGAATCAGTTGTTTTTCCTACTAATGCTGATCTCCCTACAGTTACTTTTTCTTAGAATTTTCTACTTTTATGTTTATTTCTTCCCTCCTCCTCCCATTCATGTTACTAGAGTTATAGCTTCACTGTTGAATTGGATGCCCCAGTAAGAACTATTTAAAACAAATGTCTTTGGCTTCCTTGGAGTGAACAGTTAGTCTTTATTGTGTAGTAAATTAATTCTAGTAATGAACACACATTCCGGATCTTTGCAGGTAATTAGTAGCTCCCATTAACCAGGAGCCTCGGTCAATTTCTTTAGAAGCTGCAGCCTGATCCAATAAGCAAGTCCTGGGACTTGAGCACATTTTTCATTTGAAAAACAAAACAAAACAAAATACCATGTGGCAGGTGTAGTAAGTGTTGCACAAAAAATTTAAGGTCTATTCCTTCGAGAACATGGAACATGAGAGTAAAATGATGTCATTGAGAAAGCTCAGAGCATCGTTTACTAATGAATTGTTGATTGTTGCATTTACAGTTCTGGGAAACTCTTCAGAATGTTCCTGATAAATAGAGGTGTTATATTCTCTCTTCTTTTGGCATAGACATTGCACAGAAGGCTGAGCTCCTTGAAATGTTACTTAAAACAAAAATTATATGGACTTCCACTTAGAAATACTGAAGATGGAAACTTATCACTGTTAAGTTCAGTAATTTCTTATTAAATGATTTAATTTGATAAATATAAATTGCTTGGAGGGCTAAGGTCTTGCTCATACTGCCAATTTGTGTTTGGATTCCCGAAGAAAGGTATTGAAAAATGTTCATTAATAATCTGCATCATCAAAAATTTGAGATCATCCCTGGCCACGTGGCTCAGTTGGTTGGAGCATCATGCTGTACACCAAAAGGTTGAGGGTTCGATTCCCAGTCAGGTCACATACCTAGGTTGCAAGTTCGATCCACAGTTGGGGCACCTACAGGAGGCAACTGACCGATGTTTCTCTTTCACATCAATGTTTCTCTCTCTCCCGCTTCCTCTCTCTCTAAAAATCAATTAAAAAAACATATCTTTGGGTGATGATTAAAAATATATACTTTAAAAATTTATATTAGTCATATTGTGTTTAAGAGGCTTTTTCCTTATATAAATGTTAACAATATGGCCTGGATAATATTGAGAATTACCTGCATTAACACATTTTTAACATATTCTGGCTTGCACTACCAATCTTTCTGTGCTAATGGCAGAACAAATACCAACAGCATGTACTTGGAACTTTGGAAGTAATGTTTCAAGTGAAGCTAGAGGCTACAAAAATTAATTGGACTACAAGAAGGTGTCTGGAAAAAGGAAAAATGAAAATGGTATTTTCAAAAGTCTGAATTATTCTTGTTCAACTCAGTATAATTCAAAATGGATACTGCTTGAGGGACATACAATAACTAGGATATTCTGTATAGTCAGAGCCTAGGCTTGGCTATTTAATTAAAGGAAATATGATTACTTATAGTCTTTCAAAGGGAAGACAGCCAGGTGCTTATCTGCCATAATTGGAGTTAAATGTGTGTTTATGAATGAGAGGAATACCCTTGAATCAATGTGTACGCTCACTTCTCTCTGAACTATTACCTGGACAATGACTGTGATGCCTAGTACAGGAGGCTGTGGCCACTTTTCTGAATTATCAAGATTATCAGAGACCATCTGAACGAATTTAGTGTATTGTTTATAATAATGCAAACTAGCCAGATCTTTATCTTCATTTCTCTTAAAAAACTTATTGGGTATTTCTCTGAATCAACAGAAGATTTTTCAGAGATCAACCAATCTAGTTCATTTATTTCAGTTTAGAAATTGACCTAGAAAGAGTTTACTGGGTACTAATATGACTAGCCCCAGAGCTGATGGTTGGGGGTGGGGGGTGGGGGAGGGGGTTGTTGAAGGTGAAGGCCTGTTGCAGAAAGTCAAGTAATGCAAGTATGTCTTTGGCAGTTCACTACTCCACTGTGGTGCTGTCATTCTTGGCATCTACTGAGTCAGCTTACCAAACTGAGGTCTGCAAAGCCCAGAGCTTGACCTGATGAAATTGGCTCTTGCACATCTCTGCCTTCTGCCTGAAAGTATGCCTCTTACAGGCCTTCTCAATTATCACTCAGGTTCATAAAACTATACCTAACGTCCTCTGTTGTTCCTCTCCTGTTTCCTGAATTGTGAATAAATAACCAAAGAGGTCAACTAGGGAGGTTGGAGTGTACATGCATGGAATTTAGTTCCATAACCAAACACAATGTATCACAGATTTAATGTTACAACATATATTTAATAGTATGCATAATTGTTATTGGACTGAGTGATAATTAGGCATCAATAGTAAGCACTTCAAATAAATGACAATAATTACAAACACTTTTATAAAGCCAAATCACAATTTTTTTCTCAACTTGCTGATTAATGTTTATAATCCATGTCAACATTGACAGTTTTCCCTGTAATCATACATCTTTTAATCATTATCCACATTATACCCACCCACCCACACACATATGCTTATCAACAGTCACAGAAGTTCAAAGAGGAAATTTACATGATTATTTTTCCCAATAATTGGGGAATACCTGCCACAACTCCACCTCATGCCTATGCCGCAGGTGAAGATTTCTTTTTGTACTTGGCCATTGATCTGTACCATTTGGAAGGGTATTCTATTCCTTTTTAATCCAACAAACCAGAGATTCTGAAATGATTAATGCTTCAAATTTCTTTACCTGGAGACAAACCTTGCATTTGATAATTATTAGCTTGGAGAGAAGAGATGTAAATTTACATTAGTACGTTCTTGCTTCCAAAGACAGCAGTTGAGGAATATGACCTCAGGAGTTTAATCTTTGACAAATTTCTGATAATAAAGCTCTCTGCTGGCTGAATTCCTTATTGCTCAAAAGAGATCAGTCTTTGTTCTGTTAAGACCTTTAACTGATTTTATGAAGACCACCCACATTATGGAGGGTAATCTGCTATCTTTTATCAAACATGGAAAGCTCCAAAATATTCCACTATCTAGGAGTGTGATTCCTCATAGTTAAATCACCACCAAGAATTGACATTATTCTACCTCTAAGAAATGTTAGGAGTTAATATAGATTATTTGCCCTAACTGCAGAATATGCCAAGGAGATACAGATGATAGTATGTGTATTAGCTTCCTAGGGCTCCAAAACCGAATTACCACAATCTTGGTCCCTTCAAATAACAGAAACGTATTCTCTTTCAGTTCTGTAGGCTAGAAGTCTGAAATCAATGTATTAGCAGAGCCATGATCACCCCAAAAGCTGCATGAGAGGATACCTCCTTGCCTCTGCCTATTTTTTTGGTGATGACCAACAATCCTTGGCATACCTCAGCCTGTAGCCGCATCATTCGTGCCTCTGCCTTCATTGTCACATGGCCTTCTTCACTGTGTGTATGTCCTTTATTCTTCTTATAAAGACAGTGGTTGCATTAGGTTCGGGTCTATCCTAATCCATTTTGACATTTGCAAAGGCCCCATTTTCAAGCACGGTGACTTTCTGAGGTTCAGCGTAGACATGAGATTTTGGAAGACTTTGTTAAGTCAATTTTTGTGTCAACTTGGCTGGGCCACTATGCCCAGATATTTGGTCAAACATTATTCTGTATGTTTCAGTGAAAGTATTTTTTTGGATGACATTAAAGTTTAAATTGGTGTACATTGAATAAAACAGATTATCCTCCATATTATGTGTGGGGCTCATAAAATCAGTTAAAGGTCTTAACAGAACAAAGACTGACCTCTTTTGAACAATAAGGAATGCAGCCAGCAGATTGCCTTTGAACTCAGGTAGCATATCTTCCCTCAGTCTCCAGCCTGCTGGCGCAGCCTGGAGATATTACACTTGGACTTGCACTTCCACAATCAAATAAGCCAACTCCTTAAAATAAATAAATACACACACACACAGACACACACACACACTCACACATCCTGTTGCTGTTTCTCTTTCGGAGAACCCTGACTAATACAGATTTTTACAGAAGTGAAGTGATTCTGTAATAAATTTCTGAAAATGTGGAAATGGTTTGGGAACTGGGTAATAGGTAGACACTGGAAGAGTTTTGAGGTACATTTTAGAAAAAGCATAGATTGACTTGAAGAAACTGTTAGTGGGACTATGGACCTCAAAGGTGATTCTGTTGACATATCAGATGGAAACAAGAAACATGCTATTGGAAACTGGAGAAAAGGCCATCCTTACTATACAATGGCAAATAACTTCGCTGAATTGTGTTCCCGTGTTTGTGGAAACCAGAAATCGTAAATGATAAACTTAGATAGTTAGCTGAGGAGATTTCTAAGCAAAGTGTTGAATCTGTGGCCTGGTTTCTCCTTGCTGCTTATAGTTAAATGTAAGATGAGAGAGAGAAACTGAAGGAGAAATTGTTAAGCAAAAAGCAACTAGAACTTGAAGATTTGGAAAATTCTTAGCTTATATATATAGCAAAAAAAAAAAAGAAAAAAAATGAGAAAGCATATTCTGGAGAGAACAGCAAAGGTGTGTCTGGACAGTCACTCAATAAAGAAATTATGCCTGTGACTCATGGAGCGAATGAGCCAGCTCAGCAGAAGCCAGGAGTAGACATGGAGTTCTACTAACAGAAACACTGCCAAATTGGACTACAGGGGGCAGAGATAGGACAAAAAGAGAGTCTCAGACTTCTGGAATTCTACAAGATGGGATAATAGAGCTATCCAGTGGCAAATACATGTCATTTTTCAAGTAAAGGAACAATGACTCAGGAGGTGATTCAGAGATCAGCAGGACTGCCACTCCCATCACAGACCCAGAGGGCACAGGCTAGGGGTCCAAGAAGTGTGTGTGTGTGTGTGTGTGTATGTGTGTGTGTGTGTGTGTGTATGGGGGGGCGGGGCTGTTGGCTTTCTCTTCTTAGTTTCACACAGGGCTACACTGCCTCCTTGGTTTCATCAGTTTTAATAGGCCAGGCTTCAGGGCAGAGTTATAACCCAGGGACTGGAGGTTGATGTTACCTGCCCCAGTAGGCCTGCAGTGCAAGGCCACCATATCTAGTATAGACTGAGCACAATAGGGGAGCTTGATAGTCTTTCTTGAGTAAATACCATATAGTAGTGACTGAGAATAAAGGTCATATCTCCACATCTTACCCTGGAACCCTTGCTATCTGCCTCACAAGATAGCTATTATTGTCCCAAACACAATAAATTTCACCTAGTTTATGTTCAAATTCATTTCCTTACCCTGAAAAGTATGTTTATAGACAATGAGAAAAGAGTTCTCTCATTTCCTTTGTTAATTTTATACTTTGAAAATTTATTCTTCACCTGTATGATTGTGTGTATCTTTTGAAAGATTATGGTCAGAGCTGCTTACAATCAATCTAATTTTTCTAGTCAAACTGGATTCCCACAGCATTATCCATCCCTCAGTCCCTCCAGCCCCTGTTCACCTACATAAACACACTTTTCCTGGTCTGCACAGTGTGCTTTTTTCTATTATTCCCCCAATCCAAAATGCTTTCCTGATTTCAGTAGAAGCATTTATTTATGAATATGGATTCGTGGATAGAAACAGTTAAAGGACTTACTAATATAAAAATTGCATACAAATTGCACTAGTGTCCTTTGAGGGACATGGGGGAAGGTGGGACCCTTATTAAAAATGTCCCTCTTCCACTGACTTTTTGTAATGCAAAGAGGAACTTTCAAACAGAATTTGAGAAACAGGAATAAAAGTCTCACAGCAATTTCCAAGTATAATTAGCTATAATCACCATGCTGCTCATTAGATCCTCAGAGCTTATTCATTTTATAACAGAAAGTTTGTACCCTTTGACCAATGTTTCCCCATTACCCCTGCCCCTAAACCCTTGGTAAGCATGATTCAATTCTCTTCTTTTAAACATTTTTTAAAAATATATTTTTATTGATTTCAGAGAGAGGAAGGGAAAGGGAGAGAGACATAGAAACATGAATGATGAGAGAAAATCATTGATCGGCTGCCTCCTACAGGCCCCCTACTGGGGATCAAACCTGCAACCCAGGCAAGTGGCCCTGACTGGGAATAAACCGTGGCCTTCTGGTTCATAGGTCAATGCTCAACCATTGAGCCATACCGGCTGGGCCTCAACTCTCTTTTTTATGAAGTCGGCCTTTTTAGATGAGTACTTGGTGTCTCAATGATTTCTCATAAGTCTCATAGGCTTGCTTCATTTTTTTCCTCTTCTGATTGGATAATTTCTATTGATGTCTTCTAGCTCAATAATTTTTTCTTATTCTTGGTCATCTTCTAATTTTGTTTTTATATGGTTTCCCTTATATAATTAAATTGTGTATCTGTGTTATATACGGTCACTCTCTGTACATCTTTAGAACAATTATTTTGAATTCTTTGTCAGGCATTTCCTTAGGGCTCCATTTCTTTAGGGCTCATGGCTGGAGTTTTACTGTATTCCTTTGATGGAGTTACGTTTCCGATTCTTCATACCCATGTAGCCTTATATAAACTTCCTTTTGTATTTGAAGGAACAGTCACCTCTTTAAGACTTTATGACCTGACTTTGGTAAGGGATGACTTTTACCTGAGATTGAAGGCATACTTGAGCATTCTGTGACATGGGTTTAGTGATGCAAGGAGCCAAGTGCAGGGTGTATGTGCATGGGGTCTGGAAGAGTGTGATTTCTCTTTAGCTCAGGTTGCTGAAGTCAAACGTCAACTATGTGGTTCTTCAGTGAACATGATGTGGGTTTCTGAGTGGTTGCATGTGCTCTTGAGGTTCTCAGTGGTGCCTCCAGGTCCAGCAGTAAGGGACTAGAGAAGGCAGAGGTGGTGTCTGGAATACGCTTGATTCTGAGGGCCAGCTACATGTACTTATGCAGTGGCGGGGCCAGTTGCAGACACATGCATAGTGGCGGCTGCTAGGGTACACAGCAAAGGATGGGACCAACTAGGAGTTCACTAGCAGTTATGGGGGTCCTGGTTGTCGATGTGTTTCCCTGTAGTTGCACAAGCACCCCTTTGGTATGCACCTTATTGTGGCTGGTGACTATGGATCGGCAGGTAGCATGGAAGTACACAGCTGGAGGAGCTAACAGCACATGAGAGCAGTGGTACAGATCAGCAACACAAATGGGACCTGATCCAAGCCCACAAACATCTGTGGGGCCCTAGCTGTCCACACGCTCTCCTTTGTCTGCACTTTCCTTCTTGGCATAAAGTAGAGGTATGGTGGCGGTATCAGATCAATGGCATACAAGTGCACAGATGGAGGGGCTAGCCCTGAGCACATCGGGGTGGTAGGGTGTCAACCTGGGTGGTCTAGGCTGGTGTCTTAAATACATGTAGCCCCTGTGACATGAGGGACACAGGCACCTCATGTCAGCCAGCATGAAAACATGTGGAATCTACAGTGCACTGTGGCAGCTGTGCTGGTTGTTGGGTCTTTCTTCAGTCACAATCTACTGGGTTTGTTTGTAGCGCAGTCACTGTTAACCATGATTGATCCTGCTGCATGGCTGTTATGGTTAAGCCCCTTTTTTCTCCTTTATTCTAGCCATCTGGATGGGGTGAAACTGAAGTGGGGCCTTTATGCAGTGCCCCCAAAGGCAGGGGCAGATGGTTGTTCAACCCAGTCCTTTTTTCCTGGCGAGAGGAACTCTTTGCAGCTGGGGAGTTCCCTCTTGGTATTGCGTAATGCCAACGTGGGGAATGGGATGACGTAGAGAAAATTAAGCTGTCTTCCTTCTCTTTTTGTGCACACCTTATCAGGTTTTTTATTGCACTGTGTTGCTAAAACTTCTTAGTGAACTCTAGACCATTCACAGGGCCATTTGTTCAGATAGGTAGTTGTTGATCATTGTGTGGGGATGGAGGCTTAGGTCTCCTACATTGCCATTTTGGCGGCCTAATTTTCTACTAGTATTTTCGTCTGAATGTCTGACACTCGATATAGAAAACCTTAAGGTCTAGATTTCAAGGCTTTATTTTGGATTGGACATAAATTTCCAGGTCCTGATCACTTTGGGGCATAGTTTGACACAAACACTGCCATGGGGCGTGTTAAACTGGCCCAGTGTGCAGTACTAAGAATCCTTTGACATGCAGCATGAACTGCTATAGGATTATTTAAAAAGCAACCAAGCAGAATTTCATATCCATAAGCAAAGCATAGTTGAAGCCATAATCACAAAACTCCTTAGCCAACTTTGTCTTGAACATTTGAATATTTATGTAAAAAGCAAAATTCTGTCTAATAAGTTTAAATATCAATGCAAAAAAAACCAGAAAAAATACAAAAACAAAGGGCAAATGAAAATCAGTTAGGTGAGGGTCCCCCCCCCCTTTTGTAGGAAGATAGACTTTCTTCCAAAGAAGAAAATAAAAATGCTCTGAACTGGCCATCCCATGCTGAGAGGAGAGAGGTGTAGTTACTCTGATTCTGATTTAAATCTGCCTTTTGCTTGGTTTACTGTGGTTTCCCCTGGAGCTTGAATATATTTATTAAGCTTTCAATGAAAACTAAGTCAGGCTGCAGAAAATGGTGAAATTGATGTTAAGCAGACTTTTCCTGTCTTCAGTGACTAGACACCTTAATTGCATTGGAACAGAGAGAATGCTCAGGTGGGATCCAAACAAGACCCAACCTGCAGCAGCTGTCAACTATGTGGTGGTTCAGAGGACTGGCCCTTGAAAGATAAATGGTGAAAAACTTGGTGTAAAATGTATACAAAGATACCAACATTTAATTAATTGCCCTCCCTTCCTATATCCTGATAACATTTTGGTTTTCAGAAGGTTTTGCCCTAGTTCTCTTTTTGTACTTTCCTATCAGGCTTTCTTTTTTGTGTGTGTTGAGTAGTTAAAAAATCCATAAATACACCAATAACTATATTTTTCATAACTTCATAAAATATTTTTTAAATTTTATATCTGTTATTATTGTTTGAGTGACATTTAGTTCATTCTCTAAGAATATGTATTTTTGCCCTAGCTGGTTTGGCTCAGTGGATAGAGTGTTGACCGGTGGACTGAAGGGTCCCGGGTTCAATTTCAGTCAAGGTCACATGCCTCTATTGCAGACTTGATCCCTGGCCCTGGTTGGGGGCATGATGGGCACAACCAATGAGTCTCTTTCACATAGATGTTTCTCTCTCTGTCTCTCCCCCTCCCTTCCACTCTCTCTAAAAATCAATGGAAAATGTCCTCGAGTGAGGATTAATAACCAATCTCTCTCTCTCTCTCTCTCTCTCTCTCTCTCTCTCTCTCTCTATATATATATATATATATATATATATATATATATATATATATAGTTTTTATTACAGAAATAATTCAAAGATTCAATCCAAGTAATTTAAACAACACATTTTAATGGGACATTGAATTTCAGAAGTCATGCTGGAGATCTGAAACTTAATATTAACCTAAGATATACAAGTTTCCAAAATTGTTTTTTTAGGGCATGACTGCAAACTACACTTTGAGGAATAGATAAGAATATAGAAGAATCAGCATGAGCCTGTTAATTTTAAATTATTTATTAATGGGAAAAACTTTTTTTTAACATCCACATTCCTTTCTTCAGGGATCTAGGTGGGGGGTTGGGGGTAGAGAGGGACTGCTGAAAGTTAAAAATAAAATTTTATATTTCTTATATATGCCCCTTTATTTTTGCATCAACTCATTTGAAAATCTGCATAACAGTTCAAGATAAAAACAGAACTACTTAATTGTAAGCAGTTTAAATTATTTTCTTGTTTATTAAATAATCTATTAATGGATGTTTATATTTTTAATATTTTAAAATGAGATATACTTTATGGATACTAAATATTCCAATGTTAAGTATGCTGTTCCATCTTTGTATATATACTAGAGGCCCAGTGCACAAATCTGTGCACTGGGGGCATCCTGCCAACCTGCCCCATAGGGACCTATTGGGTCAGGCCAGCCAGGGGGAGGGGCACGGGCAGTTGGCTGGCTGGTCCTGCCCCCTGGTTGAACTCCTGGTTGAACTCCTGGTCGAGGGGACAATTTCCATATTAGCCTTTTATTATATAGGATGTCAAGATACAAAACAGTGCCACCAATATAGAAGCTTTCCTCATACCCTTTTCCCATTAGTCACTGCTTCCCTTGTTAGTATCAGAAGCACTATTTATTTTATTTCAATCACCAGAGATTAATTTTACAGAATAGATTTTTCTCCTTTTGTTTTATTAAGGTATAACTTACATATAGGAAAATTTAGCCTTTTAAATGTATAGTTCTGTGAGTTTTGGCAAGGGCATATACTCATGTAACCACCACCACAGTCAAGACTTAAAGCAATATTTTCAGCTCTCAAGTACCTCCATGGCCTTTTATAATCATCCCACACTCCACGCCTATCCTCTAGCAACAACTGAATTATTTTTTTGTCCTTTTAGCTTTGGCTTTGCAAAAATGTCATAAAAATAAATCATACAGTATGCAACTTGTTAAGTATGCCTTCTTCTTCTGAGATGAATGCATTTGAGTTTCATCTATATTGTGTGTGCCAAACATTTATACCTTTTAACTATTGAATAGAATTCCATTGTATGGATATACACAGTATGTTTATACATTCCCCAGCTGAGAAACATTTGGGTTATTTCCAGTTTTGGGTGATTGTGAATACAGCTGCTATGAACATTCGCACATAGATTTTTGTGTGAAAATTCATTTTCAGTTTATGTGAATAATACTCTAAATGTGGACCTTTCCTTTCAGTTCACATTGGTAAAGACCTAGAAAGTATATGACTGGTAAATGCATATTTAATTATTTTAAAAATTACAAAATGCTTTTTCAAAGTGGTTGTAACTTTGTATAATCCAATAAGTAGTATGTGAGAGTTCCAGTTACTCCTCATCTTGGACTGTACTTGGTATTGTCAGGTGTGTTTTTTTAATTTAGATATTTATATGTATAACATTATCTTATTGTGGTTTTTATTGGCATTTTACTGATGAATAATTATGTTGATCATTTCTTCATGTGCTTATTTTCCATCTTTATATCTTTGGTTAACTGTCTGTTTAAATATTTTGCCCAATTTGTTCGGATGATAGCTTTTTATTATTTACTTTTGAAAGATTTTTGTATAATCTGGATACAAGTATTTTATCAGAAATTTGATATGAAAATATTTTCTTAACGAATATGGCTCCTTGTCATTCTTTTACTATTGTCTTTTGAAAAATGAAAATTCTTAATAGAGATAACATTTGATTAATATTTTATTTTATAGAAAATTTTATTTTACAAAAAACTGAATTGTCTCTAAAACATTTACTTTAAATCCAAGTTTACTAAGAATTTCTTCTATGTTTTATAGCAAACTTTTATAAGTTCATGCCTACGTCTATAGTCCATTTTAAGCAAATTTTTGTATAGGATGTGAAGGATGATGGATCAGGGTTCATTTTTTGTTGTTGTTGTTAATCCTTATCTGATGATATTTTTTCCATTGATTTTTATAGAATAGAAAGAAGGAGAAAATACAGAAAGAGAGAAACATCAATGTGAGAGAGACACAAAGATTGGTTGCCTCCCATAAGTGCCCCGACCCAGATATGTTGACTTTTTATTTGGTAACTGAACAATTTTTAACCTGCAAATAAGCACTTATTCTCCACTTAAAATGTGCCTTTCAATAGTAGACTCCAGGGTATATTACACAAATTCAAAATGAAAAATGAATGGTGATATATCCACCAGTTATGCCAGCATATTATTCCGTAGTTCTTGGCTCCATTTCAAGATATTGCACACAGCATGCAATTCACCAAAGTGCATTTTGGGTCATTTCTAGAATTATGCTGAAATGCTAGATGTTCTTTGCTGTAGGGGCAACATAGTAAATGTAGGAATTCATTTAACAGTCATAGTGCTACAGTAATGTACAATAAGAACAGGAACTGCAGCTTTTTTACTTCTTGGTAACAGAGCAATTAGCCCTGAGACATTATTCCTGACTAATGTGCATTTTATGAATTGGCATCAATCATGGAAGTATTAAGGCTAATGGGGTTGATTTATATAAAAGATTATTAGGCTAAATACATTTTATTTGGCCAAAAAATATCTTAGAGAGGTGTGGTATTTAATTTCATGTTTCCACCTGGTTAGATCATGTTATCCAGATATTTGGTCAAACACTAGCCTTGGTGTTACTCTTAAGGTATTTTTAGATGAGATTAATATCGAAATCAGTGTACTTTGAGGAGAACAGATTACCTCCATAATGTGGGTGGATCTCATCCAATGAGTTGAAGGGCTTAAAACAGACTGAGCCCCCCTGAGGAAGAGGAAATTCTGCTTCTATACTGTCTTTGCACTTGAGCTACAGCATAAACTCTTCCCTGGATCTCCAGCTTGTTGGCCTACCCTGCAGATTTGGGGCTTGCCAGTCTACACAGTAACATGGGTAAATTCGATCCCATCGTTTCTGTTTCTCTGGAGAACTTTGAGTAATACAGGAGTTAAACATGGAATTCTAGCCCCCTTGTATAGGAGATGGGAAGATAGTTGTGATAGCCGTTGAGATTACCTATGCCTAGGAGTAACGGAATGAAATGTAGTAAAGACAAGTGTTGACTGAGAATCAAAAAGATTCTGTAATCATTAATTCTACTACCACTATCATTAATACTATTTCATAATTATATATCATTATAAACATATATGTGCTATACCATAAATGAATTTATGTGAAAGAAATAATGAAATCTGTTCCTAAAGAAACTAGCCTAAAGGTGCAACTAAAATAATAACATTACCATTATTATTGTATGTGTTTCTATGTGTCTGTGCATTTGCATGTATGTTCACTCAGGTTTAGAAATCAACCATGTTGGCTCATTTTCATACATGGCTAAAGTCTTCCTGTCTCCTCTCTGTGTTCTTCCTATTAAAATCAATTTCATTTATCGGTTACCTATGGCACCATGGTAAGCTGTTATGTCAACTCACCAAAACAAATAAATAGAATTTTTCTCTAAGTACTTGCAATCTTTGCAATAACTAAATACATACCATTTTAACCTAAACTTGATAAAAGTCATAAAGGAAGCACAAACGATTGGCTTAGATCTTTAAGGGAGGAATTTATTTTTTGTGGACAGATCTGGGAAGGCCTCAGAAGGGGTTGCCTTTGAACTTGCCCTTTTCAAGGACTGATAAAACTTCAACAGGAGGATATGGGAAGAAAGCCATCCAAGGCAAAATAATCAATTTGAACAAAGTAATGGAAGTGGAAAGTAAATTAATGAAGAAAGCAGTCAAAAATGGTTTGGGTACAAAGCATATTAGTGTTACATATCTTGGGAAATATACTGCAAATGGAGGTTAGAGCTAGGATATCTTTAACTTCCCTTTCTTCTCTTGATGTCATATACAACCTTTATCATATCTTATTTTCTCTTCTGTATGTAATCTGCTGCATCTCCCCAAAGATAAGTCATTTTTCACTTTAGGGTCATTTTATCTTTCAACTGTAAGCCTGTGCTCCACTTGGAAGATGCCAATTCTATCCAAATGAGTGAGTTGGGAATTTTGAACACTCTGGTAGAAGTGTTTATCTGTTTCAAAGGAGATAGGAAGGTAGTGTGTGCCCCAAAGTCAAATGTTTCCTCTATCTGTAGATAAGCCTTTCCCTCAATATTAACATTTAAAGTATCATTTGGTGTCAGGTGTTCAGTACCTTTGATTGGCAAGAGGTAACTCTGGGCCATGCACATTTGGGAGCAACTACAATGCCTGGCACCCAGTAGATATCCAGTGTAGTATTTTTTAAAAGGTGAAATTGCAAGTCACTACTTAAATCCACCAACTTTAAAAGTCCTTCCTATTTCTCCCTCACTTGGAATCAATCTCATTTATATTTTCCCCTTCCTCCCATTGCCATGTGTTCCACTAACTTCACATATTACCTCTACCTTATGTTTGAGATATAGTAGGTGATCAGCAGATGTTTGTTGAATGAATAGGAATGAATTTCAGGTTAATATTTTATTTCCTACTATGTAACAAGAGGACAGAATTTACTGAAATTGACTTATCATTAATCATTAGGAAATTCCCCTGGATCAAATAGAGCATCCATTTTTCTCCTGAACCTGGCCTATCAGACACACATGCTTTTTACTGGAAGTAGATAATTTTGACCATCTCTTCTAAAGCTTAGCTCTAACAAGGAGGCTGAACTCTGCATCTTGCTGATTCTGAAGTAGGTTATTGCCAACATGCTCTAAATCCTAGTGGAAAGAAAAGAGAAAGATGTATCTAATTAGAGAGAGCTAAATTCAGGAAGCCTTTTACATTTACCCGTGAATCTATGTATTCCTTATTTCCCCCCACTGCAGAGATGACAGCTTATAAGTGAATAGGGGAGCCAACAATTGGGGCACTGCAAGTTGAGGTTGTTCCCCTTAAAGCCTATTAACCTGGTATATGCAAAGTACCCAGGAAGTTTCTGATAAGAAAATCTCTGCCTTGGAAGGGGGGCATGATTTGACTTGTCATCATGCTGGATGATCTAATATATCATCTCCTCTTTTATATCTTTGAGGAATGACCTCAGGCTGCTCTCTATCAATAGATAACTGGATTCAAAACTTCTCTTTTTACCTGTTCACTCACACCTATAATTATCCTATAAAAATAGGTAATGAAATTCAATGAATGGAGATAACAATGAAAAAGGGAGCTAATTCAGGGGATAAAGTACAATGACAAGTAGGATGTTGCCTCTAGCTGAGTAATTTCTATTAACTTCTCCACTTATTATTATTTTTCCCCTCTTCCTTGAAAGGGGGTCTATTAGGGTCTTTCTAAGGTTGGTTTCAAGGGAACTAAACTCTACTGCATTAAAGAGATTCACTGTTGTCCTCATTTCTAATCAGTGATATATCTATGCTAATACAGCTATTATAATGCTATATATTGTAATGCTAATTAGGCCAATAACCTAGGCTAGATCCTCCTAAAACAGGAATAGTAGTAATAGATCTTATTCATTAAGTGCTTACTGGGTGCCAAGCATTTAATATGGATTATCTCATTTAATCATCTCAGTAATGTTGTGAAGTATTATTACCAACCTATACTCTTCATCAATCACCCTACTGCCTGTCGAACACTGACCCCAGAAACACTTCATCACTTGAGCCTGATGTCTTATGGGAATGTGCCTTGGATGAGAGGAAGGTAACCATCCCAGCATAAATCATCACCACTCCTGGAAAGGCATTTGACAATGCTTCTAGGTATGGTGTCAGCCTCATCATGTAAAGAATAACATCTTTTATTTTTTGTGCCTTTATCCCATGAAAGCATGATGCTTTGTATTATTAAAGCAGCTAAATAAAATTTCATAGAGTCTGCAAACCCTGTGGCTAGACCACAAAGATATTTTTCTGGGAACAAGGAAGAGTTTCCACAAAAAAAGAAAAATACCACTGTAACACAGTGGCTGGATTTTCTCCTGTGACCATAGCTCAGTCCCAGCCAGTGCATCACTTCTGAAATCCTGCAGGTGTTAAAGGAGCTGAACAAAATTGCTATAGACCAGTAGTTTTGTGTAGTGTGTGTGTGTGTGTGTGTGTGTGTGTGTGTGTGTGCCTGTGTATGGTGTATGAGTGTGAGCATGTTTCAAATTGTTTGTGAAAGGTCATTTTCTGTTTTTCTTTTGATTAATAAATGATGAGTCAGATTACATATTCTGGTATTTGAAAAAATATACATTTGAAATATGCTGGTTCAAGTTACCACTGGCCAGGGAAAATTTAATTTGTATGAGATACTGCATATCTTCCTGGAAAGCCAGTTCAATTGTGGTATAATTCAATTAGTTATACCAAATGAATTTGGCGAGAGACACCAAATAATTTATTAGCAATGCATATTAAAGTTAGAAGCAGCATTCTGAATTCTGATGTAAGCTTCGATAACTTGTTCTACCTTTGATATTTCTCATCAGTGGGAACAACAGGACTGAACATGGACAATCTTATGCTGGCAACTGGGCTCTTGGGTAGCAGGATGTATGTGTCTGTATCATGGAGCAGTGAGAGGTTCTGAACAAATTGATAAGGTTGACAAGTTTGTGTTTGCTGCTCTTCCATGCTTTTTATTTTTTGTTTCTCCCCCACTTCTAGTCTTCTTGTCACACCATTTCTTCTTTTTAATTTATCTTTATTGTTGAAAATATTACAGAAGCCCCTCTTTTGTCCCCCATTGATCCCCTCCACCCCACCCCACCCCCACCCCAAGCCTACGATGTGACACCATTGTCTGTGTCCATGGGTTATGCATATATGCATACAAGTTCTTTGGTTGATCTCTTCTATCATAGCCTTTTGCTGACTCCTTCTCAGGTCCCTAGAGAAGTGCTGCTGTGCTCGCTGTGCAGAGTGTGCCCGTCACAAGGGCACTGTACATAAAGGGGGCACCAGTTCCATAGAACATATCCAACATTTGAAAAATTTTCTACATTTTTCTGAAAGATAACTCTAAAGTTTCTTGTTCTAAACAAATCAGTAGACTATTTTTTTTCTGAGAGATAGAAATGTTTCCTAAGGAAATGGAACTTTATAGTTTTCCATTTGCATAAAAGCACTGTTTCAGCTAATAGCAGCCCTGGTCAACATTTTTAGCTGCCCCTGACTGCTCTTCCACAACACATTATAATTCTGAAGTTCTTCTACATCCCTCATGGCCCCTAACAGTGTTCAGTCAGCCTTCCATATCCATGAGTTCACATCTGAGGATAGAAAATATTTAGGGGAAAAAAAGGTCCGTTGTTGTGTATTATGTAGTTAGGCTTATGATGGTTGTCTCTGTACTGAACATATATAGACTTATCATTATTCCCTAAACAATACAGTATAACAACTATTTACATAGAATTTACATTGTATTGGGAATTATAAGTAATAGAGATGATTTAAAGTATATGGAAGGATGTTTGTAGTTATATGCAAATACTATGGCACTTTATATAAATTTATATAAGGGACTTGAGCATTTAGGAATTTTATTATTCATGGCAGGGGATGGGGGTGTCCTGGAACCAATTCCTCAGGATATGGGGACAACTGTATGCAAATATCATCCCTAACTAAGTCATGCTAACTGAGTTGATTTTAGGAACTTTGGCAGGTAAATGAGACACAATGGAAATGTATGTCACCTAGGGTTAGATGATAAAGTCATCATGTAAAGTGGAATGTTATATGGTCAAATTAGTCTTAAAATACCATAAGAAGGCATCAGGTTGAAAAATAATGAATAGAATCTTATTAAGTCCTATATGACCAGTTTCTCTGCTGATATTGGAACAGATCACTATTTTCTTGCCTGAGTATAGATAAAGTCATTGGCCTATTGTAAAGTACCATAGACTATAACATAATCTATCCTTGAACACTTAAGATTTGTATTTAGGATGTTAAGAAAGGCCTACAAAACCACTGACTGAAGGATGAAAATAGTTCACTCTGGTCTAATTCTCAATGAGTGGCAGGCAAAATTTCCCATACACCTGTCCTGTTTTCTGTCTCTTTTCTCCTCCTCCTCCTCCTCCTCCTCCTCCTCCTCCTCCTCCTCCTCCTCCTCCTCCTCCTTCTTCTTCTTCTTCTTCTTCTTCTTCTTCTTCTTCTTCTTCTTCTTCTCTCTCTGTCTCTCTGTTCAATGGTATTTGTATCATTTAAAAAATAGGAAAATGCAACTTCAGCATACAATGCCACTTCAGCATACTTTTTGTCTGAATGCATATTTTAAATGTCCCCAAATCATGCCATATAGGACTTTTCACATAAGTTTGTCTGTGTGGGATACAGGGACCAAATCAATGGATTTTTTTTATTATTTCTATTGTGTTTATGATATATAAGCAAGGATGCAGTATGAAGAGGCTTTCTCAAGGCCTTGACATTACTTTATATCATCAGTCTTAATAATGAAACACCACCATTGTCTGTTCCTCAAATATTTACTACAGTATTTAGATAAACTTAAATAATTCAGAATTCTAAGAAGTGACACAATAAAGATCCAAAGTTACAGGAGGAGGGGATGGCAAAATTTTGACCTGGAAAGAAACACAGAGAGCATTTAGTCTTCATTTTATATGTTAAGGCACGTCAGTCCAGAGATATTAGATTGATGACTTATTTGTCTAAGGCCATAATTTAAGTAACTCTCACAGATTCCATCCATCTGTTCATTCAGTCATCATATATTGAATATCTTGTATTTACCAGACATAGAATGAGGCACTGGGGTACAAACACAAATAAGAAACCTCAAGGTTCTTGTGGCCTAGAAAGGGAAACACATATATAAAAAGGTCCCTTTTTCTGAACTATGTTGCAATGATTGGGTTATGCAGTGGGTGATAACTGGGGTGGGATGGGCTGCCAGGTGAATAATCTTGGAGGTAATAATACTTAAGGTGGAAGCCAATGAAAAAATTAGTATAAACCAAGAGGAAATTGATCAGGTGAAACAAGAAGCATCTATGAGGGAACTGCATGCAGTGCAGCCTCATTGGATTAGGAGTAGGTCTTGTCAGTCAGATGTGAGGGTGAGAGAGTGAGGCTGGGAACTGGCAGAGACAATAATGGAGATCCTAATACTTTATGTTTAAAAGTTTGGGCTTCCTCCTAGCGAGTTTATTCAGAAATCGGTCTTCTTACATTTTATGTAAGATGTCTGGAAAATAATTGGAAACATTTCTATAAATAGTTTTAGTGTGCATAACTCATCGTAGTCTTAGTAATAAAGCTCCAATAACAAACCAGTCTACTAGAAAGAATGGTAAAAAATCATTTTGGGTTTACCAAAACCAGAGTTATATTAACCAAATCAAAGCCTTCTCCAATTTAGAGTTCTCTTGGCTAAAAAATTACATGGTGAGATTAGAGTAAGACATAGGAACCCATGAATAAATGTGACATAATACCTCTCACTACAGTCCTCACAGAGAAAATTAGTTTGCATAGTTTATCAGAACAATCTATGACAAAGATGTATGCTATGGAGAAACAAACACAGATAAATATTTCTTACATGTAAATAGGCAATGTATATCTGTTTTTCTTATCCTGTATTGTTTATTGGACTGCATTATGGTAAAAGCTTCTGGACAGCAAAGGCAACAACCAACCAAGAGCAAAGGCAACCTAGCCTTCTGGTTTCCTGTTCCACATGGAAGGAATTTGGAAGTCACCACTGCATCCAAACAATAAGTAAAACACTGAAAAGACTGAAAAATCAACAACTCTTCTTAGGTCCATAAGAGGGGGCAGACACACAGCCCCACAGTCTCCAGAATGGAGAGGCAGACAGTGATGGAGGGAGTGGCAGCTCATCAGAGGGGAGACAGGTGAGTGGAAACCACCCCAGGACACAGAGGGGTGTTCAGGCCTCTGAGTGGATGGAAAAATCTGTATTTTGATAAGGGTGTTGAGCTGTGCCCTTAAGATCTGTGCATTTTATTCTACGTTAATTATACCTCAATATAAACAATCTGAAAATATTTTTTCACAGAATTCTTAATACATGAGAAAATGCCAAGCTTATAATGCTAGATGTGAAAACAATTCAAAATTGCTTATAAAAATGATTCCATTGTGTGTGTGTGTGTGTGAGAGAGAGAGAGAGAGAGAGAGAGAGAGAGAGAGAGAGAAGAGAATAAACACTGGGAAGAATTCACTAACATTTTGTGAAGAGTGGTTGTCAGTGAGATAGAATTCTTTTGTCTTTACACTCTTAGATTTAAAAAAATCTAAAATGCACATGTAATACATTTTAATAAAAATGGCTAAATATGTGGCTATTGGATGTGAGCTTTGTGTTGTCTCATGGTAGGCTGTTAAGTCAGGGGCCATCAACCGCACACCTCACTGATCCCTTAGCTCTCTGGGCTCCCGAGATAAAGGAAAATGAAATAGCACTTAGAGCACATTATTACTTGAACCTTAATTAAATATCTGCCTGTAAAAAGTTCTTTTTTTCTTCATTGGCTCCTGCCCCAGAAAACTGGGTTTTAGGAGTTTGAGTGTCTCAGATTGTCCCTGAATGCTTTGTTTCAAATAACATTTTAAAAACTCACCCTTCCATCTGGACTGTGTGTTGCTGACTAATATATTAGCTATTCCTGCCCCTTCTACTGGAACAATCTTGGGTTAAGTATGTTCATTCATGAATAACTGTTTAATTATTCTAATTTTGTCATTTGCAGAGTCCTGGCAGTCTATTCAGAGCTCTGTAAGCAAAGACACGGTGCTGACTAAAAGACTTCCTATTGAGCAAAAGACAACTTACTGACTGCAAAGGCACCCGCTTGAGAAATGAAGAACTTCACTATGGTCCTTCAACTATTGTGTGTTGTGCCCTGAGGCACCCGCTGCAATGGGGGTGGGGTCACTTAATCAGTATTGCTTTTAGGACTTGCTGTTTTCTTGTGCTATAGTGACTTTATGATCTCTAGAAAAAAAGTGGAATTAAAATTTGAAAATGACTTAACTATGGAGGGATTGATGTGGCTGTAATTTAATGTTAATGCTATTTCTGAGTTCCATGGGAATTTTTAAAATCTCTAAGTACATTTTACTGCCTAGATCTACTTTGTGAACTTAAGAAAGTCAGGGACTATACCTTCTTCATCTTTTGATCACTAGTGCCTGCTAACCCAATGGTAGGAAATCAATAGCTCCATGTTGATTGGTATGAAGATCGATAGTTGGAGCATTCTGATTTTGTGACTAATGCAGATTAACAGTCTTATTAGTAGACATTTTTTCATATCCCTGATTAAGATATATAATAATCTCCTTTATATGTATACATCACAATGTTTATTGTGTAAACATAATGGAGGCACAATTTTTAGATCATATATTATTTTATTTACTTGTTAATCTTGTGCACCCTATTAACTTCCCAAAGTTTTATACCCTGCTATCTAGAGAATGTTCCTGTCATCAGATACCCGCCAGTCCTCCATCTAACACTGCGAGCCTTCTATGCTTCAGACTTTTCCTCCCGAACATCAACCTTTCCTATCCAGTAGCTCTTCCAGAGAATTCTGCTAGATGAGTGCTAGGACGGTAACTAAATCTGTATTTTGGCATTAATGGCTGATCACGGGTTATTATGTTATTCCTCCTAGTTAATTCATATGATGTTTGATTGATCTGGGAACTGCAGGCTCCATGGCGAGGGTAGTAGGGAAGGTGCTTGTCTAGGGTCCCTGAAATGACGCCACTGAAATGAGGTAACTTGCAGGGCTCCGCTGCTCTCGCACCATAGGTCATTTGGTTTGTTTTCAGCTGTAGGTGTGACCTATACTGCTGTGGCTCAGCCTCCGCTTCACAGAGTTTGTGAAACTTTTGTTCAAAATGAGTCACTTCTGATTGCAGCACACCAGTAGGCCTTACAGTTGTGTTTGAGTGACCCATGGTTTTTATGGTCTTAGAATGAAAAATACATCCCCCTCTGCTCTAAAATATTTACATACACTTTTCTCATTAAGTTACCAGATTGAATGGATAAACAAATTAACAACTTAATATAAAGTGTCCTTGATTACCCTACTAGTCAAAGGATATTTCTCCTTGACGTTTCTCCAATAGGTAAAAAAAAGACATTTGAAATCTGTTTTTTTTTAATTAAGATGGAAAAATAATTCATGGTTTTGAAGTGTAGTTTTGGTCTTAAAAGTTTATAGACAGTATTGGAAAAGTTATAGACTATCTTAGAAGAAGGTTAGTTAATTTTTTTTTCTATCCCAGTTACTGCTTATTTGGAAAGCCTCTTGCTTACTGAATTTGAGCAGATATTAACACACCCGCTCTGTAAGGTCATTAGAGTGAAATATATGTCTAAATAGTAATTCCCTAATATGAATGTTTTCTGGTTTTTCAAGGGCATAATTATGTACAATCCAAGACAGAAAGGATACTTTTGCATGCTATTTATTATTGCTTCTATTTTTACTATATTATGGCTATTAGCATTAGAGACTTTATCTTCCAATAATATTTATACTTTTCCGGATTTCGAGTTGGCTATTATTGTTTATTTAGATAATTAGGTTAGTGCCACATGGCAAAGTTTAAGATTTAAGGCTTATTCTCTGGAACTGAATTTTTGATTTAACTGCAGACTTTCTATCCTTAATTGAAGGTAGTAAGGTATATGGGGCCTCGGAGCCCATAGGACTGCATTTTGTGGTCAAGACTGTCACTGGTCTCCAATATATATCTTTCTGTTTATCCAGAGAAAGTGGATCATAATTTTTATTTATTTATTGACTCTATTAGTATTCATTTATTATAAGACAAGTAATTACTACCTATCATATTCCAGGTCCCATACTAGGTGCTATTAATGTAGTGATGAAGTTGCATTGCCTTCACCAAGGTTCTCATAATCTAGTATTTTTCTTTATTTTAGTAATTTTATTTTTCAATTACAGTTGATGTACAACATTATATTTGTTTCAGGTATACAACCCAATGATTAGACATTGATGTGACTTGTAAAGTGATCACCTCAATAAATCTAGTTCCCATCTGACACCATACATAGTCATTACAATATTATTGACTATATTTCTTATGCTGCACTTTAAATCCCTATGACTATTCTGTAACTACCAATTTGTAATTCTTGATCCCTTTATCTTTACATCCATCCCCCCAACCACCCTTCCATCCGACAACCCTCAAAATGTTCTCTGTATCTATGAGTCTGTTTCTGTTCTGCTTGTTTGTTTGTTTTGTTTTTTAGATCCCACATATAAATGAAATCATATGGCATTTGTCTTCCTCTGTCTTATATCACTCAACACAATACCCTCTAGGTCCATCCATGTTGCTGCAATTGCAAGATTTAATTTTTTATTTTATGGCTGAGTCATATTTTATTGTATATATGGACCACTTCTTAATTATCCATTCATCTGTTGATGGACACATGTTTCTTCCATATACTGGCTATTGTAAATAATGCTACAATGAATATATGGATACATATGTCTTTCTGATTTAGTGTTTCAGGTTTCTTCAGATAAATACCCAGAAGTGGAATTGCTGGATCCTTCTTTGTCTCTTGTTATATAGCTTTGTTTTAAAGTCTATTATAAGTATTGCTATCCCAACTTATTTTTATTTCCATTTTCATAAAATATCTTCTTCCATTTCTGATGCAAATTAAAACAACAATGAGGTATCACCTCACACCTGTCAGAATTGCTGTCATAAACAAATCAACAAATGACAAGTGCTGGAGAGGATGTGGAGAAAAAGGGGCCCTCCTGCACTGCTGGTGGGAATGCAGACTGGTGCAGCCACTGTGGAGAACAGTATGGAGATTCCTCAAGAAATAAAAAATAGAACTGCCATTTGATCCAGTGACCCCACTTCTAGGAATATACCCTAAAAATCCCAAAACACCAATAAAAAAGAATACATTCACCCCTATGTTCATTAGCAGCACAATTTACAATAGCTAAGATCTGGAAACAGCCCAAGTGCCCATCAGCAGATGAGTGGATAAAAAAGCTGTGGTAAAAAAAAGTTACGGTATATTTACACTATGGAATAGTAATGCATCAGTAAAATAGAAGGATCTCTTACCCTTTGAGGCAGCATGGAGAGACCTGGAGAGTATTATGCTAAGTGAAATAAGCCAGTCAGAGAAAGACACATATAACATGATCTCACTCATATGTGGAATCTAATGAATAAAATAAACTGATGAACAACATAGATTCAGAGATATAGAAGCATGGAATAGACTGAAGAATCTCAGAGGGAAGGCCGGTGTGTGTGGGGGGGGTGGATGTTCGGGGGTGTGTGTGAAGAGATTATCCAAAAAACTTATATGCGTATATGCATAACCCATGGACACAGACAATAGTGTGGTGGAGGCCTGGGGGGTGCAAGGTGGAGGGGGTTACGGGGGAAAAGGGGACATCTGTAATACTTTCAACAATAAAGATTAAAAAAATAATAAAGTCTATTTTGTCTCTTATAAGTATTGCTACCCCATCTTATTTTTTATTTCTATTTTCATAAAATATCTTTTCCTATTTCTTTACTTTCAATTCATGTGTGTCTTTCAATCTGAAGTGAGTCTTTCTACATAGCATATGTAAGGGTCTTGTTTTGTTATTCATTCAACCCCTGTATGTCTTTTGACTGCAGCATTTAATCCATTTGCATTTAAAGTAATTATTTCCAAACAAACAAAACAAAACAAAATAAAGTAATTATTGCTAGATATGTATTTATTGCCATCTTATTATTCATATTTTAAATCTTTTTTCTTCTTCTTCTTAAAGAAGACCCTTTAACATTTCTTGTAATGTTGGTTTGGTAGTGATGCACTCCTTTAGCTTTTCCTTGTCTGGAAAGCTCTTTATCTGTCCTTTGATTCTAAATAACTTTGCTGGGTAGACTAATCTTGGTTGTAGGTCCTTGCTTTTCACCACTTTGAATGTTTTGTGCCAATCCTTTCTGGCTTGCAAAGTTTCCATTGAGAAATTAGCTGGTAGTCTTATGGTTCATTAAAAAATATATATCCATATTTTTATTGATTTCAGAGAGGAAGGGAGAGAGAGAGAGATAGAAACATCTATAATGAGAGAGAATCATTGATTAGCTGCCTCCTGCACACTCCCCACTGGGGATTGAGCCCACAACCTGGGCATGTGCCCTGACAGGGAATCTTGAACCTCAACCTCTTGGTTCATAGGTCAACACTCAACCACTGAGTCACACTGGCCGGACTTATGGTTCATCTTGTATGGGAATCTCTCTGCACTTCTTGGACTTATATGTCTATTTCCTTTGCCAAGTTGGGGAAGTAGTATGTCATTTTTTCATTATTTCTTCAAATAGATTTTCAATTCCCTGCTGTCTCTCTTCTCCTTCCAGCACCCCTAGGATGCAAATGTTGGTATGCTTGACATTGTCCCAGAGTCACCTTTTACTATTCTCATTTTTTTAGATTACTTTGTGTGTGTGTGTGTGTGTGTGTGTGTGTGTGTGTGTGCTGTTCTGATTGTGTGTTTCTTATTTTCTTATCTTCCATATCACTGATTTGATCCTCTGTTTCATCTACTCTACTATTGATTCCCTGTAATGAATTCCTCATTTCAGTTAGTGTACTCTTTATTTCTGACTGGTTCTTTTTATGTTTTCTGCCTCCATTTTTGTGTTACCTAAATTTCAGTTATAGTTATCACTAAGTTCATCTACTTTCCGCCTAATTAATTGAACATTCTTATTACCAGTGTTTTGAACTCTGCATCTGGTAGACAGCTTATCTCCATTTAATTTAATTTTTTTTCTGGAGTTTTGTTCTCTTCTTTCTTTTGGGATGTGTTTTATTATCTCTTTATCTTAGATGCCTCCCTGTGTTTGTTTCTATGTATTAGGTAGACCTGCTCATCTCTCAGTCTTGATAGAATGGTCTTATATAGTATATGTCCTGTAGGCTCAGTGGTGCAGCCTCCCCAGTCACCTGAGCTGGGTACTCTATATAGCCCCCCGCCCCCCCTGCAGCATTGGCTATTGTAGTTGAGCCTTGATTTGTGTTGGCAAATCAATGGGGAGGATTTACCCTCAGGCATATAGGCTGCAAGGACTGACCACAACTACAGAACTGCAGGGCAGGAGCTGCTATGCAGGGATCAATTCTGTGGAGCAGAACTGGCTTTAGTGAGTCTCTGTTGCCCAATAAGTCCTCCCCTTGAGTGTATTATTCGAGGAGGTGGTTGAGTGGTGCTTCCAAGTGGTCTGAAGCTGACCACTTTGTGCTCTGGCTCTCGGACTTCCAGGGAGGTGCAGGCCAAGGTCTGCTGCTGTCTGTGTCCTGCCCAGGGCCACCTGACATGAGCTACAGAGAAATCTGCAGAAGATCGCCACTTGTGCTGGTCTTGGAGGTGCCTGGGAGTGACCATATTTTGAACAGACGCTGACTGCCACTAGTGCCAGGCCGGGGGCCATTTAACAAGTGATACAGGACAGGACAAGGGCAGATGCTACTTGTTTGGGGTTTTTGAATCTTTGAGAGATTTAAGAAAGTTTGCAGCACGAGCCAAGGCAGGCCATTGTATGAAACAGCCACTGGAAATGGCGTGGGTGGGACTGCAAGTTGGGTGGGGCTGGGTCTCAGGGAATCACCAGGGCAGGGTGAACAGTGTTAGCAGGCTGATGGACATATACTGCCTGCTGACTGTGTGTGTATGTGTGTGTGTGTGTGCACGCGTGTACGTGCACACGTATGTTGGGGGTGGGGAGTCTCATAGAAGGAGCAGTGGCTTCTGCCAGAACTTTTGTCTGGGAGAAAGCTGCCTCTCCAGCTCTTGTCCTGGTATCATACAATTCAGTTCCTCCCCATAAGTCCCTGTTGCCTTTGGACCTGCTGTCCCAGGGCTGGAACTCAGAGGGAGTGAGTTCCAGTAAGTCTGTGTGTGGGCCCTTAATAAAGGACACCTGCATGTCCAGCAGCCCACTGTCTTACTCAGCCACAATCCCTGCTAGTTTTTACAGCAAGAAGTTATGGGTACTTCTCTTCCTAGCACTAGAAACCTGGTCTGGGGGACCTGGTATGAAGCTGGGACTCCTTACTCCTGAGGGGGACCTCCATAGCTGAGATATCCCTGCTGATTTTTAACTGTCATGTATGTGTGTGGTTGGGGGGGGTAGAGGTAGGGGGCCAGTACATTCTGAGTCTCCGCCCCTTCTACCAGTTTAGATATGGCTTCTTCTTTATATCCTTACTTATAGGACTTCTGTTCAGCTAGATTTCAAGTTCTGAATGATGGTTGTTCTGTATTTTTGTTATAACATTGAAGTAGTTGTGGGAGGATGTGAGTACCATGTATAGCTAGCTACGCTGCCATCTTCAGCGGAAGCCTAATTTAGTCAAGTTGATCCTAAATTTTATCAGTGCACATTGCCACTCAGAATAAATATATTGTTTCTCATAATCTCTCGCAGTTATGTGTGGCTAAGTGACTAACATCTGATCAATTTGCAAGCACAAGGTTTGTGTGATTGTTTTGGAAAGTCTCCTTGCACAAGAGGGAGATAACTCATACTTCCCTTTCTCATTCTTGAATGCAGATGTAGTTTAGGGCTGTGAAAACCCTCATTTCATTCCACAGAGGCCGCACCCTGGATAGGCTTGTTTACTGTGGCAGTTACAAAATGAATTTTTATTATGATTCACTTTGTCATGGAGCAGGGCACCAGTACGCTTCTCTTTCAGCCAGGGCATTTTACTCTACCATACAATGATGGCAGGACACTTGGTATCTTTGAGACAGTAGATACAGAATAAAATATTTAAGACCCAATTTGCCAAAGCAGTCCCTTTTTCATATATAATGGAACCTCAATTAGGGTATGTGCATAATATTATTGCATAATACCCGTGGGCATATCACTAAGAACTCTCCTAGGCAAACACTGAAGTTGTCTAGGCTAGTGCCCTGTAAGTATATATAAGCTGTGACTCCTTGGGTCATCAAGCCATTGTTTTTCTGCTCTTTCCCCTTATGTCAAACTTTCCCTTTCTTAGTTTTATCCCCTCAGATCCCTGTTACCTAATCTAATAAACTGAATCAAATTAAGGTTTTAGTGGCTAACAATGGCTTAATGTGCAACTCTTCTCAGATAATATTTGCCTTCAATACACTAAAGCACTTAGTGTATTAACCCACAGGAGCAAATAATATGGGAACTTCAGTAAAACTAGTGGAAAGACATAGAATATTACAGCTGATGGAACTTGGAATACTAATGAAAATGCCCTATTTCAAAACTGAGGAAATGAAGTCCAGGAAGAAAAAGTCACTTGCCTGTGGTCTAAGTACTTATTAGTAGTAAATCAAAGACCAGCTATTAGAGCTACTAATTCTAAGTACAGAGCTCTTTCCATCTCAGCACATTAGAGAAGGAAAGCTTTGTAATAATCAAATCACTATCTAGAACAGTGATGGCGAACCTATGACATGCGTGTCAGAGGTGACACGCGAACTCATTTTTTTGGTTGATTTTTCTTTGTTAAATGGCATTTAAATATATAAAATAAATATCAAAAATATAAGTCTTTGTTTTACTATGGTTGCAGATATCAAAAAATTTCTATATGTGACATGGCACCAGAGTTAAGTTAGGGTTTTTCAAAATGCTGACACGCCGAGGTCAAAAGGTTCACCATCACTGCTCTAGAAGGACATTAACCCTATAAGCCTGCTCACTTTAACAATTTTAACATATTTTGCAGTCATTTATATTATCTAATCCTAGAAAAATTTCTGTAGCAATGATTCAAAATTTTTAAGTGCAATTTTTATTTACTAAACATCCAATCTCATGTGATCCTTTAATGTTATTGGAGATTACAAATAAATTAAATATCAACTCTAAAAGAAAAGAAAAATAATTTTAATTTTAGATATGCTTTTTCTAAGAACACATGTTCCTGTGTTCAAGTTAATGGTATGCACTACTAAGGGACTTAGGCTACCTATTGAAAAGTCTTCTGTTTTACAATATACTCACAATGAGGGCATGGTGTTATGTATAAAAACTAGACATGTTATCTGACTTTTATGTGTTCTCAAAACCTATGCCTATTCAATGGCACATGTGATTTTAAATTTGTTTTACAGTCTCATTCCTCTGAAAATAAATTCTCTCTTATTCTCATAAATAACGTGATATGGTTGATATTGTGGTCTTTATTTTTATTTTCTGCCGGAAGCCAGTCCATCCTTGCTGCTTGACAGCCGCTGCAGGGAAGAAACATCTGCACAGCATATGTTTCAAGGGACTTGGCGTATATGGCATACTGTTCTCAATATGTTTGCTCACCTTCTTGGTGCTATGTGTTTTAACCAAGGTCACCTCTCTGAGAAAGGTTGTTTCCCCAGGTAGGAATTTTCCCCTGAAGTTAGGGAGGGAATGAAACCCCTTAACTAAGTGCCAGGAGGGTAGTTAATCACTTTAACTACGAACAATCACGCTTAAGCTACATAATCTTTACTCCCTGGAATAGAGATAAGAAACGCCCTAACCTTTGGAATAGAGATTGATAGGATTGGAATCAACTGGTATAAATACAGATGTAACAAGACAACAAGACACAGAACCTAGAAACAGAACCTAGCGAGAGAACCTGGCTGAAGAACCTAGAACAGAACCTAGAAACAGAACCTAGCGAGAGAACCTGGCTGAAGAACCTAGACACAGAACCTAGAGACAGGACTTGGCTGGAGATCCTAGACAGAACCTAGGGACAGAACCTAGAGACAGAACCTAGAGACAGAACCTAGAGACAGAACCTAGAGACAGAACCTAGCAAGAAAACATGGCAAGAGAACCTGACTAGAACCTGGTGACAGAACCTGACTGGAGATCCGGGCTAGAACCTGGCTGCAGAACCTATCGAGAGAACATGGCAAAAGATCCTGGACAGAACCTGACTGGAGAACCAACTATGCAGATCAACTGAACGCTGTCTCCCTGTCACTCATTCTTCGCCGACTCCGTCCACACCTTTGGGGACTCCTGGACCTGCTGGGGTTGGACCCTAGCAATTTTCAAGATACTTTCTTTTATGTCTGACATTTCCTGAGAACTTCCTGACTGGTAATGAATTTCCCAATAGACACAAGTAGACATTCTTATCTAAATAGAAGTCCTTTGGTATTTGGCATGAACAGAAATGGCTTTGGATGACTGGCAAAGGGAATTTCAGCCAGAGGTGTGATGTTACATCACCTAAATAACCATGAGTAAGGACAGATATGTCATTTTAACTTTAATGTCTACCTCTAGGATTTTCATATGACCAGTTTTTACCACGTCTCATTTTTAAACATTTTGTCCCAAATGCAGCTATTATTGTCCAACACTGGCACAGAAGTTTCTTTGTTTCCATAGATACCATTGATTATGAACATGTTTTTTAGTTTTAAAAGTTCAAAAGTTTAAGAAAGTAAATCTTAAAAAATAAATCTCATTAAATATTTGTCTGATTTTTATGGAGATAACACTGAAGTAAAATGCTGGATATATGCAATATTTACCGTGCTTTGGTTATCCACTGCTGTGTAACAACTACCCCCAAATTTTGTGGCTTAAAACCACAGATCTTTTATTATATCTAAATTTTTTTGTGTGCAAGATGTTTATATTTAAATGCATTTCAACACTTAATTATGAATAGAAATAAATGTAAATAACATGGTCATGCACTCCTGGGTCCCTTTACAGATATCATTTACTTTTGCATTCATTCACAATGAAGTTACTGTTTTTATAATGTCCAAACATGCTTTGAAAAGGTGGCATTTTAATTACCAGGACCCTTTTCTGCAGTATCTCAGAATGCATTTGCAAACTCCTGTTTTAATTAGAGCTACTGCAAAGTTCTGCCTTGTCCTCTTTGTCCTTTCATCGCAAAACTTTGGAGGCACTTAAGCATTGATATCGGTTTTATTTTTCCAGTGTAGGATAACTTTGATAAATCCTAAGGATAATAAGTATTTCCTTATTTGACATAATTATGAAGTAGAAACTGGTAAACTTCTTTTAAAAATAGTGGACTCAAAGAAAGTTCAATTAGGGCAGTCATAATAGATGTTGTGGCTGTTTTAAATACAAATATATTTATCTGCATTTTTCTGTCATTTAGGTCAATATGTGGTCAGCTATGGAGCTAATGTACAATGACACAGATAAGAGGAATTTGAACACTAATAACCACCAATTGATTGAGAGACTGACTGGATGTTTTATAGCAAAACTAGACTTGTAGCTCGGCCTAATATTCCTTTAATCAAACAAAACTCATTCTAATAGCAAAGGTTGTTGTTTTTTTAATATACTCTTTAAATACTGTCTGTCATTTAGATACATTCCTTTCTTTTTTCACTTTAGTATTTTGCTTTCATTATGTATGCTAAGTTAGTCTTCATAGATAAAACTCCCTATATTTAACAGGGTAATGAAGTGAGTATGCAGGGTGTGGGTGGGAATGGGACAGGGATACTTAAAAGGTGTCCACAGCAATACAAGAACAGTTTTCTCTATTCTGTGCCATTTCATATTAGAAGCTACTGAATATATATTTAATCTTTTACAAACTGAGAATATGGAGAGATTGAGGAGAGGAAATTAGTGCATTATCTTGTAGCAAGATGCTGTACGTATTCAATTTTATCTTAATCAAATTTACCAAACTCCACTATTTTTCCCTCTACCCATATGTAAGTGGGGGAATTTAGTTATATTAACAGGGAAATATTTTAAACTCGCTGTTCTAGGATCCTAATTTGATGTTCAAATTCAATTTCTGTGTTACATATTCTTTGACCTTTCAGAAGTCATTTGTCTTGTGCTATATTAGTTTCCTCATTTGCAGAATGAGTAAAAAAACTAACAACTGCCTCAACAATATGTCTGTAAGGTCAAATACAATAGTGGATATAAAAGCACTATGTAAATTGTGACTGACCACTCCTAAACTATGGAGCCAGAATCTGTGCTCAAAGATCAAAGAACTGGGATCATTTACCTCCAATCTTTTTACCACAAAGCCTATTATTTTGTCCTAAAAAATCTTTTGCCTGAAAAAGAAAATGTATTAAATCATTTTGGTGAGTCACTCTGAAAGCCAAAATGGTGTATATCACATAGAACTTGAGAGAGCTAAGCAAAGAGCATTAATGAGATGATTAGTCAACAGTACTATTTAGAGATGAATTTTATAGAAATACTTCTTTATGAAGCATTATTAGATTTTTAAAAAACTTACAAAGATCAGAAGAAAGATGAAATAATGGGCAAAAAACAATAGTGGAATTTCCCACCTACCACTTGACAAGAATGTAAGAATTCTTTTTCCCCATGTGCCTAATAAACCATCCATGCTGGCTGGAAATTGTAAGACTGAAGACCTGATAAAATAGCAGGATTCCTTGCGTCCCCAGCAAAGAGTGATTGCCACAGTAAATTAGAAGCAAGGGGTAATGATGAGAAAACCTATTAAACTGAAAGGACAGTATTTGCAATTAAAGGGCAAGTATAAAATGATAGGTTAGTTAAAAGTTACTTGTTAGAGCAGATTTCATCCACAGTGACCAATTAACTAACACAAAACAGACACAATCAAAACAAAAATAAAATCCCTCAAACATGTTTACCAGTGTATTCTAAACGAGGACAAAAGTAACAGTGTCTAATTACCTCAAATTGACATATCAAAGCTTGCTTCGTAGTTGGTTCCCACTCCTATTTTGAAAAGTGTAATGTGAAGAAGGCATGTTTTACTTTATGAATAGACTCATTTATTTTTAAATTTTAAAACACTCTATTTTATTTCTTAGTGTTATTTTTTTACTGTGGGAAGAGCTCAGGAGATCTATCTCAGTGCTGCGGCCGAAGCAACGCTGTGAGTACACTCCAGCGAACAGACTTCCTTGGAACACCAGGAAGTGGCAAAGCCCGCCTGACAAATCTCCAGGAGCCACCTACTCTTAGCCCCGACCCTCACGCCCATTGGATAACATAGCAAGCGTGTCCCTATTGCATTGGCTGCTTACTCCTTTATATACGGCTGTACTTTCCCAATAAAGTTAGATCTGTGTCTCTGAACCTGGTCTCCGGAGTCGTGCATGCAGGACACCCCAGCGCGTTGGACTCCGTCATCCTCACCCCCGAGGGACCCCCTGCTTCATTTTACATTCAATTATTTTTCAAGTTATATTTAGATATACTTGACATACAACCTTGTATTTTCTAAATGTACAATAAAATGAGTTGATGTATGTATATGTATATATGATTGCCACAATAAAATGATTAGTACAATAATTCTTATTAACATCTATCACCATACATAGTTACTTTTTTTGTGTGTGTGATGAGACCTTCTAAAATCCACTCTCTTATCAACTCTAAACATACAATACAGTATTGTTAACTCAAGTCATCAGGCTGTACATTACATCTCTAGGTCTTATTTATCTTATGACTGGAAGTTTGTACTTTCTCATCACCTTCACCCATTTCACCCCCCAACTCCCGTCCCCTGACTTTGGCAACCACCAATCTGTTCTTTATCTATGAGTTTGATGACTTTGTTTATTTGTTAGATTCCATATATAAATGCAATCATACAGTATTTGTCTTTCTCTGTCTGACTTATATCACTTTGCATAATGCCATTAAGGTTCATCCATGTTGTTGCAAATGACAGGATTATCTTTGTTTTCATGGCTGAATAATATTCCATTAGACATACCTATGTTACATATGTATGAAATTTTCTCTATCTAGTCATCTTTCAATGGGCACTTAGCTTGTTTCCGTTTCTTGGCTATTGTACATAATGCTACAATGAAAATGGGGGGTGTAGATTTCTCTTTGAGATAGTGATTTTATTCCTTTCAGATATATATCCAGAAGGTGAATTACCGAATCATATAGTAGTTCTATTTTTAATTTCTTAAAGAAGCTCCATACTATTTCCCATAGTGGCTGTACCAATTTGCATTCCCTCCAACAGCGCACAAGTGCCCTCTTTTTTCCAATCCTCCCCACCTGTCTCTTGTCTTTTTGATAATAGCCATTCTAACAGGTGTGAGGTGATATCTCATTTTAGTTTTGATTTGTATTTTCTTGATGATTAGTAATGTTGGACACTTTTTTTATGTACCTGTTGACCATTTGTATGTCTTTTTGAAAAATTGTCTATTTAATTCCTTTGCCCATTTTTAAAATTGAAACTCATTGTTTATTCAGACCATGGCTTCTAATGATCTGGTGAATTGAAATATATAATATATAATATGTATTGAATTTAATTATTTAGTCAATCTCCCAGATATAATTATCTTGAAAATGTGGGCTAGAAATTTTAGTGCCATTGCAGTTGCTTCCAAACCATAGCAGGTAAGGAGGGAGAAAAGATTAACAATATTCATTGAGCTATTACAAAATTCCAGGAACTGCACTAAGTACTTAGCTTGTTATCTCATTTAATCCTCAGAAAACTCTGAATATAGCTTTTATGTAAAACTTCTGATGATGAAATTAAGAGTTTGATTATAGTCTTGTTCAAGACCACATTCCAAAGCTGATGCACACATCTACTCCTATCAACTTCCCACAAAGAAGGATAAAATCGTGGTAATGTATTACATAGTAATATAAAACTGAGACATTATTATTCCTTGTGTGATCATGGTAGAGGTGATAAATGCATCTGGTGAACTCATAGAGAAAAGGGAGGACATATAAACGCTGTCCCAAAATTCACGCAAAAAGTAATTTTGATAGAAAACACAGGTTTATAATTAAAAATTGTAAATTTTTATTGATTCATAAATTATACAGTATAGGGTTATGTATGGAATAGTATATCGGGTAAATGGATTATCATGTCGCAATAGCGAGCACCATTAACTTATTGCCTGAGCAGCCGCATTTTCGAAGAAGAATGGTCCGATGATGCTTCCAGCCCCAAATCCGCACCAAACAGTGACACGTTGTGGATGGCTTGGTTAATTGACAAAATTGTCGCATTTGGGGTTCAGAAAATCCATGAGTGATTGTTGAGAAACAAATTTACAATTTTTAATTATAAACCTGTGTTTTCTATCAAAATTACTTCTTGCGTGAATTTTGGGACACCCTTTAGCTTCAGCTGGCCAGATGTGGAGTTCAAGTTTTAGTCTAGTCTACTTATGTGAATATGGTGGGTATATATTATTTAACTCCTTCAGGAAACAAAACAAAAAAATAAAGTGCCTGATCATAATCTAAAATAATCATCAACGTAGCTATAATAGATATTATATTAGGTTCAGAGAAAATTGCCTCTACATTGTAAAACGTAAACAATCTGAGCTGCAGTGGTCCTGGTGAACACAGGGGTCATGAGGTGATTGTCTTCCAGTCATTTATTCTCTTAATCTTTACTTCCTGCTTCATTTTTAGAAAGTAGTTAAAGTCCTTCCCCTATTAACAACTCAGTGACAGCCTTTTACTTTCTATTACCATGGAGAGGAATCCCAAAAAGTAAAAGTAAAGGAAGAAAATGAATGTCTTGAAAATGCTACAGTGATCCATGATAAATACTCCATAAACTTGTAATCAATATCCATTTATTCTTAATGTTTCAAAGCTGTTACTTTAATTTGAGCAATTTACAGTATTGGCTTGACACATTCCATTTGTTCATTGCATATTGACTAAATGGTCAGTGATGACAGAAAAGTTGTCAAGGTAATCAGTATGAAAACTGCTTCTACATTGTTCATAACAACATGACATTGTTTCTCATTTTTGAGACAAATTTCTCATAGACCTAGACACTCTGGGTAATATATGAGATATGTTTGCCTCTTGGCCATTCAACTTTCTTGAAAATGTCACCTTAATTTCCAAAAATGTAAAAGATTACTTAACTGATTATTGAATTTTGACAGTTGAGAGGGGATATTTTGGTTTAGAATGTCCTTCACTGAGCAACAATATTTCCAAGGAAAGTGGTGGGGTCCCAATAATATTCTCATGTGTTAAACAGTACTTCTGTTGGAAAGAAAACTAAATACAGAATCATGACGTCTGGCTGGGTGGCAGCTGCTGTATGAACAATCAACTAAAGTGGCCACTGGCCATCTTCAGATAAAAATTCCCATAGCCAAGAGGCCAGAATATGTTGTGTCTTTTTAATAAATGGATAGGGAAAACTGGACAACTACATGCAAAAGAATGAAACTGGACCCCATCTTACACCATATTCAAAATCAACTAAAAATGCATTAAAGACTTGAATATAAGACTGGAAACCATAACACTCCAAGAAGAAAACATAGGGGGAAAGATCTTGGTAATGATTTTTTAGATTTGACACCAAAAGCAAAGGCAAAAAAACCCACCACAACAACAACCCAAAAAACTACCCACAAAAACAACAACAGAAAAAACAACAAAAACAGATTATTTAGAGCAATGGAAACTATCGACAATAATGACTAGGCAACCTAAATAATGGGAGAAAATATTTACCTCTCACATATCTGATGAGGAGTTAATATACAAAATGTGTAAAGAACTCATACAACTCAATAGGAAAAACACATAAATAATCCAATTAAATAGACATTTTTCCAAAGAAGACATACAATGGCTAATAGGTACATGTAAAACGTGCTTAACATCACTAATCATCAGAGAAATACAAGTCAAAACTACAATGAGATATATCCCACCTGTTAGGATGGCTGTTATCTAAACGATAACATGTGTTGGTGAGAAGATGGAAATATGGGAATCTTTGTGCACTTTTGGTTAAAATGTAAATTAGTGCAGCCACTAAGGAAAACAATATAAAAGTTCCTCAAGAAATTAAAAATAGAACTACCACATGGTCCATCAATTCCACTTCTGGGTATATATCTAAAAAAAACAAAATCACCATCTCTAAAAGAAATCTGCAGCTCTCAAATATACAGTGCAGTAGATCTTTTTAAATTAAATTTATTGGGGTGACATTGGTCAACATGATCTTAAAGGTTTCCGGTGTGGGTTTCTATGCTTCAAGAGCTGTATATTGCACCATGTGCCCACCACCCAAAGTCAAATCTTCTCCTGTCACCTCATATTAGAACCCCCATCAGATCTTGATAGTTCTCATCACACACAAAAACAAAACTATGTGTGGTTATGGATGTTAACCGAACATTTTTATGGTAATCATTTTGCAATAGATACATATATTAAATCATTATGTTGCACACCTAAAACTAGCACAAGGTTATAATCAATTATATCTCAATTAAAAATGAATTAGCGAGAAAAACATTTAGCACTGCTTTCATGCATTCACTGATTCTCATGGCGCTAAGAAAGTCACCTAATAAACAATAATTTACTCTAAGACAGGGAGAAATCCAGGATTTGTAAGGTTTGAAGTCTATACAATTTGAGTTGGGCACTTTAAAAAATTAATACAAAATTATGAATGCAAAGTTGCTAGATTGCCTCCTAGGGTATGTAAAGGGCCCCTGCAAATGAAGGGCTCTAAAGTCTGTTTCATTAGCTATATTATAAGCTGCATCTCCAAAGGTATTATAGATATTATTTTTAAAAAGTAGTACTTGGTAAGTGTGCAGTATATTCATTTGCAAGGACAAACTAAGGAAGTTGTGTTGTGTCTGTTAGAAGAAATGTTTTCTTACACAGTGTGAAGAGACAACTGGCAACCATTGCAGAGTAAATCCCAGAGGATTTGAATAGAATGCAACTTACAGAATCTGTTTCCATACAGCATACCTATTAACTCAAATGTTCTGGGGAGAGGTGATATTTTCTGATTTGAAAATGCCCTCATATGTTTAATTTTGTTCAAAGGTAACAACAAACAAGTTCCTATTAATTTTAATGGTTATTATTGACCAGTCACATATTCTTCGCTATCTTATAAATTAGAATTGGAAAATTAGAATCAGTGCATTCTGAGTATTTTAATAAAGAGGTAGGAAACTTTTATAGATAGAATTTCCATTTTCCCCTTTCTTCATGTGTTTAGAAATTGACATATTTTATTTATTTTATATTTCTTGATTTTCTTTGACAGAATCCATTTTACATCTTTTTAAAATTTATATTCTTATTTTAATGATTTAAAACAGAATAATAATAAACTTACATAAATCATTATTCCTTTGAATACACAATACCTCCCTTGTCTTAAACTTTGGAAATTGAGACTTAACATATAGAACTGACCTCTTCATGTTTCCTGGGATAAACAAAACAGTAGAAAGAGGGCTTACAGTCCTCGACTGAAGGCCTGGACTTAATCTCTTGTTGAAGGGAATTTACATGCCTGAAGAATATTATGAAAGCTCCTTACCCAAAATGCAGTTCAGCCTTAAGTGGAATGCCATCCTTGAAAATTCTTTGCATTAGGCTTTTTCATCACCTGACATTCTTATTTTAACATTTCATATTCCTGAGATGATTCATACTCAAAGCCATCAATATAGTCAATGAATTTGTCAGCTCACTTTCCTTAGGAGTGGTAATCAACTTTGTGAGATTATAACACACCCGTGAAAGGGCTGTTGTAGTATAGAGAAAAATTTCTGAAACAGAGAAATAAAGAATACAGAAAGCATGTTAACCCTGGAAAATAGAATAATAAAATAATAATATGAATAGCAATAATAACAATAGCACTTATATGTAAAACAGTTTTGGGGATTTATTATGTGTCAGTCATTCTACTGAACATTTTGCACTGATTATCTTTTTTAAAAATATTTTTATTGATTTCAGAGAGGGATAGAGAGACAGAAACATCAATGATGAGAGAGAACCATTGATGGGCTGCCTTCTGCAAGCCCGCCCCCGCCACCACTGAGGATCGAGCCCACAACCCAGGCATATGCACTGACCAGGAATCAAACAGTGACCTCTTGGTTCATAGGTCGATGCTCAACCACTGAGCCATGCTGGTTGGGCTGAACTGATTATCTATATAAGTTTTATAATAACCCTACAAGGTAGGTATAATCCCCATTTTTTAATAATGGAATAAGTCACAGAGAGGGTCAAAAACTTTCCCAGAGTCAAACAAAAAATCTGCAAGTAGTGCCAGAATTTGACCTCATATCATTTTTTTTCAAACTACTCTTTTTCTTTTATTGTTTAAAGTATTACAAGAGTCTCCTTTCCCCCCCCCATTGATCTCTCTCCCTCCACCCCCTCCCCCAAGCACAAGCCCTCACCCCCCTACTGTCTATGTCCATTGATTTTGCTCATATGCATGCAAATAAGTCCTTTGGTTGATCTCTTATCCCCCTCACCCCCCACCTTCCGTCATAGGTTGTACAGTGTGTTTGATGCTTCTATGTCTCTGGTTCTATTTTTGTTCATCAGTTTATGTTGTTCATTATATTCCATAAATGAGTGAGATCATGTGATATTTATCTTTCTCTGACTGGCTTATTTCACTTAACATAATGCTCTCCAGTTCCATCCATGCTGTTGCAAATGGTAAAAATTCCTTCTTTTTTACAGCAGCATAGAATTCCATTGTGTAGATGTACCACCATTTTCTAATCCACTCGTTTGCTGATGGGCACTTAGGCTGTTTCCAAATCTTAGCTATTATAAATTGTGCTGCTATGAACATAGGGGTGCATATATCCTTTCTGATTGGTGTTTCTAGTTTCTTGGGATATATTCCTAGAAATGGCATTACTGGGTCAAATGGCAGTTCCATTTTTAATTTTTTGAGGAAACTCCATACTGTCTTCCATAGTGGCTGCACCAGTCTGCATTCCCACCAGCAGTGCACAAGTGTTCCTTTTTCTCCACATCCTCTCCAGCACTTGTCGTTTGTTGATTTGTTGATGATAGCCATCCTGACAGGTGTGAGATGGTACCTCATTGTTGTTTTGATTTGCATCTCTGGGATGATTAGTGACTTTGAGCATGTGACCTCATATCTTTTAAGAACCAGGCCTAAGTAATAATATCTTGACATTAAGTAATAATATCTTATATAGCAAACATTTTTAGAACTTTTAGCATATCACTAGTTTTATTAACACAGTGGCCTTATGTTCATATATTTACTAAGCATAACATTTTTCAGTATAAGAAAAATTATTGTTATTACAAATTTCCAGCATGCAAAGTTGCTAATTCATCTATACACATTTCTTTTATTAGGATTCTTCTTTTTTCCTATATTAGAAAAATTTAAAGCCAGCATGCCCTTGCAGATTTTCATTTTTAAGTATAAATTATACAATAATTTGGCTTAAGTGGCTTAACTCTAACCAGCTTGTAATTTACTGCACTATATCACACAAATATCACATGAAACCAGAAAGAGAGGTATATAGCCTTTGGTAGTTGTGGATTCAAATAGCATATCTTTTGTCTTGATTCATTTTCATTACATTTTAATTTGGAGCAAGCAATGTGCTAATCACTAGCTTTACTGAATGTCTGCCTGAAATCTTATGATTTCAGGAGCAAAAGACAGACTATATGCTGCTTAACTAGATTAAGTTTATTATTTTTAACTAGAGGCCTGATACACGAAATTTGTGCAAAAGTAGGCCTTCCTTCCCCTGGCTGCCGGCACCGGCTTCCCTCTGGCACCTGGGACCCGGGCTTCCCTTGCAGACCAGGCTTTGTCCAGAAGGTCATCTGGAAGGACGTCCGGAAGGACATCTGGTCTAATTAGCATGCTGTACTTTTATTATTATAGATGGCAAATACTGAAAAGCTTTCATCCATTGTTTGTATACACAAGATTTTTTTTATCTTCGTTTAGAAAATTATTTCTAGGTAGTAATAAGTTATTTCTTCCTGTTTTATTAAATCCCCACCAGAGGCTGTTTATTGATGAGAGAGAGAGAGAGAGAGAGAGAGAGAGAGAGAGAGAAATTGATGTGAGAGAAAAACATCTATTGGTTGCCTCTCATACTTGCCCAGACTGGGGATCAAACCCACAATCTAGGTATGTGTCCTGATGGGGAATTAAACCCACAACCTTTTGGTGTATGGGATGATGCTCCAACCAACTGAGCATCCTGGTGGCCAGGGCATATCTGCCTGTTTATATCCCAATAATAGTTATTTCCCATTTGTTTTATAAACCTGACACATTTTCCCCCAAGTGATCAATAGAACACCTATGCATCCTGGCATATCTCCACATATGAAAAATGGCACTGAAAAATGTTCTGGTATCATAAGTTCTTTCAAATAGTTTGCCAGATAATGAATATATGGACAAGAAGTTTAGAGGTGAAAGTGTTTGGTTTATTATAATGGAATTTATAAACAAGTATATAAATGCTACCTTTTAAATAATAGGAAAATATTTTGGGAAAACAATGGAAAATAGGGTAATTTATGTTCATCAAGATCTCTCATTTTAAAGCAGCTTGAGGAGCTGTATACACAATAAGTAACTGGTTATGTCAGTCAACACAACTCTTTGTAAATTGATGTCCACATCACAAATTGTACTAATTGGTACATCAGCTTATCCAAAGACAGAATGAGCCATGGAAATAGAACTCTCCTTTCATTTTCTAGAATTGGTGTTTTCAAATGAAGTCTGTGATGTATGAAGGAAGCTGTTTTCTGTGTTATAGAAAAATAGAACACAGGACCCATAGGAATAATGGTATCACTCTGAGTAACAATCTCAATACCTCTCCCTGCTTACTTTCTTTTTTTTTAATTTTTCTCTCTGTCCTATTCTCCCTTCTATCAAATTTTTCAACAATAGTTGTAATTTCTAAAATATCCCAAATAATAAAGAGGGGAGACTTTTTTAAACCCAGGATTCAAGATATTTGTCATCTATATATGTAAAAGCCTAAGCAACTGAATGACTGAACGACTGGTTGACCGTTCACTATGACACTCACTGACCACCAGAGGGCAGACGCTCAACCCACAGTGGGAGTGCTGCTCAGCTGACCAACCCGTCCCAGCGGCCCACCAGCGCAGCAGCAGCCACTCACTCCTTCAGTAGTCCTGCAGGTCCAAATTCTGGAGAATGGGCCAGACACCAACGGACTAGCACCGCCATGATCCCGACACCGCACCAGCCTTCTGGAAGTTGGCCTCAGGCACCATGGCTGCTTTCCCTCCTTAGACACTCCTCAAGGAAGAAATAATATAAAAGCAGCTGCCAGGTGGCTCCTGACAACCGTCACAAACGTCAACGGGATGGATCTGGATCCCGGATTGGCAGGGATGTCCCACCACCCACCTGGAGGGCCAATCACATCCTGCCCCCCCACCCTCCTCAGGATGGACACCAGAAGCAGGGCTCATGGCAGGGCTTTCCTGATCAAGACTGACTGGGTGTAAGCCCGCGGCAGGCACAGTGGGGCCGGGATGAGCAGAAGCAGCAGACAGGAGCTGCAGGCGGCATTGGACTGCAGGTTTCAGCCCAATGCCCACAGGGCATGCCGAGGGACCCCATCCATGCACAAATTTGTGCACCAGGCTTCTAGTTGTTATATAAGAGACTGTAGGGTGAAACATGTGTGGCAATAAAAGAAAACAAAAATGCTACAAGGAAACAATGAGGGGGAGAAAACCAGCAGTGTGGTGGATACAAAGTTAGGAAAATCACATCATGGAAGTTTTTTCTAATCAGCATTGTGTTTAACTCCTTTGGAATGAAGTTGGTTAGAACAATACAATATTTTTCCTGTAGAGGTAAATGCAAATGAAGTACAGTGCTTTTAGTAGAACCTAGAGGCAACCTCGAAGACCAGATATTCATGAGAAATTGATAAATATCAAATTTTTGAGGTGGACTAAGGCCCTGACCTTGGGTTTTTGAGAGGGAGACTAAAAGGTAAGTCTCTTATTATGACATGAATTTTTAGAACTCTGTGTGCTACTTTGTATAACCTTCAGCAAAAACAATAAAAATTAATGAAATATTTTCAAGGTCTGTGTGTTTTAATACTCTCACATGAAAAAATATACAGATTTTATAGTTATTATAATATGTGTTTAAGTACAGGTATTGGTAAAAGTAATCAAAGCAGTGTCTTTTTTGTTATATATTTATGAAGATTTAAATAGAGAAATAATGAACACTATATTTTATCTAGATACTATCATCACTTTTTCATACAAATTTTCAGAACAGAGATTTTTAACTATATCTTTGCTACACTATTTACCATGCTTTTTGAATTTTGTCAAATGTATTTGATTGTAATAAGATATTTTGGACAAATATTGAAGGGAGTCTATATAGTTTGAATTTGTAAAGGTTTATAAATAGAAACATCATTTAAATTGGAGTTGGGAGGGCCTGTAGGAGGAGCTCTCATGCCTTCCTACTCACCAGCAATTGTCCTAAACAGGAAGAGACATACTTTCCATCTCCAACAGAAAGATGTTCTTCTACTCCACTACTCCAGCAGGAAGAAGGAAGATCTCCTTCCCTGGCAATCACTCAGCCAATGAGAGACTATTAGAAATCAGCCAATGAATGGCAACTAGATGCCAAACTCCCAGTTTCCTCCGATGGACTCTTTGTTTACAACAGCTCCTCTAAACTTCCCCTTTCTTCTGAAAATGAATGTTCCTCTCCTTTGTTCTCTGGACTTCTGTGGTTCTCCATAAGACTGCATGTCCCAGATTGCTATTCTTTGTTCCCAAATAAACCTAGTTTTGCTGGAGACATATATGGGTTTTTATTTGTTTAAGGTCGACAAATTGCATAGGTTTTTTTTCTAGATGCCTGAATTCTTATAGATAATGGCAATCAGAAATTCGGAGCATTTTACTAATTTCTTGTGTTTGGGGGATTGCCCAATTAAAATGGAAAGATCAGTTCTCTAAAGGGGGCACAAGGAACGTTCATGGAGGAAGAAGATAGATTAGAGGATAGATCAACACAGGCAATGAGTCTGAGCACAGCTTGGATAACATTGGGATGAGTTCTTAAGATGAGTTGAGAACTTCTGATACCTAGGCTTCTGAGGAGGGAAGGGGCTCGTCCAGGGAAGAGCAGAAGAGGACTGGTCCAGTTTCTCATGATGCATTTTTAACTTGAATTTGTCAAAGACAGCCACCAGCGTCTTTGTGCTGAGAGTGATGGTGGCATTGGTATTACAAGAGGCAGACATTACTTGAGTCAGTATATTTATAGCAAGATCCCCTCAACTGAGAGGGGAGGCAGACAATGTAATTGATTTTCATATCCCTTCTATTTAAGAAAGCATTGCAAATGGTCTAGTAAACTAGGGCTTATTTTTCATAGACCAGTGGTCGGCAAACTGTGGCTCCTTCAGTGTGGCTCTTCCACAAAATACCTCGTGCAGGCACGCACATACAGTGCGATTGAAACTTCGTGGCCACACTCAAGGGGCCAAAGAGCCGCATGTGGCTCGCGAGCCGCAGTTTGCCAACCACTGACAGACTATTACAACACACGTCAGGTTGAATCGAGGCAGAATCTCAGTTGTGTGTCTTAAAAACAGAGATATCGCCCTAGCCAGGTGGCTCGGTTGGTTGGAGCACTGTCCCAGTCAGGCCTCATACCTAGGTTGGGGCACATACAGGAGGCAACTGATCAATATTTGTCTCCCACATCAAATGTTCCCCTCTTTTTCTCTCTCTTCTTTCTCTCTCACTCTCCTTTCCTCTCTCTCTAAAAATCAATAAAAACATATCCTCAGGTGAGGATTAAAAAAAAGAAGAAGAAAATAGAGGAATAGCTTGGTCCATTCAGGCTGCTATAACAAAATACCATAGTCTAGGTCCGTGGTTGACAAACCGCGGCTCACGAGCCACATGCAGCTCTTTGGCCCCTTGAGTGTGGCTCTTCCACAAAATACCGACTTCTGCGCATGGGCCACGAAGTTTCAATCGCACTGTACGTGCGCACCCGCACATGGTATTTTGTGGAAGAGCCACACTCAAGGGGCCAAAGAGCCGCATGTGCCTAGCGAGCCGTGGTTTGCCGAGCCGCAGTTTGCCCACCACTGGTCTAGGTAAAACAACAGAAATTTATTTCTTACAGTTCTGGAGGCTTGGAAGTTCAAGATCAGGATGCTGGCAAATTCAATGTCTAGTGATGTCCCTCTTACTGTGTTATAGATGTTACCTTTTTGCTGTGTACTCACATGGTCAAAGGGACAAGGGAGTTCTCTTGGGCCTGTTTCCTACGGGCACTATTTTTATTCATGGGGGCTCTTCCTCATGACCTAATCAATGCACAAACATCATACCTCCTAATAGCATCACTTTTAGGGGATGGGATTTCAACATAAAAGTCTTGGGGGTACACAAACATTTAGATTACAGCAGGGAAGTTGTGGGGTGGTTATGACAGAAATATAAGATCCTAGGTCTGTGGTAGCAAGGCAAGTTCCTGTTCCATTATGAATTACTTTTGTTTTTCAGTCAAGTGGGAGGAGTTTCTGAGCTACGTGGTAACCAAAGAATCAACTGTGCAAGAGAACATCTCTTAATAGCCACCGTGCAGCTGCGATGATGTACTATGAAACAAAGTTCGCCAAAGCCAAAAGAATGTCATCTAAAACAAAAACCAAGTTCAATAAATCAGAGTCTAATAGTAAAGTGATCCATCTGGAATGCAAGTACTGTAGACTGAAAACAAAGCAAAATCCAAATGAGAACCGGCCAAAAAGTCAATATAGTGAAAGGTGGCAGAACTGGATAGTGGGCATGCATATTTCCTAATGTTCTGAGCATCCCATTTCTATTCAGTCATTATAACGGTCAGAGGTCAGGGGTATAGGGCAATTAAAGTTGCTGGGTTTTGATTATTTGGGATTTTTCATTGGGCTTGCATGTCATAAGCATCAGTGACTCAAGCTCAGAAGGGCTGAACTATGTTCTTTGGAAATGGAAGGAACTAATAAGGCTTGTTTACATTCCACTTAGCATAAACTTCTTACCCTCTCCATAAATACCCAGAAAAAATAAAGCAAAAGAAAACACTTTGGTTTGAATCTCATTTTATTTCAACTCTTTTAGTATCTTTTATGTCTTATGTACTTTAGAAAAGTTAAGCACTTAAATAAGGGAAAACTTAGTAACTTATGTGGGTGTTGAAAATCTGAAATAAGTATTATGTAGAAAAATATCAGTTTCACACACATTGCTATTGTAGTTCTTTCACAGTTCAGTTAAGTAACCAATCATGTTTGATTTCTCTAGGTCATAGTTGAGTGTGTTGTATTAATCAAGGAGAGGTTCAAATAAAAATAGGGTTGGATTTGGGGAATCATTTCACTTATTTAAAGTAACTAAAGACATATAAGAATTATGTCAGCTGGATAATGCATAGGTTTTAGAAGTAGAAACAGAACACTTGCCCACAGAGTTTTATTACAGAGGCACTATCTAAAGGAAATATATTGTCCCATATTCTATGGGGCTTTATGCATTTCTGAATAAGATACTCCAGAGGGCACTTAGTATAATTTTATTTGGGATTAAACGCAGATTTAAAAGGAAAGTTTAAATCAAATATCTAGCTTAGTACTATAATATGATTCATAGTAAAATATTCTGTCCAAGTTAGGGCTTGGTTAGAGCCCTAATTTTTAATTTTACAACTAGTAAAACTGAGTGGAGTTAATTATTTTTAAAACCCCAGGAATTCAAACTTTTATCATCGTCATGCAGATTGAAATGCTTGAGGGAACTTGATACCAGAGTCTTCAGAAGAATACAAGATGAAGAACATCATTTGGTTAAGTTGAAGCTTAAATTTCCAAGGTAATAACTAATACTATTCATTCAACTATACACTCTCCTGATTCAAATACTCTTAGAGAGTAAGTTTCTCACTACATATAATTATGTATGTTAAATACACTTTGAGATTTATGTTACTTTTCTGAATCACAACATAGTTGTTTATCTTCTTTAGTTGTGTCTGATTCAAGCAAATAATTGGACATTCTCTATTTGTATAATATTTATCACTTAATGTATACGCTCTTCAGAGAATTTATTAAATTACACAGTTTGAATTGTGAAATTGTACAGGTGCTTTTACTTTAGCTATCACATCATTGTCAAAATCCACCCTCTCAGAATAGTTTGCCTAAAGGAAGCCAATGATTATAAATTATTTTCTTTGAAATCTGAATGTTTCATTTTCACATTTGGTCTTGGGGATCAGCAGTTCTTAATATAGGTCCATGGGATTAAGAGAATTCAGGAAGCATTTACATTTGCATTCAAAATTTTATGAATACAGGAAACTATGTATTATCTAGAGAAAAGATTCATAATTTTATCAGATTTTCAAAGAGACCCGTGAACCAAAAACTGATTAAAAAATACCTTATTTGCAGTATGCAAATGATAAGATTTCATCTCAAGGACTGCTTTTAACTGAAATTTTAGTAACAGTATTCAAAGTATGAGTTAAAGAAACACTCCTTCCTCCCCGTAGTGTCATGCTTTTAAGCAGTGGTTCCCAACCATTTTTTTTTGGCCATGCCCCACCTAAGCATCTCTATAGTACTGATGGTCTCCCCCTCCCCCCGCGCCGACATATAATTCTTATTATTCAAAAAATGAACTCCTATTCACGTGGAGGAAGCCTAAAAGATAATTTACTTGGTTTAAACAAGCTTCTAAAGAACATGGCATCCATGAAAGAAAAATAACAGAATGAAAGGACAGTTGAAGTACTGAGGAAGAAATCACTAAGAAATTGTTAAAAAAAATAATAATAAATGCTGCAGTGTGGAAGCCGTTTATCTCCGCCTGCCTTCTCTCTAACCTAAGTGCGTGCTACCACCCCATGGAAGATTCTATGGACATGGACATGAGCCCTCTGAGGCCCCAGAACTACCTTTTCGGTTGTGAACTAAAGGCCGACAAAGATGACCACTTTAAGGTGGATAATGATGAAAATGAGCACCAATTATCTTTACGAACGGTCAGTCTAGGGGCTGGAGCAAAGGATGAACTGCACATTGTTGAAGCAGAGGCAATGAATTACGAAGGCAGTCCAATTAAAGTAACACTGGCAACTTTGAAAATGTCTGTACAGCCAACGGTTTCCCTTGGTGGCTTTGAAATAACACCACCTGTGGTCTTACGGTTGAAGTGTAGTTCAGGGCCTGTGCATATTAGTGGACAGCACTTAGTAGCTGTGGAGGAAGATGCAGAGTCAGAAGATGAGGAGGAGGAGGATGTGAAACTCCTAAGTATGTCTGAAAAGCAGTCAGCCCCTGGAGGTGGCAGCAAGGTCCCACAGAAAAAAGTAAAACTTGCTGCTGACGAAGATGATGAGGATGATGATGAGGAGGAGGAGGAGGATGAAGATGATGATGATGATGATGATGATGATTTTGATGATGAGGAAGCAGAAGAAAAAGCTCCAGTAAAGAAATCCATACGAGATACTCCAGCCAAAAATGCACAAAAATCAAATCAGAATGGAAAAGACTCAAAACCATCAACACCAAGATCAAAAGGTCAAGAATCCTTCAAAAAACAGGAAAAAACTCCTAAAACACCGAAAGGACCTAGTTCTGTAGAAGACATTAAAGAAAAAATGCAAGCAAGTATAGAAAAGGGTGGTTCTCTTCCCAAAGTGGAAGCCAAGTTCATTAATTATGTGAAGAATTGCTTCTGGATGACTGATGTGGAGGCTATTCAAGATCTCTGGCAGTGGAGGAAGTCTCTTTAAGAAAATAGTTTAAACAGTTTGTTAAAATTTTCTGTCTTATTTCATTTCTGTAACAGTTGATATCTGGCTGTTCTTTTTATAATGCAGAGTGAGAACTTTCCCTACCATGTCTGATAAATGTTGTCCAGGTTCCATTGCCAAGAATGTGTTGTCCAAAATGCCTGTTTAGTTTTTAAAGATGGAACTCCACCCTTTGCTTGGTTTTAAGTATGTATGGAATGTTATGATAGGACATAGTAGTAATAGTGGTCAGACAAATGGGAATGGTGGGTGACAAAAATATACATGTGAAATAAAACTCAGTATTTAAAAAATAATAATAATATGAAGTGATATGAAAAAAGCAAAATTTCAAAACCTATAATAGAGAACTGAAATGCATAAATATGTCACAATATATATTTATATACTGTATACAAGGCCCCTAGAACCATAAGAAATGCAAAAAAATTTACTGTTAATAACTCATTCTCCAATTGCCCCCCTTAAAAATCAAATTGCCCCCCTGTGGGGCGTGTGCCCCACGTTTGGAACCACTCCTTTAGAGTCTGATCATGACTCAAACTACAAATCTTTTTTGACTGAAAAATCCTATTGCTGTTTTATAATAATTATCTAATAAATACATATGTTGGAGGGGGGAAAAAACTGCTTGGAGAGGCTTTCATTCATTTAAAAGTTCCCAGTAACCCTGCCTTAAGCATAATCTCCAAACCTATGTGATTCTGAGAGATAAAGAGGATAATCAGGTTCCCATGACAGGCTTGATTTGTGCTCCAATTGAGGTGCCCTTGGCATGGAAGTTCATCATCTCAGAATATTCCTAGATTTATAGCTGCTACTTGACTTCCATGTGACAGCTATGGAGAGCTGTCATTCAGTTGTGTTGAGATGAAGGTTATAACCATTTCTTTTGTGTCTTTCATAGCAATCTACACCCTTCTGTCAGCCCGACAGACAGCAGCAGACGAATGACCCCTATCGTGAAGGCCACTTAATAGGTCCACCTGAGACAGCCTCAGAAGAGATGCTTATGCCCTTTCTTTACAGAATACACTTTTAATTCATTCATTTAAACTGCAGTGTGTGGATTTGGAGCTATTTCTAAGTATCGCTTTTCATCTGCATGGTAATTAGGACTAGCTGAGGTGCCCGGCTCTGCTCCTCTGATTTTAATTGGAGGTAAACAGAGGCATATGTCTTCCTGTGAGAGCTTTGCTTTCAGGAGAGTCCTTGCTGTTTCAAATTGACAGGATGAGGCTGCATCTTTCAAGTCTGTTGTATTCCAGTGAACAGAGTCTTTCTTGATTTCTTTTGAGAGTCACTGTTATAATGTGCTTGATTTGTATATTTTGAACTACATCTTATAAATGACCATTTCATTTCTAGAAGTAAAGAAAAATACAGAAATCTTCATGAGATTTAATCAATTTTAGTGTTTTTTTCTGAAGCTATTTTAGTTCAGCATTTAAAAGCAGGAAGGATGCTTATTTCTTATATCTCAAAAAGGGAGTTTTACCAGTAGGACGGGCACTGAGTGAATTGAGAGTAAGATAGTCTTTTGCTTCATAAAGAAGAGAAAAGGGGGATAATCGTCACTATGGTAAAGAGCTTGGGTCCTTGGAGACATGAACTCTTTTATGTATCTTATTTACGGCTTTGCCTACATAAGATCTTGACAACTCAATAGTGATTTAGTCTATATTTTAATTAGTTTATTGTATCATATCAAACTATAAACTTAACTTTCCCCCTATACTTCCAGTCCATAGTTCTTTTCTCTTCAGATGCTACTTTATCAATAATAATTACCAACATCAATACATATGTCATTGAGTCTATATTTTATAAATAAGAGACATCTAATTGATTTTCTTTGGATTATATTTACATATAGAAAAATGTGTGCATGCATTAGGTAGTCAATTCAAATTGGTCAAAATAGATTTAAACCTGGTACTTTGATTACCTCAATTTTTCTTAGTAAGGATTCTGCCCAATATTTTGGCTCTGTGGCAATATACATGGTGTACTCATTCTGATGTTTATTGATCACCAGTTGTTTTTTTGGTTGTGGAGAATAAAGTGTGGATGACAGCAACATAAACACACAAACATATTCTGATTTGTGTTCTGTGAATGTTTATAGTATGCTTTTTGTATTGTCAACAAATATAAGTTTTTCTGAAAGTGGAACAAGTGGTCAAAAACAGTTTCCATGAATGAAAATGAAAAGAAAATGACTAAAGAAGAAGTGAAAATGTGGAAAATCCAATCTATAAATAATTGTTCTTCTGTTTCTCTGATTTGCCTGATGGGTCAGTGATGGTTACACTTTCTTCCTTTGTTAAAATTGCAATGCAGAGTAAAGAAGAAAGACTGGATTTGAAATAAAACAATGACAAAACAAAAGAGTGAAAAGATTTTAAAAAACCAAATTAACAAAAAATTAAGTCCAACTAGAAATAAGATACAAAGTAACTTAGAAAAGAGAGTACACAGAAAAGAAGGGAAGCCGCATGTGGTACCCATAGAAAGGCTTCCCATTTTATACCTATCCCCTGTCCCTGAAAAAGTCAATACCTTGCCATCAAATGCATTTCAATATTTTCCCCCTTTCTTGTGCAGTAAGTTTAGTGAAGCAAATGATCTCCCATAGTTGCACAAATAATTTTCTGAAGTAATTAATCCAATCGAAGCTATTTTGATCAGGTTGGGTTAAAGACAATTTTTGGTTAGTGGCTGAAGCCCAGAAGGAATAAATAAGTAATGAGGGAAGATATTTACTGTTCAACCCTGAATCAGCATTTGTGCCTGAGAAACAATTCAGTGTTCGTACAAGCAGCAATGTGGAGGGACTAAGTAGCTGAATCATCCGGAAAGGAAGTGAAAAATGGGAGAAGGTGAAGACATTGGTACCGTAGTCCTGAATTTGGTTTTCATACTAATTAAATAAAATTTGGGAAATTTAGATTTCGTGTATTTTTCGATTGTAGCATTGGAAATTCATGTTTTGGCTCAACATTGGTGGACTAATGTAGTTATGCTTTCTGTTGACATAGTTTAATAGATTTTTAGTGTATGATGTGATTAAGTATGTTATATATCAAATACAATCCTTTCTATGTATTCCCCTAACAATAGTTAAATAAATCTTATATAAAGGTTCTCTTTATTTAATAGTTAAGTGTTTTCTTTCCTGTTATGTTACATAACACATTTATAAATCATTGTAGATTTTACCATTTTAACTGAACTCACTATATAAAAATACAAATAACACAGACTATTAGGATTTTACCTGTGTGTATGTGTGTGATTATAGGAGTTTGCTTCCCTTGAAGAACTGTTCTGGGATGGGGAGTTCATGAGGTCCTAAAGGGAACCCAGGAACGCCAGTGCAATGATTCATGGCTTTATATAACTCTTGGGCATACGCTTCAATGTGCAACATCCTGTAAATTACATTGCATGTTGTTAAAAGCCATAAATTGTCGATCTTCTTGTGAGCTATTACCATTAGAGACTTTTATGTACCTGACTGCAAATCCAAGCTTCTAGAGTTCTGTTGCATGTTCTCTTATTAATGATTTCAGTATCTGCTGAATGGAGCACTGCAGAGGTTGTGGCTGATGAGGTAGCACAATTTGCCTTACAGCTGCAAAATCAGAGCTTAAACTGCTTTCCAATGAAAATACAATAAACTGCCAACCAACAACTTTGTCTGTGGACATTTCTGAGTAACAATTAAACCTGGTTCCCTTTTCCATTTATCTTGTTTACATTTGCATAATAGAAGTCAATAAAAATTCATCTAAACACAGAATGTTAACTTTCAATCCACGAGACGGAGTCTTGCAGGGAAAGCTTGTAATTCCTCCATAGGCAATCATGTTCAAAATCAGTGCATGATTTTTAAATACATGAGTATTCTCTTTCTTGATTTAGACTTTGACCTGAGATAGAAAAGCTCTACTTGAAAGCCTTTCAACCCCCTTCACAGCCTTTGTATTAGTGTAACAGAATGTAATACAAAAATCAGCTGCAGTTTCAAATGCCTGGCTCTTAGTGCTCAATGACCTTTTTTCAAAGATTTATCTGGTTATATTTGCATTGAATGGTATCTTACAAAATGAAACAGCAAACAAACAAAAAACTCTCATGTACATCTTTCCTTAAAGTTTTCCAGAAATCTAGGTTCTGTTATTTAGGGCTCACACTGAATTGAAACCTGCATTTAGCATATTTTTTTCCTTTTAAAACTATTATTAACTTCCCGAGTTTCTGACAATCAAATATTACTAATATAAAAATTCTAACAAGCATCATGGAAATGAAATTCAAACGCGTCAAAGAATGTCTGTTTTAGTTTTCTTCTATTCTCTGTGCAAGATCAATCTTTCCCCTGAAGAGGGGTTCAGCTTTGCTAGACTTATCAAGGGTTTGAAAGCTTTCTTGGTATTGCCACACCTGTTATATTATGCCTTACTTTGGAGATTATTATCTTTTGCTTTCTCCAATTCAGTATTTGGAGCTACTCCTCCAAAAATATTGTTAATCTCTTTATTTTAAGCATGATAAAATGATAATCATTATAAAAATTAATAACATCTCATTAGCCATTTTTGTCACATTATAACACAAAAAGCTATGCTTATATTGCTTTTAAAATAACGTTTGTATTTATGACTAAAGCTTGCCATCTAGTGGGAATACTGAGACAAATAGTAGAAAACTGCTGGAATCATAAAACCAAGTTTTAAAACACAAAGACCTATTTAGTTTCACTGGTTTGCCTGGATTTATGGGTCAGTTCCAATAGCATTTTAATAAATGAATCAATGATCAAACTTAGTCACATTGACTACACTGATGTGCTTGTGTTGAAACAGCCTGAATCAATGAATTCAACATTAAAAAAATACATTTGAAAACACTGAATTTAATTTTATATGAAATCAGTGTATTCCGAATGTGAAAGTAATTCTATCTTGTCTGTGATACTAATCTGATCACCTTTTAAGGTAATTGCTCACAAGAAGATCCTCTCTCACTTCCTTCTTCAACAGTTTCAATGAGAGTATATGCAAGACACAATTTCCACGTATGCACATTTACAGAGTAAAAATAAACCATTTGAGGAGAAATAAAATGGGACTATCGTTCTTCATGATATAGCCTATAGGTCAAGCCATTTTTTTCTAAACAGTTGGTGCTTTTAAACATGATTATGTTATACTAGAGGCCCGGTGCACGAAATGCATGCCCTCGTGGAGGGGGTGTTCCCTCAGCCCAGCCTGCACCCTTTCGCAGTCCGGGAGCCCTTGGGGGATGTCTAACTGATGGCTTAGCCAGCAGTCGGACATCCTTAATGCTGCCGTGGAGGTGGGAGAGGTTCCTGCCTACCGCTGCTGCGCTCACCAGCTGTGAGCCCAGCTTCTGGCTGAGCAGCACTCCCCCTGTGGGAGTGCTCTGACCACCAGAGGGCAGCTCCTGAATTGAGCGTCTGCCCCCTGGTGGTCAGTGCGCATCATAGCAACTAGTCATTCCACCATCAGGCTGAAACAGGCTCTCTGACATCCTCTGAGGGGTCCTGGATTGCAAGAGGATGCAGGCAAAGTAAAGGGACCCCACCAGTGCATGATCAGGACTGAGGAGGGACGTGAGAGGTTGGCCAGCTGGGGAAGAACTGTGGGAGGGCTCCAGGGCATGTCTGGCCTGTCTTGCTCAGTCCCGATCAGCTGGACCCCAGCAGCAAGCTAACCTACCGGTTGGAGCATCTGCCCCCTGGTGGTCAGTGCACATCATAGTGACTTGTCAACCAGTCGACTGCCCCCTGATGGTCAGTACATGTCATAACAAGTGGTTGCGTGACCTTAGCATATCATTAGCATATTACGCTTTGATTGGTTGAACAGATGACCAGACACTTAGCATATTAGGCTTTTATTATATAGGATAAACCAATCTATTCTGTCATATGAAAGGACACTTGATTAAATGTAATGTGCTCATTAAGAAAGGCAAAGTTGTCTTATTTCTAGGGCTTTGAATTCTATTCTTAGTACTTTGAAGAGCAAACCTTCAATTCTCACCCTTGGGGACTATTTAAGAGGTGCTGTTAGTTATGGTGAGTCTTACAGGACACTCTGGGGACTATGAACTGATTGAGGAGGCAAAATCAAGTAGATGACAAGAATGGAAGTGTAACAATGATCTGAGCACAGTGGCCTCAAGAAGAAATAAATTGGCAGACAGTTTTATGGAGGCCTCAAGAAAAGGCGGCAAAGGGCAAGAATGTTGAGTGGGAAACCAGCTATTCATTCAAGAGCAAAAGCAAAGGCAAGATAGTGTGTCCACATTTTATTCATTCACACATTAGGGAGTGGAGGTAGGTTGAACAAAACATCTAGTATTTCCCTGTAATGCAAATATTAGTGGTACTATTTGGGATAGAATGATCAGGATATTTTTTAATTAAAATTTAGACTTAATTTTTAGAGCAGTTTGTTTCACAGCAAAATTGAGGGATTTCTCATATGTCTCTTGCTCCCACACATCATAGCCACTTCCATTATCAAAATCCCCCACCAGAGTGGCAAATTTGTTACAATTGATGAATCTACATTAACACCTCATAATCATACAAATCCTTAGTTTACAATGCAGTTCACTCCAGGTGTTGTACATTCTATGGGTGTGGATAAATGTATAAGGACATGTTTTTGTCATTCTGATAAAATAGAGTATTTTTACTACACTAACAATTCTCTGTGCTCTGCCTATTCATCCTCCCATCCTAGTCAAACCTTGGAAACCACTGATGTTTTTACTTTCCCCATAGTTTTGTCTTTTCCAGAATGATCTATAGTTGAAATCCTAGAATGTAGCCTTTCCAGACTGGCTTCTTTCACTTAGTAATTGAATGTTAAGGTTATTTTATGTCTTTTAATGACTAAAAGTCCATTTCCTTTTAACATTAAGTAATATTCCATTGTCTGGATGTGTCATGGCTTATTTATCCATTCACCTCCTGAAGGACATCTTGGTTGCTTCCACATTTTGGCAATTATGAATAAAGCTCCTGTAAATATCCATATGCAGATTTTTATGTGGATATAAGGTTTCAGTTTCTTTGGGCAAATATCAAGGAGTGAGATGGCTGAATTGTATGATAAGAGTATGTTTAGTTTTGTAAGAAACTACCAAATTGTCTTCCAAATATGTATTCTACCAGCTATATCTGTTGCTCCACATCTTCACCAGCATTTAGTTTTGTCAGTGTTCAGATTTTGGTCATTCTAACAGGTGTGTAGTTATGTCTTTTTTAAAAAATATATATTTCTTTATTGACTTCAGAGAGGAAGGGAGAGGGGAGACAGAGCTAGAAACATCAATGAGAGAGAATCATTGATCGGCTGCCTCCTGCACACCCCCAACTGGGGATGGAGCCTGCAACCCGGGCATGTGCCCTTGGCCGGAATCGAACCTGGGACCCTTCAGTCCGCAGGCCGATGCTCTATCCACTGAGCCAGACCGGCTAGGGCAGGTGTGTAGTTATGTCTTATGGCTGTTTTAATTTGCATTATTTGATGAAATATTATGTGGAAAATCTTTTCATATGCTTATTTTTCATCTCCATATCTTCTTTAGTGAGGTGTCTATTAAAGTCTTTGGGCCATTTTTCATTTGGGATTTTGTTTTCTTGTTATTGTCTTTGAACAGTCCTTTTTATATTTTGAATTACACTCCCTTATCAGATGTATGTTTTGTAAATATTTCCTCCCAGTCTGTGAATGTATTCTAATTCTCTTTTTTAAAGTAATTCTTTATTGTTGAAAGTATTACATATATCCCCATTTTTCCCCCATTGACCCCTGTCAGCCTGCCCCCACCCCCCACCCCAGGCCCTCACCACCCCAGTGTCTGTGTCCACGGGTTATGCATATGTGCATACAAGGTCCTTGGTTGATCACCTCCTGCCCACCCACCCTCCTCCACCTTCCCTCTGAGTTTCCACACTCTGTTCCATGCTTTCATGTCTCTGGATTCACTCCGTTCATCAATTTATTTTGTTACTTAGATTCCACATATGAGTGCAATCATGTGGTACTTGTCTTTCTCTGACTGACTTATTTCATTTAGCACTATACTCTCCAGATCCCTCCATGCTGTCTCAAAGGGTAAGAGATTCTTCTTTTTTACTGCTGCATAGTATTCCATTGTGTAAATGTACCACAGCTTTTTTATCCACTCATCTACTGATGGGCACTTGGGCTGTTTCCAAATGCCAGCTTTTGTAAATTGTGCTGCTATGAACATAGGGGGACATATATTCTTTCTGATTGCTGTTTTGGGTTTCTTAGGGTATATTCCTAGAAGTGGGATGACTGAGTCAAATGGCAATTCCATTTTTAATTTTTTGAGGAAACTCCATACTGTTTTCCACAGTGGCTGCACCAGTCTGCATTCCCACCAGCCTTGCACTAGGGTTCCCTTTTCTCCACATCCGTGCCAGCACTTGTCATTTGTTGATTTCTTGATTGTAGCCATTCTGACACGTGTGAGATGGTACCTCATTGTCTTTTTAATTTTCATTTCTCTGATGATCAGTGACTTTGAGCATTTTTTCATATGTCTCTTAGCCTTCTGTATGTCCACTTTGGAGAAGTGTCTATTTAAGTCCTTTGACCATTTTTAATTGGATTGTTTGTCTTCCTTCTGTTGTATGTTGTATGAGTTCCTTATATATTTTGGATATTAACCCTTTATCAGATGTATCATTGCCAAATATGTTTCCCATAGTGTGGGTTCCCTTTTCGTTTTGTTGATGGTTTCTTTTGCTGTGCAGAAGCTTTTTATTTTGATGTATTCCCATTTGTTTATTTTCTCCTTAGTTTCCTTTGCCCTAGGGGATGTATCTGTAAACATATTGCTGTGAGAGATGTATGATATTTTGCTGCCTATGGATTCTTCTAAGATTTTTATGGTTTTCTGTTTTATGTTTAAGTCTTTTATCCATTTTGAGTTTATTTTTGTGTATGGTTTAAGTTGGTGTTCTAGTGTCGTTTTTTGCATGTATCTGTCCAATTTTCCCAACGCCATTTATTAAAGAGACTCTCTAGACTCCATTGTATACTGTTGCCTCCTTTGTCAAATATTAATTGAGCGTAATGGTTTGGGCTGATTTCTGGGGTCTCTGTTCTGTTCCATTGATCTATATGCCTGTTCTTTTGCCAGTACCAGGCTGTTTTGATTATGGTGGCTTTGTAGTATAACTTGAAATCTGGTATTGTGATTTCTCCAAGTTTGTTCTTCTTTCTAAAGATTGCTGTAGCTATTCAGGCCAATAGTCTTGAATAAGAGTGGTGAAAGTGGGCATATAAGTTTTTGGAGAGTTTTTTCTAGATCTGTAAAATATGCTGTTGATATTTTAATGGGGATTGCATTGAATCTGGATTCCCTTGGGTAATGTGGACATTTTAATGATGTTGATTCTACCAATACATGAACATGGTATATTCTTCCACTTGTTTATATCTTCTATCTCTTTTTTCAACATCCTATAGTTTTCCAAATACAGGTCTTTTGCCTCCTTGGCTAAGTTTATTCCTAAGTATTTTAATTTTTTGTTGCAATAGTAAATGGGATTGCTTGTTTAGTTTCTCTTTCTGAGAATTCATCATTGGTCCATGAAAAAAAACATCAATTTTTGGGCTTTGATTTTGTATCCTGCTATATTACCAAATTCCTTTATTAAATCTAGTAATTTTTTGGTTGAGACTTTAGGGTGTTCTATGTACAATATCATGTCATCTGTGAATAATGACAGTTTTACTTCCTCCTTCCCAATTTGAATGCCTTTTATTTCTTCTTGTTGTCTGATCACTATGGCTAGGACTTCCAGTACTATCCTATATAATAAAAGCCCAATATGCTAACTGTATGATTGTTCAGTCATGTGTTCAACCAATCAAAGCGTCATATGCTAATGATATGCTAAGGCCGCTCAACCACTGGCTATGATGTGCACTGACCTTCAGGAGGCAGAGGCTCCAACCTGTAAGTTAGCTTGCTGCTGAGGTCTGGCCAATCGGACTGAGGGAGACAGGCCGGACATACCCTGGAGCCCTCCCATGTCCCTACCCAGCCCCGATTGTGTACTGGTGGGGTCCCTGTGCTCTCTCACAATCAGGACCCCATGGGGGATGTCAGAGAGATGGTTTCAGCCCTATCCCACTCAATGTAGGAGCTGCTCCCTGGTGCTTAGTGCGCTCCCACAGGGGGAGCACCGCTCAGTCAGAAGCCTCGCTCATGGATGACGAGTGCAGAGGTGGTGGCAGGAGCCTCTCTTGCCTCTGTGGCAGTGCTAAGGATGTCCAAATGCCAGCTATTGGGGAGCAGGCCTAAACCATCAGTCAGACATCCCCTGAGGGCTCCTGGACTGTGAGAGGGTACAGGTTGGGCTGAGGGACACTCCCCCCCCCGAGTACACAAATTTTGTGCAACAGGCCTCTAGTCTTGAATAAGAATGGTAAAAGTGGGCATTCCTGTCTTATTCCTGTTCTTATGGGAAATGATTTTAGCTTTTGCCCACTGAGTATGATGTTCACTGTAGGTTTGTCATACATGGCCTTTATCATGTTGAGATATGTCCCTCTGTTTCCAGTTTGCGAGAGTTTTTATCAAAAATGGGTATTGGATTTTGTTGACTGCTTTTTCTGCATCTATTGATATGATCATGTGATTTTTGTCTTTCAATTTATTTATGTGCTGTATGATGTTTATTGATTTGCAAATATACCAGCCTTGCATCTCTGGCATAAATCCCACTTGATCATGGTGTATGATCTTTTTAAAATAGTGCTGGATGAGATTTGCTAGTATTTTGTTGAGGATTTTAGCATCTATTTTCATCAGGGATATTAGCCTATAATTCTCTTTGTAGTGTTTTTATCTGGTTTTAGAATTCGGGTAATACGGGCCTCATAAAAAGAGCTTGGAAGTGTTTTTTCCTCATGGGTTTTTTGGAATAATCTGAGGAGGGTAGGTTTTAGTCCTTCTTTGAATGTTTGGTAAAACTCCCCTGTAAAACCATCAGGACCCATGCTTTTGTTTGCTGGGAGTTTTATTATTATTACTTTTTTTAAAAAAAATCTTTACTATTTAAAGTATTACATATAGTGTTACATATGTCTCCTCCCCCCCCCCATTGACCAGCCACTCCCACCCCCAGCACATGCCCTCATTCCCCTAGTGTCTGTGTCTATTGACTATGCTTATATGCATGAATACAAGTCCTATGGTTGATCTCTTACTGCCCCCCCCCTCCCCTGCCTTCCCTCTGAAGTTTGATGGTCTGTTTGATGCTTCTCTGTCTCTGGATCTATTTTTGTTCATAACTTTATGTTGCTCATTATATTCCACAAATGAGTGAGACCATGTGA
>NW_005871061.1:6457668-6479674 GCF_000147115.1 Myotis lucifugus
GGGGATAAGGGATCATCAAAGGACTGTATGCATGCAAATGAGCATAACCAATGGACACAGAGTGGGTGAGGACATGTGCTGGGGGGGGGGTGAAGGTGGCTGGGGAGAGGTCAATTGGGAAAAAGGAGACATATATAATGCTATATGTAATACCTTAAACCAGCGGTTCTCAATCTGTGAGTCGTGACCCCTTTAGGGGTCAAACGACCCTTTCACAGGGGTCGCCTAAATACATCCTGCATATCAGATATTTACATTACGATTCATAACAGTAGCAAAACTACAGTTATGAAGTAGCAACGAAAATAATTTTATGGTTGGGGGTCACCACAACATGAGGAACTGTATTAAAGGGTCGCGGCATTAGGAAAGTTGAGAATAACTGCAAATAATTTTTGAAAATATATGTGTTCGTTGAATTTTTAGAGAGAGAGGAAGGGAGGTGGATAGAGAGATGGAAACATCAATGATGAGAGAGAATCATTGATTGCCTGCCTCCTGCATGCCATCTACTGGGGATTGAGCCTGCAACCTGGGCATGTACCCTTGACCAGAATCGAACCCGGGCCCCTTCAGTCCACAGGCCGATGCTCTATTCACTGGGCCAAAGTGGCTAGGATGAGAATTACATTTAGAATTGCCTTCAAAATTAAGTAATTCTTATGCCATTACACAGTGAATATTCCATGTGAACTTGAAAATAAAGGTATATTCTGCTCTTGTTGAATGAATTAGCACATAAGTATCAATTATATCCAGTTGATTTGTGGTGGTGTTGAGTTCAACTATGCCCTTACTGATTTTCCTCCTGCTTTGTCTGTCAATTTCTAATAGAGGAGTATTGATGTCCCCAACTATGATAGTGGATTCATTTATTTCTTTTTGCAATTGTATTGTTTTTGCCTCGCATAGTTGTTAGGTGCATAAGCATTAAGAATTATTATGTCTTCCCATATAACTGACCCTTTTGTTGTTACTCACCGCTCTTATTTCTCATTAATTTTTCTTGCTTTGACATATTCTCTGTATGAATTTAATATACCTACTTCTGCTTTCTTTTGATAATTGATAATTGATAACATGATATATTTTTCTTCATCTGTTTACTTTTATTTATATGTTTTTAAAGTGGGTTTCCTGTAGAAAACCTATAGTTGGTCTTGTTTAGTGATCCACTCTGACAATTTCTGTCTTTTAATTGTTGCATTTAGACAATTACTGTTTAAAGTGACTATTGCTATTGTTGGATTAATATATGATATATTCATTATTGTTTTCTACTTGTTACACCTGTTCTGTGTTCCTATTTTTGTCTTACCTCTTTGTGGTTTTAATGGAGCATTTTATGATTCCCAATTGTCTTCTTTCTGAACATATCAGTTCTATATTTTTGTTACTTTTTTAGTAGTTGCCCTCGAATTTGCAATATGCATTTACAGGTAATACAAGTCTCATTTTAAATAACCTTATAGCACTTCAAGGTAGTGTTGAGTACCTTATTATAACAATGTTATCCTAATTCCTACTTTCTGTCCCTTGTATCATTGCTGTCATTCATTTCATCCTATATGATAAAACCTTAATATGCAAATTGCCTGAACAGTTGAACAACCGGCGGAACGACCGGTCACTATGATGTGCAATGACCACCAGGGGGCAGACGCTCAATGCAGGAGCTGCCCCCTGGTGGTCAGTGTGCTCCCACAGGGGGAGCACTGCTCAGCCAAAAGCCAGACTCACGGCTGGCGAGCACAGTGGTGGGGGGGGGGGGCTCTCCCACCTCCACAGCAGTGCTAAGGAGCAGCGAGCAGATTGGCAGTAAGGAGCGAGGGGTCCTGGACTGCGAGAGGGGTCCCAGACTCTGAGAGTCATATCTGACTTCTGGCTTAGGCTTGATCCCAAGCCGGCAGGCAGACATCCCCCAGGGGGTCCTGGACTGTGAGAGGGCGCAGGCCGGGCTGAGGGACTCCCCCCTCCGCCTCCTCTAGTTTATACATAAGCATACATAAGCATATACAAACAAATGACTTTTGGCATTATTATTTTGAACAAACTGTTATCTGTTAGACAAATTAAAAATTAGAAAAATATTTTTATTTTACATTTACTTATTCCTTCTTTGGTACTCTTCCTTACTTTATATAGATCTGAGTTTCTGACCTAGCCTAATTTCCTTCTCTCTGAAAACTTCTTTGAACATTTCTTGCAAGGCAGGTCTACTGGTAACAAGTTGTCTAACTTTTTGTTTGTCTCAGAAAGTCTTTCTTTCCTTGCATCACTTTTAAAGGATAATTTCAGAGTACAGACTTTTTATTTCTCTCAGCACTTTAAACATTTCACTCAACTATCTTCTTGCCTCCATGGTTTCCAAGAAGTCAAATATAATTCGTACCTTTTTTTTCTCTATAGATAAGCTGCTTTTCCTCCCATGTTTTTTCAAGAGTTTTCTCTTTCTCTTTGATTTTCTGTTGTTTGAAAATGATTTGCCTAAGTGCTGTGATTTTGGCAGTGTGTGGTGTTCTGTGAGCTTCTTGCATCTGTAGTTGGTGTCTGATATTAATTTGGAAAAATTCTCAGTCGTTTTATTTCTTCTCTTCTTTCTTTCTTCTCTCTCTGGTATTCTCATTATGAGTACATTGTGCCTTTTGTAGTTCTCCCACAATGCTTGAATATTCTGTCATGTTTTTTTCATTCTTTGTCCTCTTTCTTTTTTTACTTTAGTGGTTTCTATTGAGATAGTCTCAAGCTAAGAGAGTCTTTCCTCAACTGTGTCCAGTCTACTAATAAGCCCATTATAGACATTTTTCATTTCTCTTGCAGTGTTTTTAATCTTTAGTATTTATTTTTGGTTCTTTCTTAGAATATCTCTTTTCGTGCTAACGTTGCCTACCTATTCTTGCATGCTGCTGTATTCATTAGAGCTCCTGGCATGTTAATCATATTATCATATTTATTTTAAATTCCAACATACTGATATGTCTGGTTCTGATGCTTTTGATATCTCTTTTTATTTATTTACTTATTTATTTTTTTGTCTTTTGGTATGCCTTGTAATTTTTTCTTGATAGCTGCATATGATGTACCGGGTAAAAACAAAACAAAAAACAACTGCTGTAAGTAGACCTTAGTAATGAAGTGGTGTGTATGGGAGGAGAAAGCATGCTGTAGTCCTATGATTAGGTCTCAGTCATTTACAAGAGTGTCTCACTTTTTTTTCCTCAGTGGTGGGGGCTGGGAGGGCGGCATTAATGTGGCTGGAGTGGACTGGAATTGATATTTTCTTTCTCCCACGTGGAAGAATAGAGGTAGCTGGAGTTGAGTGTTTCCCTTTCCCGAGTGAGTTGGTCTCTGATAATACCCCAGCAGGTTATGTTTTTAACTCTTTTCCTCTAAGAGCAGGCCCTACTAATAAGAATATGTTAATTAAAATGTATTTCAAAATGTTTCGCTTTCCTCTCACCCTGCCAAAAGCAAAGGGATATTTTTCTTTAATATTTACTGTGGGGCTCTAGTCAAGCTCCTGCAGGTACGTCTCACAATATTATGGGTGGCCCCTTATGACTGAGCCCCTTGGAATTCTGGCTCTCTGAATTACAAGTCTCCAGAGATGTGTCCATTACAGTTTAGGTTTTCCTAACCCAACACAGGTTCCTGTGATGGTCTCTGCTCCTGCATCTGCTCTGGTAAGCGGTGACTCCCTATATCACCCGTGGGCTTCTCCAATCTTAAAAGCCATGGTTTTCCCTGTTCCCTCCCCTGTCTTAGGGATCCAAGGATAATTATTAATTTTTCTACCTTTTCAGCTTTTTACTTGTTGTTAGGATGAAGTGATGACTTCCAATCTCATCCCAAGTGGAACTAGAAACCAAGTCAGAGTACTCTTAACAAACATTGTCTTTTTTATGACAAGACAATAGCATCTCATTTTTATTTTCCCAAATCTCATATATTTGCTTCTAAGCTGTAAGCATTTTCCATGATGATACATATATGTGTGTGCACATATACTGTTTATTGCCTTTGAGCAATAATGTTTGATACTGATCACTTTCCCATGTTTTTATAAAAATGTTTCTCTTGAATTTCTTTAGTCTTCCCAAAGAAATACTACTCAGGGGGGAAACCTAACTCTGGAGCTACTGTTGATATTAAATTATTAGATATAATTGTTTGGGGGAAGCAATTTTTTAGAAGTGAAAATACATGAAATGTTTAGATATTTCTGATTGATTTCTAAGTACATACCATTTTGAAGTATGCTTTTCCCAGCACATAGGTTGTAATATATAATATTGACTATAATTACTCAGAGTGAGAATATATGATTAGTTGTTTAAGAATGCTTATATATTGATCATTCTTTTGGGGTATGAATAGATAGATAAAAATATGTATCATAAAATGACATGACACATTAATATATTTTACACAAAATTATCTCTTCTCTCTCTCTCTCTCTCTCTCTCTCTCTCTCTCTCTCTCTCACACACACACACACACACACACACACACACTTACATACACACACTTACATACTCTAAATGTCCTTTAATTATAAGACAGGTATCTTATCCTATAAGAAGTGGCAAAATTGGTGATTTTTTTCTCTTCGTAGATCATTAGGTAGCTAATAGTTGCTTTTCTAAATTTTTCATTAGCCAAAGCCCTTTTCTGAAAATCCCAGTCCTTCAATGAATTTAAAAGCAATTCTTATTAAAGTACAGCTAGTATTGGTATTAGTCATCTGGCTAATCAAACTGGGTCCTCATCATAGCACTAGCTCTGAGTGAACTTATAGTTTCTCTCTTATTCAAAGTGCCTAGGCATGTGTCCTTCAAGATATAGAGTGTGGTAGATAACTATTATGATAAAAAAGATGATGTTCTGATTTGTTAGCTGTGTGATACCAGGCAACCCACATAACCTCTCTTAGAAGTCTTATCAGTTGTCAAGATGAAGTGAGATAAGAGTGTGGAAGTCATTTGTAAATAAAGTGCTCTGGGCCCTAGCTGGTTTCGTGGTTTGGCTCAGTGGATAGAACGTCAGCCTGAGGAATGAAGGGTCCTGGGTTCGATTACAGTTAGGGGCACATGCCAGGGTTGCAGGCCTGATCCCTAGTAGGGGCGTGCAAGAGACAGCCAGTCAATGATTCTCTCTCATCAATGATATGTCTCTCTCTCTCTCTCTCTCTCTCTCTCCCCCTTCCTCTCTGAAATCAATAAAAATATATTTTTTTAAAAAAATAAAGTGCTATGGAAATATAAAGCATTAGTATTTCTTGGTTACATTGAGACATGAGATTAGTCTCTAGAGTCATACGTTTTTGAAATCATATTTAAAAATTGAGCACTCTTTCCACTTTTGTTTATTGTTGTTAACTCATTTGTAATACTGAGGTCCAGTGTGCTTTGTTTCTCAGCAGCCTCAGTCATTCAGTACAGGAATTTAGGTTTCTGTATTCAGGAGGAAAGCTCTCATGCATAATGAAAAGGTGGAGATCTTATTTACTTGCAAAAATTCTACTCTCATTGCTGACACTCCCTCTTGCTTTGCAGACTCAGAAACATCCATTGAAACTCAGCTAGGATTACAAACCCGTGATTTAATGTCATTTTTTTCTTTATGCTTTGTTAAATGATGCTGAGGTTAGGTCCAAAGAAACAGAGCTAGGTTTTAAGAGAGTAAATTGTCAATTCATTTCCAAGTTGGTTGTAAAACTAAGGTGATTATAGAAAATGGCACAAGAGCTAAGATTTTGTATTCTGCAGAACACCAGCATTAAAATATTAATACAGACATGTGGTCATGCAAACCCTTTGTAGTTATGTATTAAATCATTCAATCTCTATAGAAATAGAGAAATGCTATCATACCTATTTTCTAGGTAATAGCTTGCATCCACGTAAAGTCCAAAGCAGTGTCAATGACAGAAATCCAGAATTTTTGCTTCTGTTGATATTTTTCTTAACTGTATTTCCTTCTCCTTCCCCTTTCCCTTCCCCTCCCCCTTCCCCTTCTCCTTCCCCTCCTCCTCCTCCTCCTCCTCCTCCTCCTCCTCCTCCTTCTCCTTCTCCTTCTTCTTCAATTCTCTTTGGTTACACCTTACTTTGTAATTAATAAAGTGTAAAGTTTAGGGGCATTAAGGACATTCACATTGTTGTGTAACTATCACCACTATAGATCTCCGGAAATTTTCCATTATCCCAACTAAAATTCTGCACCCATTAAACAATAATTCTCATTACTTCCCTCCTCTGGCTCCTGGTACTGACTAATCTACTTTCTATCTCTGTGAATTTAACTATTCTAGTTACAGCATATAAGTGGCATGATACAATATATGGCCTTTTGTGTCTGGTGTGGTTTACTTAGCATAATGTTTTAAAAATTTATCCATGTTGTATAATATTGTTCTTTTTTAAGGCTGAATAATATTCCATTCTATGTATAGATCACATCTTGTTTATTCATTCATCCATCAATGGATATTTAGATGTTTTTCATCTTTTGGCTATTATGAATAATACTGCTGTGAAAATCAATGTACAAATATCTGTTCAAATCCCTGTTTTCAATTCCTTTGTGTATATACCTAGAGTTGAAATTGCTGGATCATATGGTAATTCTGTTTACCTCGTTGAGACACTATCATACTATATTCTACAGCAATTTCACATTTTTGGATTCTGGAGCTTTCTTTGTATGAAGGTTTTTAACTATGAATTTCAGTTATGTAATAAATATAGCGCTATTCAAGTAATTGATTTCTTCTTGAATAATTTTGGCAGTTTACATCTTTCAAAGAATTTTTCTATGTCAACTAATTTGTCCAATTCATAGACAAAAATTATTAATAATATTCCCTTATTATTATTTTACTATCTGTTAAATCTACTATATGGTACTCCTCTCATTCCTGATACTGGTCTTTGTGTCTTCTCTCCTATTTCCTTTATCAGTCTGCCTAAAAGTGTATCAATTTTAATGTTCTCAAAGAATCAGAACTTGGTTTCATTGAATTGCTCTTATTTTTTCTGTTTTCTATTTCATTGATTTTTGCTGTAATATTTATTATTTTCATTTGTCTTACTTTAGTTTCAATTTCATCTTCTTTCTCTGGTTTCTTAAAGGGCAAGTTGACTTCATTTTTTGAGATCATTCATCTTTTCTAATATAGACATTCAATGCTATAAACTTTCCCATAAATATTGTTTTAGGGACATCTCACGAATTCTGATGCTTGTGTTTTCATTTTCAGACAATTCCAAATAATTTATAAATTCTTTTTTAGTATTTTTTTCATTCATTGGTTATTTTTAAATGTATTATTTAATTCTAAATTCTGGGAGGTTTCTGGAGATATTTGTTATATACTTCCTTTGTGATCAGAAAAGATTTTTTATTAGTTGATTTTTCCAATTTATTAGGATTTGCTTTATAATGCAGAATATAGTCTATATTGGTTCCATATGTGCCTAAAAAGACTATCTATTCTGCTGTTATTAGATGGAGAGTTCCATAATTGTCTATGAAGTCAAGTGGTTTAGAGTTTTGTTCAAGATTTCTATATCCTTCCTGATTTTTCTGTCTAAATAATTTTATCAAACATTTTGAGAGGGATATTGAAATATCCAATTAGATTTGTGGATTTATCTCTTGCTTTTTGAAGTTGTAGTAGTTTTTTTCATGTATTTTGAAGCTTTGTAATATTTTGAGGTTATAGATGTTAGAATGGTTATGCCTCATGGTATTTATGGCCATGAAATAACATGTTTTTTCATCCCTGGTAGTATTCTTCACTCTGACATCTAGTTTAGTGTAGTCTAGTCTAGTAGCATGTTAATACAGCCATTATAAGTTTCTTTTAATTAGGGTTAGCATGCTATATCAGCCTCAATTTTTTAAACTTTTACTTTAGAGTGCATCTCTTATAAGCAGAATATATTTGAATCTTTTCTTTTGTTCCAATCTGACAATTTCTACCTTTTAATACAGGTATTCAGACCAATTAAATTAAATATGATTCTTTTGGCTGATTATTTGTTATGATTCCATTTGTTTCATTTGTTAGCTTGCTATCTATAACTCTTTTTTGTTTTGTTTTGTTATTTTGGTGGTTGCTTTAGGGCTTGTAGTACAAGTCATAATTTGGCACAATATAAATTCAATTGATATTATACCAATTTACCTGTAGTATAAGCACCTTAAAATAGTATATGATCTTTAAACTAATTGTAATCATATATTTTACTTATGTAAGTATTATAAACCAATAATACATTGTTAATGTATTTTTAAAGCTTAAGTGATCAACGTTACCACCTTTATCCTACATAATAAAAGGCTAATATGCAAATTGACTGAACTGCAGAATGACTGGATGTTATGACATATACTGACCACCAGGGGGCAGATGCTCAACTCAGGAGCTGCCCCCTGGTGGTCATTGCGCTCCCACAGGGGGAGCGCCGCTCAGCCAGAAGCCAGGCTCACGGCTGGTGAGCACAGCAGCAGTGGCAGGAGCCTCTCCAACCTCCGCTGCAGGTGGGAGGTAGTAGCAAAGGATCCCGGACTGCAAGAGAGCACAGGCTGGGCTGAGGGGACCCCCCCCCAAGTGCACAAATTTTGTACACTGGGCTTCTAGTTGAGATATAATTGACATATAACATTGTGTAAGTTTGTGTACATGTTGATTTGATGCTTTTATATATTGCTAAATGGTTACACTACATAGCATTGGATAGCACTTCTATCTAGTCACATGATTACCATTTTTTTTGAAGTGAGAACATTTAAGATCTACTCTCTTAACAGTTTTCATGTACACTATTATTAGCTACAAACACCATGCTGCACATTAGGTCACCAGAACTTTTTAATTTTATAACTCAAATTTGTACACTTTGACCAATATTTCCCATTTCTCCCACACTCCAGCTTCTGGTAACCAATGCTCTACTATCTTTCTCTGATTTAGGCTCATTTAGGGTCTACATATAGGTGATAGCATATGGTATTTGTCTTCCTCTGTCTTATTTCACTTAGAATCATGCCCTCAAGCTTCATCCAAGTTGCCACAAATGGCCGGATTTCCATCTTTCTCACTCTGCCCTTCCTTTCCTGGTGAGAGAAACTCTCTCTAGCTGGAAAGTTTATTTTTGATGCTGAACAATGTCTGCAGCACAGGAAATGGGATGATACAAGCAAAAGGAAGTTGTCTTCCTTCTCTTTTTGTGCAATTATTTCACAGTGTTGCTAGGGACTCTAGAGGTCTCCCAAAGCTGTTTTGTTTCCAGACATAATCATTAATCTATGTGGGGGCATTGGGACGCTGGGCTCTCCTATGTCATCATTTTTTCCCTGGGCCCAGACAGCAATCTCATTGTCTATTCAACAAAAATTAGAAGTTTCACTGTATCACACCCAATAAATGAAAGGTTTTGCTTTCTATGAAAGAGGGATTCAGAAAGTGAGTCAGGTATTTGTGCCTGTGTGCTGCTAGTTGATGGGGATTTTCTCAGGCCTTGTTCCTTGTCCCTATTCTTTCTCTTGAAGGCCTGGAATAGGCCCTCAGAAAAGTATTTTCAAATGATGCTGGAATGAGGATCCATATCATTTTAAACATTTGTGCTAGGCAGTGCTCAGTCTTTAAGGACTATTTTTCCCTTCTTACCCACTTTTATGAAGACAATCCCTGTGTTCTGCTAAAAATGAAAGCATTCAAATGTCTCATCTGTCTTTAGACACTTTTCAAACTTAGTTCACATGGTTGCCTTGCAAACACAGATTTCCTTGCAAACACAGGTTTCTGAAGGGCTTAAAAATTATGATATTGAAGATTAACCAGTTATTCTCACTGAAAATGCATCTTAGGCTTCTATTTGAATGCTAGAAGTATAATACTTTTAGAAGAAAACATAGGTGTCTTAAAAAAATTAGGTAGGCAAAGATATCTACACTAATAAAAGACAAAGATGCTAATTAACCATACCTTTGCTACACCCACCAGCCAATCAGAGCGACTATATGCAAATTAACCCAACGAAGATGGCGGTTAATTTGGATATACCGGCTGGGAGCGAAGACTGAAGACAATGTGGAAGCGAAGCGCTGCAGAAGGGAGCAAAGTAGAGGAGGCGGAGACAGAAACGGAGCCAAGGCGGTGGAGGCTGGAGGTGGGAGAGAAACAAGCCGGGCAGTGGGGCCGGAGGGAAACCAGCTGGGCGGTGGGGCGGGAGCGAAGCCCGCCTCAGCGGGTTTCACTCCCTTCTCTGCTTTGCTCCAGCCACAGGAAGCCCTATTCTTGCAGGAATCTTCCTGCAACAGGCCTCTAGTTTTATATAGGAGACAAGAGAAAATCGCTGATTAAATAGACTTCATTGGTATTTTAGAATGTTTGCTCTTTAAAAAACTTCAGAAATTAAATGAAAAAGCAGGTACCAGAATTGGAAAAATTTAGATATAGATAAATAGAGATTTATATAAAGAAATAGATCTATATCTATATTTATCTACCAATATTTATATATTACCAAGGACTTATATCAAGAATACATAAAGAATCCTTAAAATAATGATGACATTAAAAAAATGGGATTTTCCCACTTACAATACAAAATTTGCAAGGTAAAATCATGTCCATCCTAATAATTAGGAACCCTGAATTCTTTTACTTGAGAATGGTATTAAAAAACAGGCCAATAGACCTATGAAAAATGCTCAACATCACTAATTCTTAGAGATATGCAAATTAAAACCACAATAAGATATCACCTTGCACCTGCCAGAAAGGCTATCATCAATAGATCAACAAACAAGTGCTGGCGAGGATGTGGAGAAAAAGGAACCCTCCTGCACTGCTGGTGGAATGCAAACTGGTGCAGCCACTGTGGAAGACAGTGTGGAGTTGCCTCAAAAAATTAAACATGGAACTGCCTTTGGACCCAGCAATCCCAATTCTGGGAATATATCTTAAGAAACCCAAAATACCCATCAAAAAGAATATATGCACCCCTATGTTCATAGCAGCATTGTTTACAATAGCTAAGATCTGGAAACAGCCCAGTGTCCATTAGTAGATGAGTAGACAAAAAAGCTGTGGTACATTTACACCAAGCATGTCAAACTCGTGGCCCTTGTTCGCAATATAACAGTATGTAAGAAATGTTTTCATAAAAATTTCGTAACTTAATTTTTACAATATCCTGTTATACATAATTATTAATAACAAACTACAACGTTCGCTAATGATTGATTACTATAATCATGTTGCATTCATTTCCCTTATGCACCTTACCGCAGGCTCACCATTTCTCTCCACTAATACTAGCAGCGAGTATTTTAGCAGCCGATTGCTACTCAGTAATCTTGGACTGACTTGCTTGGTGTGCGCAACAGGAAATATTTCACTTTATGAGAACAAGAAAAATAGGTTTATTTGCATTACGCTTATTAATTTGTGCAGTTATTCAGTGTCTGGTAAGTTAATGTTCAAGAAAAACATTTATTTTTATTAAAACGTTCTATTATTTTATGTTAACAATTACTCATTTATTTCAGCTCTTTGTATTCAGCATGTCTCTATCGAAATAAACCTATGTTTCTATGAAAATTGGAGCTTTTGTTTTTTTGTGGCCCACGTAAACTTAAACTTGTTTATTTGGCCCACGTTAGCCTTTGAGTTTGACATGCTTGATTTACACAATGGAATACTACAAGGCTGTAAAAAGGAATGAACTCTTACTTTATTTTAGCAGCATAGTTGGACCTGGATATTATTATGCTAAGCAAAATAAGCCAGTCAGAGAAAGATAAATACCATATGATCTCACGTATGTGTGGAATCTAATAGACAAAACAAACCGATGAATGAAATAGAAACAAACAAACAAAAAGCAATATCTTTGAGCTAGGTGTGCTTTATTTTCTATAGAGGTATAGTGACTTTTAAAAAAGAGATTTCTTGGGATTTTTCTATGCAAATGATCATGCTATCTGCTAAAAAAATACAATGTCAATTCATCTTTTTAAAAATATTTATCTTGCCTTATTAAACTGTCTAGGATCTCCAAAAAAATGATGAAAAGAAATGTGGAGAGTGGACATGCTTGGTATGTTCCTGCTTTTAGGGGAAATATATTAATTACTTACCTGTTAATTATAATACTACCTGAGAGTTTTATAAGATGCATTTTAACAAGTTTTAAAAGTTCCATTCTATTCCTAACTTGAAGGAAGTTTGTATCATTAGTGAGTTTTGAATTTTGTCAAATATGGTTTCTTCAATTGTTGAGATAATTGTATGTTTTACTGTGATATTTTGTTAGTATAATGAATTATGTTGATTGACTTCTAATTCCACCAGTGATTTTCTTTCTTTGACCCATTGATTATTTATGACTGATTTAATTAACTTCCACGTGAAAATGGACATCCCAATTTTCTTTCTAATATTTATTTCTAATTTTATTTTATGTGGTCAGAGAACATACTTTGTAAGGTGCCGATACTTTTACATTTATGTGGCCATTTAATGATGCAGCATATGGTCTATCCTGGAAAATGTTCCATGTATACTTAAGAATATATTTTCATCTGCTGTTGGGTACAAAGTTCACTAAATGTCTTTTAAGTTTATTTGGTTTATAAGTCTTGTTTAAATAATTTGGTTGTTCTTCTGCATACTTATTCTATTCACTATTAAAAGTTAATTATTGGAGTATATAGCTATTATTGTTGCATTGTCTATTTCTCCTTTGAGTTCTAAAAGAATTGTTTCATGCACTTTAACAGGTTCTGTTTTTAGGTCAATATATATTTACTCTTGCTATATCTTTAAAATATATCGACCCCTTTATCATTATAAATTGTCTCTCTATGTGTATAGTAACATTTTTTCCTTTTAAAGTCTATTTTTTGATATATTAGTATATATCCTGGCTTTTTTATTGCACTTTGTATGGTGTATCTTCTTCCATCTTTTTAAATTCAACATACATATCTTTTAATAAAAGAGTATCTTTTGTAGACAGAATATATTTGGATCTTGTTTTCTTTTTGAATCTATTCTGACAGTCTATGGTTTTTGATTGGATTTTTAATCCATTCCTATTTATAATATTGATTTAATTTAATTTATACCTGCTATTCTACTTTTTGTTTTCTATTTGTCTTATTTTTTTCCTCTACTCCTCATTTACTGTTTACTGTTGCATTGAATAAATATTTTCTAGTGTGATATTTTAAGTCACTTAATGATTTCACCATATTGTAAGTTATTTTACTTTTTTTCCCTAGGTCTTATTATATACATCTTATCAGAATCTACTTCAAATATCTCTCCTCTGTTATATCTGTTATTTCTTTACCCTATTTGTGTCATTATTGTTACACATGTTACTTTCATACTGTTACAGACATAAAATCTATTTATATAATTATTAGTTTATATAAGTTTATATCTTTTAAAGAGCTGAGAGGAAAAAGAAAAGCAAGTATATATTTCTGAAGTTTGTTTTATTAAACTTCTATTTACGATTTCCAGTTCAATTCATTTGCTCCTATGCAAATGAGTTTTTATCCAGCATCATTTTCTTACCTCAGAACAACTATATTCTGATCCACTTTCTTTGTGTTTTTATTATTAAATAAATTAAATTTGTGCATGCTATTATTTGGATTTAAAATAACACTTCTAAAATCAGTTAAGAGAGTAATATAATTTATGTGGTCTTTATTAATTACACAATTATCTTTGTCCATATTATTTTTTTATTATGGAATTGGAATGTTTCTATAGAATCACTTGATTTCAGCCTGAAGAAGTTTTGCATTTCTTTAAGGCAGAATGGTTAGCAACAAATCCACCCTCCCATGCCTTCCCTTTGAGGATTGACGGTCTGTTCGATGTTTCTGTGTCTCTGGATCTATTTTTGTTCATCAGTTTATATTGTTCATTATATTCCACAAATGAGTGAGATCATGTGATATTTGTCTTTCTCTGACTGGCTTATTTTGCATAGCATAATGCTCTCCCAGTCTATCCATGCTGTTGCAAATGGTAAGAGTTCTTTCTTTTTTACAGCAGCATAGTATTCCATTGTGTAGATGTATGGTTTTTTAATCCACTCATCTGCTGATGGACACTTAGGCTGTTTCCAAATCTTAGCTATGGAGAATTGTGCTGCTATGAACATAGGGGTGCATATATCCTTTCTGATTGCTGTTTCTGATTTCTTTTTTAATATTTTGAGGAAACTCCATACTGTTTTCCATGGTGGCTGTATCAGTCTGCATTCTCAGCAGCAGTGCACGAGGGTTCCTTTTTCTCCACACACTGGCCAGCACTTGTCATTTGTTGGTTTGTTGATAGCCATTCTGACAGGTGTGAGATGGTACCTCATTGTCATTTTGATTTTCATCTCTCAGTTGACTAGTGACTTTGAGCATGTTTTCATATGTCTTTTGGCCTTCTGTATGTTCACTCTGAAAAGGTGTCTATTTTTAGGTCATTTCCCCATTTTTTGATTCGATTATTTATCTTCCTTTTGTTAAGTTGTATGAGTTCCCTATACATTTTGGAAATTAAACCCTTATTGGATGTAACATTGGCAAATATGTTCTCCCATGCAGTGGGCTCTCTTGTTCTGTTGATGGTTTCTTTTGCTGTACAAAAGCTTTTTATTTTGATGTAGTCCCATTTATTTATTTTCTCTTTAGTTTCCATTGCCCTAGGAGCTGTATCAGTGAAGAAATTGCTTCGGCATATGTCTGAGATTTTGCTGCCTGTGGATTCCTCTGAGATTTTTATGGTTTCCCGTCTTATGTTTAAGTCATTTATCCATTTTGAGTTTATTTTTGTGTATGGTGTAAGTTGGTGGTCTAGTTTCATTTTTTTTTGCATGTATCTGTCCAATTTTCCCAACACCAATTATTGAAGAGACTGTCTTGACTCCATTGTATGTTCTTGCCTCCTTTGTCAAATATTAATTGAGCATAGTGGTTTGGGTCGATTTCTGGGTTCTCTGTTCTATATATATGTTCTTGTTCCAGTACCAGGCATGTTTGAGAACAGTGGCTTTGTAATACAGCTTGATATCTGGTATTGAGAACCCTCCTACTTTGTTCTTCTTTCTCAGGATTGCTGTGGCTATTTGGGGTCATTTTTTATTTCATATAAATTTTTGGAGAGTTTGTTCTAGGTCTGTGAAATATGCTGTTGGTGTTTTAATGGGTATTCTTTGAATGTATACTTTGATAGCCATTGTTTCTTTTTCTTTTTTAATCTTTATTGTTGAGATTATTACTGATGTTCCTCTTTTTCCCCCATAGCTCCCCTCCACCTGGTTCCCACACTGCCCCAGGCCTGCAGAGGTACTTCATACATGCATATAAGATCTTTGTTTAATCTCTTCCTGCCCCCCACCCCTTCTTCCCTCTGAGAATGGTCAGTCTGTTCCATTTCCATGCCTCTGATTCTATTTTATTCACCAGTTTATTCTTTTCATTAGATTTCTTCCTTTTTATGTTATTAAATGACAAAACATATTTCAAAGCTTTATTTAAAAATCTCTCACTGCTCATTATCAAAGTTACACGATTGTTTGCATACCAATAGACAGACTGTAAACAGGAAATTTTCATTAAGGAAAGATGAGTTTACTGTAATTTGATCTTTCACAAAAGCTGCTGCAAGTTATTGATAACAGAATTTCTCTTTTACTTTCTTAAGTCTAATTCTCTGGAAAATTAAACCAATGTTTCCACTCCCTTGAGCTAAAGTTCAACCATGGTCACCTCAGGAAATACCCCTGCTTATTTGTTAATCAGAAATACAAATTGAGTGGCACATATTTCCATTTTCTTTCTTCAGCTTCATTATATTTTACAAGAGAACAGAAGACTTGCAGGATCCTGTAAAGTCTTTCTTGTCGCAGCTGAGGTTTAATGAGGGCAGTGGAGGAAAGCAGTGGTGAAGCAAAGCAAGAGCAGCCCCAGTGCCCTTATCAGACATGGAATCTTTTTCCTGTTTGGCTTGCAGTAGGGTTTCTGGTCTGGTTGCCTCCACCTAACCTGACTGAAACAGAAAGGTAATATGCTCTGGTAAATCCTGTCATAGTTGATCCTTCAATCTGTGGGTTGTGGGATGATACTAATATGGAGAAAAGTATCTGGGTAGCTCAGATGTTCACTCAGCCACTGTAGAGGTGTTTCCAACATTGGCTCAATTCCATGAATCATCACTTGATTCTTTCCCCATCTTCAGGAGCAATCGCAGGACAAACTTATTTGAGGAGATCTCCTAAAGTATGCAATTGTCCATCTGTAGCCACAGGATGAAAAAGCTTCTGAATGAAAAGTCGTTCAGTTGTTGTCTGATATATTCTAAAAGGGATGTAATAAAATCCACTTTCTTCTGCAGGATATTCCATAAGTTCCCAATTGATGGCCCCAAACTGGTCAAATCTGTCATGTAATCCCATCCAGAGCTGCTTGTGATCTCTTTTCTGTATTTCATTGATTATTTGGCTTTTGTGTTTTAATGCATCAGCTTCTTTCACACAGACATAAAATGAGCTTCAATTGCTTCCTTAGATGGACAGTGCAGAAGGTCCTTTTCTGGGAAACCCTTAAAATGTACTGTGATGTTCCAAGGAAGAGCTGAACTCGATGCAAGAAGATCAAATAGCAAACCAATTGGATAATACCATTTCAGTGGGGTGCCTTTGTGTTCAAACCTTATCTAACTAATGTCTTCTTGTCCCATAACCTTCTGAAAGTGCCTTTTCACTTTGTCAGTTACCAACGTCAAATAACTTTCTCTTGGCAAACGTAAATAATATGGTTCTGCCTCCCGTTCAGCTATCTCATCCTGATACAGGGTGAAGCAAGTTGAAATTCGACCAAACCACACATCTCGAAGCACATCTTTGTCATCTGTCATGCTTCCAGTGGTTAAAGCAGTACATGTAGGCTAAATTATTTTTTTAACCAAAACTAAACAGAAGCGCTGGCTTCTCCTCCGGCTTTCCACAAAGGGAAAACTATCTGTCCCGGCCCCAGCCCTTCGGTCCCACAGAGATGCGCGAGCCTGGAGTCCCCAGAAGCTGCTCAGCTGCAGAAAGTACCAGCGAGGTTGTTGGAGCCAAGCCCTGCTGCACTTCCACCACCCATGATCCAGCAAATACCTCATTCGATTTCTTATTTGTTTGAATTTTAGATTTAAGTTTTGATAGATATGTACTTGTTGCCATTTTTTGTTCATATTTTTTTCTTTCTTTCTTTCTTTCTTTCTTCTTCTTCTTCTTCTTCTTCTTCTTCTTCTTCTTCTTCTTCTTCTTCTTCTTCTTCTTCTTCTTCTTCTTCTTCTTCTTCTTCTTAGAATACCCTTCAGCATTTCATATAATACTGGTTTGGTGGTGATGAACTCCTTTAGCTTTTTCTTGTCTGTAAAGCTCTTTATCTGACCGTCAATTCAAACAATAGCTTTGCTGGGTAGAGTAATATTGGTTGTAGGTCCTTGCTATTCATTACTTTGAATATTTTTTGCCTTCTTTGGCCTGCATATTTTCTGTTGAGAAATCAGCTGCCAGTTGTATGGGCACTCCCTTGTAGGTAACTATCTGCTTTTCTCTTGCTGCTTTTAAGATTCACTCTGTCTTTAGCCCTTGGCATTTTAATTATGATGTGTCTTGGTGTGGGCCTCTTTGGGTTTCTCTTGTTTGGGGTTCTCTGTGCTTCCTGGACTTGTAAGTCTATTTCTTTCACCAGGTAGGGGAAGTTTTCTGTCATTATTTCATCAAATAGATTTTCAATATCTTGCTCTCTCTCTTCTTCTGGCACCCCCATAATGTATGCTTGAAGTTGTCCCAGAGGCTCCTTACACTATCTTGGTAGTTTTGGATTCTTTTTTTCTTTTTGCTCTTCTGGTTGGGTGCTTTTTGGTTCCTCATATTTCAAATAATTGACTTGATTCTTGGGATCCTCTAGTCTACTGTTGAATCCCTGTATATTATTCTTTATTGCAGTCAGTGTATGCTTAATTTCTGATTGATCCTTTTCCATTTTTTTGGGGGGGGGGCATTCTCACTAAGATCCTTGAAAGGCTCACTAAGTCCCTTGGAGGTTTCTAGAAGATTCTTGAGTAACCCTATAACCATGGTTTTGAACTCTATATCCAGTAGTTTGCTTTCTTCCATTTCTTCCATTTGTGACATGTTTCTTTGTCTCTGCATTTTGGCTGCTTCCCTGTGTTTCTTTCTATGTATTGGGTAGAGCTGTTAAGTCTCCTTGAGTTGGTAGACTGGCCTTGTGTAGTAAGTATCCTATAGGGCCCAGTGGCTCAGCCTCCTCAATCACCTGAGGTGGACACTCTAGGTGCACCCCTCTGTGGACTGTGTGCACAGTCTTGTTGTAGTTGAACCTTGATTGCTGGTGGTATCACTGGGAGGAATTCACTTCCAAGCCAATTGGCTGTGAGGACCAGCTACTACTACAGTGGGAGAGCTGCTGTGCAGGAGACACCCTTATGGGGCAGGACTTGCTTCAGTGGGGCTTTGGTTCTCACTGAGTCTGCCCTTTGAGTGTGTCACTTATGGATGTGAAGAGTTGTAATCTGGTATGGTCTCACACTGACTACTGGGTACACTGGCTCTTGGATCTCCAGGGAGATGCAAAGTCAGCCACTGTCTGGGGCCACCCAGCAGGAGCTACAGAGATCTGCAGATTCCTCCTCTTTGTATTGGGTTTGGAAGTGCCCAGACCACGCCCAGCTGTGAAGCAAGGCAGGCTTGTTCTGGTGTTAGGTCTTAGGACTTTTATTGATAGCTTTGGGGCTCCCTGACCCAGCTGCAGCTTGTTTGACAGGTTTTAGCCTGAGCAAGGACAGGACATTCATATGTAAAAGCCACTGAAAGCAGCTTGGGTGGGGTTGTAAATTGGATAGGGCAGAGTCTCAGGGAATCACCAGAGCAGAGCAAACAGAAATGGCTACCAGTCAGTCCTGCAACAGGGAATGTCCCAGCACAGGAACAATGATCCTTGTGAGTGCCTCAGTCTGGGAGAAAGCTGCCCCTGAGTTCCTTCCCTGATGCCAGACAGTTCAGTTTTGCCTTGTATGTGTCTGGGTCCCCCAGAACCACACCCTACACTGGAGCTCAGAGGGAGTGGGAGCTTGTAAGTTCAGTTCATGGTGCTGGCCTTTTAAGAGGAGCAGTTGGGTATCCAGCAGCCTGTGTGTCCTTGAGCCTCAATCCCCACTGGTTTTCAGAGCTCATAGTTCTTACTGCCTGTAGAGACTCTTTTTCCAGCTCTGGGACCCTGGGCTGGGCATCTGTTGTGGGGCTGAGACCACTTGCTCCTCACAGGTGGCCTCCACAGAGGCAATCTCCCTCCCAATTAAAACAGCGGCACACGTGGGTGCTGAGCCAGCCCACTCTGTGCCTCTGCACCTACTAACAGTCTAGTGTGCTTTCTTCTTTACTTCTCTAGTTGTAGGACTTACATTCAGCCAGGTTTCTGGCTGTTCTGGATGATGGTTATTCTGTATTTTAGTTGTAATTTTGATGTGGTTGTGGGAAGCAGTGAGTACAGGCATCTGCCTATGCTGCCATCTTGGTTCTCTGACATTGTTTCTTTAAATATTTTCTGGCTCCTTTCTCTTCTCTACTGCTGGAACTCACATTATGTGCATGTTGATGCACTTTATGTTATCCCACCTTCCTATGAGGTTGTCCTTGTTTTTCTACTTTTTCCCCCTCTGTATTTTAAGTTTATATCCTCTATTGACCTATCTTCAAGTTCTATGATTCTTTCTTATATCATTTGAAATGACTTTGTGCCCCTCTGGTGAATTTTTGTTTTATTTATTGTATTACTCAACTGCAGAATTTTCATTTCGTTTTAAAAAAATAATTTGCATCTCTTTATTAATATCCTCTTTTCAATGAGACAATGACTCTTATTTACGCATGTTTTCCTTTGGTTCTATGAACATATATTAAATCTCTGTCTGCTAAATTTGACATCTAAATACACTCAGATATTATATGTTGCCTGCTCTTTTTCCCTGTATATGGTTCATTCCGTCTCATTTATTTGCATGTCTCATAGTTTGGCATTTTTAACTGGACATTTGGATAATGTATTATAGAACATTTGAGTAGTGGTGCTCCCTACCCCTCTCCCCTAAAGGAGCTTATCATTTTTGCTGTTTGCTTATTTATTTGTTAAGTGTCCTGCATGGACTTTAACTCTATTTCCCCTACAGTGTGAATCCTTTAAATTGCTCCTGAGGGGATGCAGCCTTGGGCAAGCACACATTTACCCTCTGATGACAGTGAATTTAACAAGCCTTTATAATTTACTTTGCCTTTTCATGCTATCTCTGCTAAGTTGCCTGCTTCTGTTGCTATCAAATCTAGTTGTTGACAATTGCCATTGATTGCTGGATTGTTTTTGACAATGCCTGGGATTTTAAATTGCTACACAGTCTGATCCAATTAAATTCTAGGCCCTTTACAGAGGTAGATTTTGTAGTCAGTCTTGGAGATTTCTTCTGACTCCAGGAGGGCCCTTAGCTGTCTCTTTCTTTGATTATTTCTGTCAAAATAGGTTAAGATACATTTACCATATTGCTCTCATAGAACTACTAGTATCCTTTTAGTTCCTTACCACAAAAATTTCATTGTTTTTTAGAGAGCCCTCAGGCTTGCCTGCCTCACACTCTGTTCCAATAAAGTCATTTTCTGTGGGGAGAGCTTCAGAGGTTTCAGTTCATATGGCCTATCTCTTCCGCTGGGCAAAATTACTGAGTCACTGCTCCAGAGCTGGGTCTATAGACAACAGTACATTTTCTTTAAATGACATTCTTCCTTTATGAGCACGATGATGGGTGGAAATGCCAACCTCTGGTCCTCTCAGCTGTCTTTACTGGTGTGCAACCTCCATATTGCAAGTTAGCTTGCTGAGGGCAATCAGGGTGCCAATATTCTTAGCCTGTAGTAGCTGAGTTAGAGTCTTCACCCTATGAATTCAGGCTTCTGGGAGGAAGAAGCCACTTATCTCTCAGGTGCACTCCTCTGAAATTTAGCCTCTACATATCTCCGAGAGATAACAAATGCTGGCAGCTATCCCCTCCTGACTTTTGAGAGTGGAGATACAGGGAGCTTTTTCTTCTTGGCCACACCTGCCCAGGGTGGAGCTTTGTCATCCTGAACTAGGAAAATGGGAAGGAGTGGGTTATGTTTCAGGCCCCAGACTCTTGCTGCTCCTACCAAGATTTAGCAGGTAAAAATATTTCTTCATTTGCATATACACTTATGTATATTTGCACGTATTTATTTTTTCTTTCAATTTTAACAAGTTATGGTTGTTTCTCTGAGGAATGTGTTTACAGAGATCCTAATTTAGCTATTCCGTAAATGGGATGGCATTGATGTCTGTCTTATTTACCTTCATTTGTCTCTAATAATTAATTCTACTGTGAGTCTGACACTTTGCTCTGGGACTTCAGAAAAGTTTAGTGTTCAAATCTTCCTCAAGTAACTTTCCTAATATTCCACTAATTTGATATTTTGGCCCAAGCAAGTTGGTCACCTAGGTTTGAGCTATTAGTGCCAATTTAGGAATGACTTTGGTTTATCTTGGATGAATAGTGAGACTATATTGTACATTCTTTCCGTGACTCTACATCTCTGCTCAAACACACAAAAAAGTCAATATCTTAGTGAGGTTTTTCAGAGAATAAACCTTTTTTATCTATACCCTAGTGTTGGAAGTTTCTTCATTCTTCCCTACCCATTTGTTTCCTTGATTATGAGTTTCTAGCAGTTTTTATAACTATTATTTATAAAAGCCTCAGAAAGATAGTAAGAAACTACTTTCTGGAGTATTTGTTTACAAACAATCACCCTTCAAACAAATGTCAAATAATGTGAATGATCAGAGATTTTTGTTGTTTTTCTTAACACAAAAATGCAAGAATAGTGAGGGAATTGTTTAAGGTTGT
>NW_005871061.1:6480158-6484764 GCF_000147115.1 Myotis lucifugus
GTAGCTATGACGCACATGTGCAGACAACAGGCTTGATCCAGGCCCGATTGCCCCCCACCCTAATTGGGGGTGGGGCCAACAAGACAACTGCCATGGCCCTCCCCCTGGCTAGATCTGCCCCTTATAGGCCCTCCCCACCCCGATCCGGAGCAGGGCCTGCCAGCCAACCTCCTGCGGTCCCTCCCACCACTGACCTGGCCCAATGGGCCCCCATCAGGGTGGGCCAGCCAGACCCCACCCATGCACGAATTCATGCACCAGGCCTCTAGTAATACAAGAATTAACTCTGTTTTGTGTACTCACAACTGTAAACCTACTTTTTCTTCACCCTGTACAAAACTCCACAATATAAATGGCAAAAACTACATGCAAGGAGATGCATTGTTTCAGTAGAAGATAATTTGTATTCTACTGAACTGACCTTTCTAAATTGGGATAAGCCTTTCTCCTTAAAAGACTTTGGTGCTTGTGAATGAATATGAAATAATATATAAAATATTTTAAAAAGCAATAAGGCATTGTGTTTCAATACTATAATATTAATATCTATGCTTTCATAGAATACTAGTGTTATTCAAACATCAAAAGAAAAATAAGTAGTTTAATCTGCACATAACTTAAAACATTTTTCATTAAAACAAACATTTATTACATAGTGAAATACACATTTCATACATACTTTTTAAGAAAAAAATGTGATTATGAAAGGAAGAAAAGTTCTAGATATTTAGATTTAATGTCTCTTCCACCCTCACACACATTGTATTTAGACTTCTATTCCCGCTCCTTCATTGTTAGTAAATATTTGAGAAACAATGTCTTGAAAGTTCGTTTCTATAGTGACTGAGAATGACTAAGAATTGTCAGGTAACCACAGAATATTTTTTCTTGATACTTTTAAAATTCTGTCTTTGACTTTAGACAGTTTATTATTTTGTCTTGGAGAGTATGTTTGGATTGAAGTTTTGTGGTGACCTATTGGATTCATAAACTTCGATATGCAAATCTGTCCCCAGGTTTGGAAAGTTCTCAGGTATTCTTTTTTTAAATTTATCTTTATTGTTGAAAGTATTATAGATGTCCCCCCTTTTTTGTTGTTGTATGGTCCCCATTGACCCCCTCCACTCTGCATCCACCCTCTCAAGCCTTTGGCCATACTATGTGGGGGGGGAGGGGAGATTAACCAGATAACTTATATGTCTATATGCATAGCCTATGGACACAGACAATAGTCAGGTATTATTTCTTAAAGTAAGCTTTCTACCCCTTTTTCCCTCTCTTCTCATTCTGGACCTCTAATTATGTGTGCATTGCTTCTTTTCATGGTTTCCCATAAGTCCTATAGGTTTCTTTCATTCTTTTTTATAATTTTTTCTTTTAACTCCTCTGATTGGATAAATTCTATTTATCTGTCTATATCTCAGTGGTTTTTTTGTGGTATTTTTTTTCAAGTCTTCTGTTGAAGCTCTCTATTGAATTATTCAGTTCAGTTATTGTATTCTTTAGCTCCAATGATCTGTTTGTTTGTTTTTATGTTTTCTATCTCCTTGTTTAGCTCATTTTATTCTTGTACTATTTTCCTTCCTGGCATTGTTATATTGTTTATCTATGCTTTAAAAAAATATCTCTGAGCATCTTTAAAACCGTTGTTTTAAATTCTGGTTGGGGGCGGGAAGATAGAACAAGAAAGTACTCAGGCAGCTGTTGTCTTGTACTCACAGCTGCAGAAGCCTACACTGGCTGCTGTTGTGGGGAAGGTGGGGAACGGGGAACTGGAGGGATTCAGGTATTTAGTGAGATGGCAGTGGTTTGACAGAGATTTCCTTAAGCATCTGGAGCACAAAAAATTAAGAAGAAAAGAAAACATGTACTCTCCACATGTTTGCAAATTGGCTCTGTGTTTTGGCACTCCTTTGATTCTTAGCCAGACTGTTTACAATTCTGCCTTAGCCTTCATTTCCCTCATGGAGCCTAAATATTTACCAGATGGGAAAGCCTATGGATTTGTCAGGTCATTTCTGGGAATGTGTCCCTCCCTGGCCATGTATAATTATTGCTCGATTTTGTGGAATGTGTGAGAGCTTTTCAGAGCTCTTATTCTGTAAAGTATTTCACTCCACATCAATTCACTGAAACACTGTGACCTTATTTTTGTCTCAACTACTTTTTCTCCAAGCAACAGTGGCTTTTCAAATTTTCTATGTGATATTTTAGGGAAATGGCCCCACACAGCTGTTTCTTCTCTGTATTCTAATTCTGGGTTCAACAAAACAAAATCATGCCCCTAGTGTCAGTAGTTTAAGAAGCCCTTATACAGTTCATAACAGATAAGCACAATTCCTTGGGAGCAAAATCTGCTATGCTTCCCCTGGAATCAGGTATCCAGGATAGGCATGTGGGCTACTGTCACCAAGACCAGTGCTATAATGGAGATGACTTTTAATAAGATTAAGTTAAACCCCATAAAGATGTCCTACCATGTGTCACTGGACTTCCTCCTGATTTAGCATTAATTTAGTGGATATAAACCTTTGACTATCTTTCCAGAGTTCTGATAACAATGATTCTGACAGTTTTTGTCAAGTGTTTCAATATTTTTCCTGATGTCACTCTTAAGACATTTTTGATGATTATTTATATTTTTCAAAAGATTTTTTATTGATTTTTAGAGCTAGAGGAAGGGAGAGAGAGAGAGAGAAACATTGATGTGAGAGTGGAACGTCTATTGGCTGCTTCCTGCATGCCCCCTACTGGGGATTGAGCCTGCAACCCAGGCATGTGCCCTGACTGGGAATTGAACCAGCAACCTTTCAGTGCACAAGATGACTCTCAGCCAACTGAGCCACACCAGTCAGAGCTATGATGATGATTATATTTTTATCTTACAAAACGTTTTACTCAATGAAGAACACAATTTTCCCTGATTTCATTATAATGAAACATATCCTATATATAATGAATATCCAATCTTGCCTTTATTTTGTCCATTAAATTCATTCTTGAAAAGTTACATGTACATGTTTAACCTACATACCAATTTTATTTCCTTGGTTTTTGTTGCAATTTCAAAAATATATAACTTTGGGAAAATTGCTTAACACAAGTTATGTAAAAATTATACTCCAATATTTCCATTCACCTCAGGAAACATTTTGACTTCAAGCATGCAGTCTATTTGCATTTAATTCTGCAATATAACCCCTACAAAAAGTCAAATGGAGAGTCAATCTATGTGTGCTTTCCATCTGATTAACAATTATATATATATTTAAATGTGCTACAAATCTTATTCTCATTCATTGAAAGTCCTTACTATGCCATTGGCTAGACAGATTAATTTTCTATTAAAATTTAGGTTTAGTTCAGAATGATCTTAACACAATTATTTTGAATACTTTTTCTGATGTTTTTAAAAAATGTTTCCAGTTGGTTAGTCTACATTTGCCAGTTATTCAATCAAATTAATGTAGAAAATGTCTCTGAAGGTATTTTACAGATATAATTAAAGTCCTAATCAGCTGATTTTAACTAAGGAAGATTACCCTGCATATGATGGGTAGCCTGAATCAATCATTTGAAGGGTCTTAACAACAATACTGAGGATTCCCTCCCACTGCACCAAAGAAATCAAATTTTGGCTATGGCAAAGCAGCTTTGGACTGTGCTATGCCCATGAGTTCTAGCTTGCCATGATCTTTCTTTCCTCATAGCTTGTTCTATGGACTATAGTTAGCTAGAACTCATGGGCACAGCTCAGGCCACACAATCCTTAAGCCATTACCTTGTACTAAATTTCTTGATTGATATAGATATAAATACAAATATAGACAGGTATAGACATCTTCCTTGTTCTGGTTCTCTTGTTCAATCCTGAGAATTGCAAATTTTGTTATTGGAAGTGTGACACTATTCTAACAAATACCCAAAAATGTGGGAATGACTTTGGAATTGGATAGTGAGCAGAAATTTAAAGAATTTGGGGGAGCATGATATAAAAACCTTTAATTGCCTTGAATATACCCTTAATAGAAGTATGGACTTGGAGGACACTACCAGTGATGGCTCAGAAGAAAGTGAGAGGAATGTAATGAGAAACTTTAGGAAGTGGGTTCTCATTATGCACTGGCAAATAACAGTGAAATTGTTTGCTGCGGTTGTGTGGAAAATAGAATTTGTAACTGATGGGTTTGGTCATTGAGCTAACATTTCCAAGCAAAGTGTGAAAAGTGTGGCCTGGTTTACTCTTGATGCTTACAATAAAATGAAAGTGGAGAAAGAAAAATTGAGGCAAGAATCTATATATATATAAAAGCCTAACTGACCGTTTGACTGTTCGACCTTTCAACCAGTAGCTATGATGTGCACTGACCACCAGGGGGCAGACACTCAATACACAGGCATGGAAACATGAGACAGACTGATGAATCTCAGAGGAAGGGGGAAAGGGGGAGGGTGGGAAGAGATTAACCAAAGATCTTATATGCATACTACAGGCCCAGTGCAAGGATTTGAGCACCGGTGGGGTCCCTTGGCCTGGCCTGAGCCCTCTCACAATCTGGGACCCCTTGGGGGATGTTGGAGAGCCGGTTTTGGCCCAATCCCCACA
>NW_005871061.1:6484864-6508468 GCF_000147115.1 Myotis lucifugus
CAGGCCAGGTCGAAGGAACCCCACTGGTGCATGAATATGTGCACCGGCCCTGTAGTCTATACTATAAAAGGGTAATATCCTAATTAGACTGGGTCGACTGGACATCTCTGGTCATCCAGTCTTCCTCCCGGACAAAAGCTTGGTGGCAGGGGCAAAGGAAAAGGCAGTTTGGGGCAATCAGGCCAGCAGGGGAGGGCAGTTAGGGGCAATCAAGCAGGCAGGCAGAGGTGGTTAGGAGTGATCAGGCAGGCAGGCAGAGAGGTTAGGGGTGGTCAGGCAGTCAGGCAGAGGGGTTGGGGTGATCAGGCAGGGGAGCATTTAGGGGCATGAGGCAAGCAGAGTGGTTAGGGCAGTGGTCGGCAAACTGTGGCCCCTTGAGTGTGGGTGCACACGTACAGTGCAATTGAAACTTCGTAGCCACACTCAAGGGGTCAAAGAGCTGCATGTGGCTTGCAAGCCGCAGTTTGCCGACCACTGGGTTAGGGTGATCAGGCAGGCAGGCAGAGGGGTTAGGAGTGATCAAGCAGGCAGGCAGGTGAGCTGTTAGGAGCCAGCAGTCCCAGATTGCAAGAGGGATTGGGCCTAAACCAGCAGTCAGATATCCCCCGAGGGGTCCCGGATTGGAGAGGGTGCTGGCCAGGCTGAGGGACCCCCCCCCCACCCATGCACGAATTTTGTGCACCGGGCTTCTAGTTGTTAAATAAAAAGGAACTAGGACTTGACAATTTGGAAAATTCTAGGTGTATGGCAAAAGATGCAAAAATTCATGAATTCACTGTCAGGAAAGTGTGCTGTAGAGAAAAGGATGGAAGTGACTCTCCAAACCTTTGATGAAGTCTCAGAAATAGAAAAACATCAGAGTATTTAGTCATACAAAAGGCTCTTTGAAGAGATTGATGGTATGCCTCACAGATCTCAATCAAACCAGAGGGCTATAGGAAGCTGATAGGTGTTGTCACTCAAGCCAGCTCAATGGAAGTAAATATGGAAAAGGAACTATTTTATTTTATTTATTTTTTCTTTTATTGTTAAAAGTATTACAGATGTCCCCTTTGTTGTGTTTTTTTTTCCCCATTGACTCCCTCCACCCTGCACCCACCCATCCCAGGGCTTCACCACTCTATTTTCTGTGTCCACATCCTATATAATAAAAGCATAGTATGAAAATTGTCCCCTTGACTGGGAGTTCGTCTGGGAGTTCAACCAGGAGACGGGGCCAGCTGGGGGAAGTGAGGGAGGCCCCGGCCAGCAGCCAGCAGCTGCTAGGGACACTACCAGTGCACAAATATCATGCACTGGGCCTCTAGTATGCATATAAGTTCCACGGTTAATCACTCCCCACCCCCTTACCCCCACCTTCCCTCTGAATTTAGTCAGTCTATTCCAGGCTTCTATGTCTCTGGATCTATTTTGTTCAACAGTTTATTTTATTCATTAGATTCCACATATAAGTGAGATCATGTGATACTTGTCTTTCTCTGACTGGCTTATTTTGCATAGCATAATACTCTCCAGGTCCATCACGCTATTGCAAATGGTAAGAGTTCTTTCTTTTTACAGCTGCATAGTATTCCATTGTGTAAATATACCACAGTTTTTTGCCCACTCACCTGCTGATGGGCACTTAGGCTGTTTCCACATCTTAGCTATTGAAAATTGTGCTTCTATGAACATAGGGGTGCATATATCCTTTCTGATTGGTGTTTCTGGTGTCTTAGGATGTATTCCTAGAAGTGGGATCACTGGGTCAAATGGGAGTTCCATTTTTACTTTTTTGAAGAAACTTCATACTGTTTTCCATGGTGGCTGCACCAGTTTTCATTCCCACCAGATTTGTACTAGGGTTCCTAAAAAGGGATTATTTTAGAAAGATCTATGAAAGTCTTTGGTTTAATGGAGTGAATTTCTGTGACATACATGGGGGACCTACCTAATTCTAGAGAATTTTATATTACAAAAACAATGCCAGCTTGGACTGAAAGATATAGAGGAACTGGAAAATGAGAAAAGGCTGTTGGATTTCTAAAATTCTACTGGAAGGAAATCAGCTGATGGAGGACTCATTTGTAAACACATGCTTCCTTTCATGATACAGGAAGGATTACTAACAGAGGATCTATGCATATAGAGACTCATTTCAAGTCCTTGAAATCTAAAAGGGTATGCAGAGATGAATTTCAAAATGTTTTAGACCAGTAACTCCTATTTTGCCTTCTGTTTTCCCCGTTAAGCCTTTAATCAGAAAAATATATATCATTGTTATCCTATGTGTGTCCCACCTTTGTATTTTAAGAGCAGATTACTTGTTTCTTTTGTCTCAGAGATTCAAAGATGGAGAGTAATTGTGTCCCAGAATAAATAAAGAGGTAATATAGATTATTTATATGATAGCATTGGTGGTATCTTTTGAGCCGATGAGATTTAGAAGAGATTGTAGACTTTTACTTAGTAATACTGTAATGAGATCAGGAATTTGAGGACCTTAAGTTATGGTGACTGTATTTTGAGTTTGGGAAAGATGTTAACCTTTTGGGCAAGAGGGAAGACAGTGGTAGGAAGAATGATCTCCCAAACATGACTCTGCTTTAAACTCTGAAACTTTTGAATGTGCTATGTTCTATCACAAAAGGGATTTTGTGAATATTCTTTAAGATTTTAGAGCTCATAATAGGGAGATTATCTTGGATTATCCAGGTGGGTCCAATATAGTGAGATAGCTATTAAAAGAATAGAAATTTATCTGGTTAGAGTCCAATAGATATGGCAGAAAGACTCCAAGAGTAAGAGGGACTTAACTCCCTGTTGCTAGAGAGATCCACATCGAAGACATGAGAATGCATGTGATCAGCTTCTAGGAGCAAAGACTGGCCTGTAGCAGTCCACGAGCATGTAAACAGGGATAGAAGTTCTACAACAACAGCAACTGAATTCTGCCAACAGCCTGAATGATCTTTATGTGGGTCATCACTTCCCAAAGTGTGGTCTGTGGAGCCCTAGATATCACTGAAATTCTTTCAGGGGTCTGTAAGGTCAAAATTATTTTCATAATAGTATTAAAACACTATTTTATTTTTAATGGGTTGACATTTGTGCCAATAGGGCAAAAGCCATGTTGAGCATAAATGCTGGCACCATAGTTGGTGGCTTCAAAGTGTATATGTACTCACAAGGGGGGAAAAACCCCAAAACAACAAATAGTTTCAATTACAAATTTACATGATTAAGCATTAAAAATTACTCATTTTATACAATCTGAACCCTAGAATACATATCTTTTAATACTCTGTGTGAAAAAATTTGAAGTTAGAATAAAATCTCAATTTTCCAATATTGAAATTAGTTGTACTGAGGAAAAGTAATTATGCAATTGCTATTGTTGGAGTTATAAGCCTAACTAGTGATTTTCTTGGGGATCACTATTTTTACTTAAAAATCAACTGTCAGAAAATCTGTGCTTATTCAGACATGGATGTTTGGCTCACAATTTGTTTAAAATGATCAAAATAAGCATGAGGTTTTAAGGAAAGCAACTTAAATTATTCATTGCCAATGATAAAATTCAAGAATTCAAGTGAAAGTTGGAGTTTGGTAAAATATATCCACCACTGTGAGCTTGAAAGCTTCTCAATAGCTCAAGACTTTTCTTATGAGATTGGTGATGATGCTCTTGAACATGACTCTTTGACATGACATAATGACCTGTCAATATTTGGATGTTCTGCATAACTCATTGAGCTACTATTTTCCAAATGAACAATGCATGATAGTGCAAAATAATGAATGGGTAAAATATCCATTTATATTGCCAAAATAGATGAATAGATTATAATGTAACTTGTGATCTGATTCCACATTGTAAGTATCCTTTAAGAAACTACCACTTTGGGAGTTTTGATGTAATATCAAACATAAATATTTATAACTAGAGGCCCGGTGCATGAAATTTGTGCATGTGGAGGGGGAGGGGGGTCCCTCAGCCCGACCTGCACACTCTCCAATCCAGGAGCCCTCAGGTGATGTCCTACTGATGGCTTAGGCCCACTCCCTGTGGTTCTCTGCTCTCTGCGGGGCCTGCCTGCTCCTCACCATGGCGACGAGCAAGCAGACCCTGCTGGGTGCTGCCTGTGGGCAGCACTTGCCTGCTCGTGGATCACCAGAGCGACCTGCCAGAAGGCGCTGCTGGGCCCTTGCATGCTCCGGGTCGCCACAGCAATGCCTGCTGGGCTCACATTGCCAGGGTGACGCCACAAGCATCCTGCCCTGGCTTCTATGGGTACCACCATCTTTGTCGCAGAGTGACGGTTAATTTGCATATTACTATTTTATTAGATAGGATTATCTGAAAATGTTATTAAAATGTTCTTGCCTTTTCCAAACAAAAGTCTTGGTGACGTCCTGTTTTCTGCATGTGCTTCCACCAAGCAACTAATCCAACAGAAATGCACAAGCCTATAGCTAAAATATATTAAGCCAGACAGAGTTTTGAAAATATAGTACATTACCACACTTCTCACTATTTTTTGTACAATATAAATATCTGTTATAAAATGTGTTCTATAGGGTAATAGTTTTATTATTATTTAAAAATAATTAGCACCCTTTTTTAAAATTCTGAGTTTTACTTTCTACTATATATATATTAATAAGTATATGCTAATGTCAACAAAAGCACTTTGAGGTCCTCAGTAATTTTAAGAGCATAAAAATATCCTAAGACTAAAAAGTTGGAGGACCATTGGTGTAGGCTATAAACTGGATGCTCAGGTTTCAATCTTAATTAGAATTTAACTAAATACACTAGTCAAGTAACCATTAGTGAATACTTATATAAACATTTGTATGTGCTAAAGGAATCTACAGGGAGTTTTTGAATCTCTGTTAGGTACTGTGAAGGCAACTTTTATAGTTTCTTTAACATTTCCTTCTGAAGTGGAGGAACTTGTAAAATGTGAACATTAAAAACACCCAGATGTCTTGATTAAATATACATAAATGAAAATGTGATTAGTGAATTCATGCCTAAGCAACATTTCTTTTTTCTTGAATTGCTTTACCCAGAGATTCTTGCCTTAATTAATTAATTTGTTTTTGAAATATTCTAGTTCTGCTCAAATCAATTATATTCCTAGAGATTAGGAGGCAGGGAGGAAAATTGAACTTCATTCACTTGGTGGTATTTGTCTTTTTTAAAATATATTTTTTTTATTGATTTCAGAGAGGAAGAGAGGAGAGAGAGATAGAAATATTTATGATGAGCATCATTGATTGATTCCCTTCTGCATGTCCCCTACAAGGGATTGAGCCCACAACCTGGGCATGTGCCCTGACTGGAATCAAACTGTGACCTCCTGGTTCATAGGTCAACGCTCAACCACCGAGCAACACTGTCTGGGCTATGGTCTTTTCCTTTCTGGCCTGTACTTTAAAACTTATGCTCCAGAATAGTGGTTCTAGTGAGATTCTTATAAGAAAGATGAACTTTGAGGCAGTTGGTTGTTTTTGAAACCTCCAGTGTATTAACTTTAAATAAGTGAGAAAAACTAAATGTTGAAATCATGCAATACCATTTGTTACTTTAATTCATTTCCCTGACATTTGTATTTGCTCTTTTATCTGAGTCTGCAATGATGTGGGTAGCTGCTTAGTTCTTCTTAGATTAGTCATTTACATATGCTTTTTGGTGAATTTTTTCTCTTTATTGTCGTCAAGTTCAAAAGTTTAAGCTGTCTTGAACTTGGTGATATGCTTACCAATGCATACCATCTTACAGCACTTTCCAAAGAGAAGAAAGTGTTTAAATAGTCTCTACTAGTTATAAAAGTATGACTGATTTACATGTGGAATTAAATTACTTTATGAGTCATTTTGGTGTAAGGATAAATCTAAAAATGAATGTCAAGGCAAATTATCTTTTTTATTGTTATCTTGTTTCTGTCTATTACTATAATATTTTCTTATTATAAATGATAAATTATAAGTTTATAATAGAGATTGAGTGATTCAATATGTATATCCTTTTCTGTCTTCCTTACTTGCTTCTGAACTTCTTGCCCATGCAACTATACCTCAATGCATTATTTGGTCTATATTTATAGGAATTAAAGGCCAAAATTGAGACTTGCTCTTTTATTGAAATTAGGCTAATATTAATGTGAATTCCATTTGTTTCTAAATGTACAGGGCATATTTATAATGAAGTAAATGTAACTTCCATTTAAATAATTACCATTTCTGAATTATTCATTGTATCTATTTCATATTCAATCATGAAATTAAGTAAGAAAGACTGCATTGTGAAGCTAAGAAAACTGCTTTATCCTGTCCTTCATTCTATTGCCAAAAACCTTCTTAATGACTATGTTGTCCACTGTTGTCTTGAAAAAGGTGATTTTACACTGGTTGCTGACTTAGATTTCTAAGATGATTTTGAATGTTCTTATGTGCAGAAAGTGGAATTTACATAAATACACATAAGTATTAATATGTATGTATATATATGTGTTATACATAGAAGTGATGCATATCAAAACCTTAGTGAAATTTCAATGTTAGTTTATCTGGAGATAACAATTAAATTTAATTTGTATTATAAATATCAACATTTGAAAAGTGATGAGTTTATGCATCTCTTATTGTGGTCATCTCTAGTTTGGCTCCATAATGAAGTAGAGTTTTATATGCTGTTTCCTCTGAAATTAAGCTGCAGGTTTTTGGTAATCCATTATAAAGTGTGCTGCTCTATTGTCTCAACCAGTTATGAATTATTTGGGGATTGTTAGGGAAATGTATTATAGGTGTGAAATTATGATATTTCCTGTGCTTAGTGTTTTATAGATTCACATTAGGCAAATATTCCCATAGGTTCAAGTTGTACGGCAGAATTGAAGTTAAAAGAAGAAAGAAATTTGCATAGTCTAATATACCTGGAGGCAGAATTGAGTTCTTTGTTTTAATTAAAGCAACGACTGATGTACAATAGATTTTTTATGGTACATGATTTGACTGGTCGGCTTAATTAGGTGGGAAATTATGTTTCCCTTACACACAGGCTGGCTTTGCTTAAACAATGTTTTCTAAAAGGTTTATTTTTCTTCTCTTGAAGACTTCTGGTTGACACAACCTAAGGCTGAGTAATCTTGAGAGAAGTATATCTTTTCTGTATTATTTTGCATTTGGTTTTCCTAAGAGGGCAGGGTTATATTCCATAGTGGAAGGAACTTAGATTTTTGAGTCCAGCAAGTATACATTTGAATCCTATCTCTTTTGTCACTCATTCCTTCATTCAATGAGGGATTTTTTGTTTGTTTGTTTTTGAGTCAGGCATTGTCCTACATACTCTGGAGATAGTGTAGAGGAAAAGAAACATTTCTCTTGTCCCCTTGAAATGTATAATTTACTGAGGTAGACAGCCAAGAAAGCAAGCAATTAAAATATCAAGGGTTTCAGATTATGTCATTCAAAAGCAGACTATTACACATGCCAGAATTTTTTTTTTGAGGAGAAAATGTTCTCAAGGATCAATACCTGTGAGGAAGAAAAGGCAGTAAGATCGGGCAGGGAACTGAAATAAAATATTAACAAAGGCCTCAGAAGGTCGCTCTGAGTACTCTGGAGCTGAGATGACCTTCAAAGTTGTATCATCTTGAGACAAGGTCCCTGGGCCTTTATATACCTGCACTTACCAGTTATTGGAAGTGGCCTACTTCAGGGAAGGTGGTATTGCCTTAAGGTAAGAGCTCTTTCTCTTTTGGAGGTAATTCTGGAAGAGCGACTATCTACCCATGTTAGAGCCATCATCTATCAATATTCTGATGCAGCTGGGGAAATGAGTGCTTTAGTTCTGAAGGAGAGCTAGACAGTTCAATATAGCATCCATGACCCATTGTGATATGTGCTATAATAGGAGCCATGCAAAAGTACTCCAAGAACACACAATTTAATCTAGATCGAGGAGGCTCAGGGAAGTTTCCCCAAGCAATTACCTCTAAAATGAAACCTGTAGAATGAAGAGTTTGGAGAATGGATATCAGGAACTATTCATTCTTTGGTAATTTCAACTGAAAATGGTCAAGGCAAAAGAGAGCATTGAATATTGAAAAAACAAAAAAAATGTGATTGGATTTAGAGTTAGGAAAAGAACGTGAGAGATGAGGATAAAGATGTAAAGGAGCTAATGTCTTCTCTACTGTGTTAAGAATTTATTCCTAAGGACTGTCTGACCTAAGCAGATTATTTCACCTCACTGTGCCTTACTTTCCTGGCTGAAGTAATATGATGAAAAAATTACCCACTTCCAAGGACCATGCTGAAGTTTGAGGTAACATCATGATCCTAACATTGTGCCTGGCAAGTGGTAAGTGCTCTCCCTTTTCATGTAGGAACACACAAGGCAGCCTTTAGCCTTCAGCAAAGAAATACTCTAATAGCTTAAACAGTTGTAATGTGGGTCTATATCAGAGAGGCTTCCTACCAAATATTCCCTCCCCAATTAATGATAGAAATTTTAGCACTCTTCAATATTGTGCAAAAATATTTACCTTTTTAAAGATAGTAAGAAGATTATGGTATAATAACAGGACTTGATTCATGTTTAGGGAAATAGGGGATGGAATTCTGAATGTAGAAGAAAACATGGCAGAAAGAGGGATAATGACATCATTAAAGAAACATTTAGCAATATTTAAAATTTAACATCCTGTCAGCCCCTGAAATGAATAATTTTGACAACATATTTTATATATTTGTATAAATAAGAAAGTAATTTTTTGCTTATCAGTTTGACAGGAATGAAAACAATCAGCTTACTCAGTGAATGAATACTGAGGTGGGCCTACTGCTTTTGGGCTGCTGGGAGGATAGGCTTGGAAAGCCTTTCTAGAGAGCTGTTTGGCAGTATATACAAGGATACAATGGATGTTCATACCCTTTGACCAATAAATCACATATGGAAATTCATATTCAGGAAATAATCAGTGATCTACACATGTTTATGTACAAGAATAAAAACCTAATGCCAAATGGTAAGAAAATAGTTATGTTTGCTGTTCACGTGGAAGACTAGTAACTAAATTCAAAGAATATTTATTACATGGTAAAATTTTTATTATATTAACTAAAAAAGAAGTAGACAAAACTAGGTGCAGAATGAGCACACTCTTTAATGCACACACACATGCATTCTCATACATGAAAATACACACAGTTTGGGAAATATAGCCCAAAATATTAATAACTAGATGCCCAGTGCACATAATTTGTGCACTGGGGGGGCGGGGTGTCCCTCAGCCCAGCCTGCACCCCTGCACCCTCTCCAATCTGGGATACCTGTAGGATCGGGCCTAAACCCGCAGTCGGACATCCCTCTCACAATCCAGGACTGCTGGCTCCCAACTGCTCACCTGCCTGCCTGCCTGATTGCCCCTAACTGCTTCTGCCTGCCAGCCTGATCACCCCCCAACTGCCCTCCCCTGCCAGCCTGATTGACCCCTAACTGCCCTCCCCTGCAGACCATCTTGTGGCGGCCATCTTGTGATGAAATGGGGGTGGCCATCTTGTGATGACATGGGGCGGCCATCTTGTGACCACATGGGTTGACCATCTTGTGACCACATGGGGGCAGCCATCTTGTGCAAGGGCATGATGGTCAATTTGCATATTACCTCTTTATTATATAGGATGATACTTCAGTACATGGAAACAAGAGTGATATTACCATTTTTATTATGCTTGCCTATATTTTTCAAATTTTCTAGCATGTACCTGTGATAAGTTATAATCACAAGAAATGTTATTTTTAATAGCATCAGTTTATTCACTTAGAATATTAGCAAAATTACTTCTTACCCAGATTGCAAGCCATTTTTCAGTGTCTGTGCCCAAAAAAGAGAATACTTCTCTAAATATGTATGATGATATCTCTCACTTCCCTCTATTTTCTAAGAAATTAAATAATGTTTCAGATGTATTTTGGTCTTTTGTGGTGAAAGAGCTTTTAACTTAAAATATTATTTTTGTCAGTATTTAACATTACTTCTATAAATTTCCATGGGGGCTGTAATTTCTAAATTGTGCACTTTGTGACTATGGTATCTTTATATTGGTAGACATAATTCTTTTATATTTATAATCTATAATAATAAAAGCATAATATGCTAATTAGACCAGATGACCTTCCGGACGAAGCCGGGGTTACAAGGGAAGCCCAGGTCCTGGGTGTCTGCCAGTGGCCAGAGGGAAGCCCAGGTCCTGAGTGTCAGAGGGAAGCCGGTGCTGGCAGCCAGGGGAAGGAAGGCCTACTCTTGCATGACTTTCTTGCATCGGGCCTCTAGCAATAAATAATTAAGATGCTAGAAACAGAGAGATGGACTACATCCCATGTATGAATACAAATTTTCACTATTCAGCCTGAAATCTATCAAATCAAATGCCACATTGCTGATACTCCATGTAGCTTAAAAGAAACTGTATATATAAAAAATGTGTCAAAAGAAGTGATGTAATATATTACAAAGTGATATATGCTAAACACAATAAGTGGTTTAAAGGTGTATTTAGATAAATTCATGGATATTTGATTTGTATAACCCTTATGGGAGTATGGATAAATTAGAACATCTTTACCCCTTGTAATAATTTGCACTCTATCTTGTTTTAAATAAATCATTGTCCCATTTACCACTAATGCAGTTTAAACTTTATAGGTACAAGTATCATGTCTCTTTCACTAATACATGTGTCTACTCCAGTATTCAAATATTTTATTCTCAATTAATATATTGAATTGTATTGAACTATCAAGCTCTCCCAGAAGACATCCATTGAGCAGAATAATGAAGTGGTTGAACCAATGGTAGGCCACACAAAAGTTTAGTTCAATAAACAAGACAGAAATTTTGGTATTTGAACTCAAAACTTGCCATTAGGAAGTAAGCACATAGCTATGTGCACAAGAAAAAAATGATATTGTAAAGAGCCAAAAGAACACAGCTTTTTCTGCATTAAGGAATTCACTGACGTACCTGTAAAAACATGTATTCCTTTTTGGTGAATGAAACTAAAGATCTCTAGCCATAATATTTTATGGATACCTATGATCACTGGAAGACAAAAGGTCTATGTATTTATCATGCAATGTTGAATTAAATGAAGTGCACTAAAGAAATATTTCTTTCATACTATGTGTTGTGGGAATTACACAGGAACCTCCAGCTCCTTGAATACACTAAGAGCAATTGAAGCAATTGGCTTAAATATGTGTTTTATGGTGATTTTATTTTTTAGGTGTAGATACCTTGAGGGTAGTATATTATACTGGCTGCCTTTCTAGACACACTATATTAAGCAGCAGGATTCCAGAAGTGCATTAAAATGGAAAGTACAATATGAGTAGCAATATGTGCACTCACCTCAGGGAGCTGGTGTGCCCTCTCTGCACATGTTTTTATGATCTGGTCAGAAAGCTAGAGAACAGAATGAACCTGGACCTAACTCTTCATTAGAGAAGATGTGTAATAATGCAGAGGATGGGCTATATACCTGCAGAGGTGCAGAGAAAAAAAAAAGAGCCTCCATAAAAGTCAAAGAGCACTGCTTATAAAATCTAATTCTGAAGACATTTCTTTGGGAAATGCTTTACATCAAACAAGTCTATTTTGCTTTTATGCCAGTAAATCTCCTTCACCCCAATTGCAGTGGGAGAAAATAGTTTGTCAGAAACTCTCAGAGACTTATCTGCTAGAGGATTTTTAGTACAGTCTGAGGAAATGCAAGAGTTCATAAAAATGGAGCCTATTGCCTTTCTTGTCATCTAGCCCCAGTGATTTGGACATTATGAACTGGGGTTGTGAAATCTAGGTAAGGAGAATTTGTCTGGACCTGGAGAAGACCTGTGTATCATGTCTCTGATGATGATGATGGTGGCGGTGGTGGTGAATAATATGATGATAAGGACATTTGTGTGCTTTACCATTTATAAAGCATTTTCATATGTATTGTCTGTTTTTATCCTCATGATATATATAGTGATTACGTCAAATGAACTGTCCCCACATTAGAGATAATTCACAGACACCAGAGTGGATCAATTATTTGCTTTAGGTCACAAAAAAATTGAAGGAATTCTGAAGTTAGAGAGATCTGAGTTTGAATTACAGTGCCCACTGATAAAGTAGAATGACCTTGGCTCCCGACTGTACGTCTCTGAACATCAGTCTCTCTACCTCTAAGATGACCAAAATAATATCCATTTTTTGTAGTGTAGCTGTGAGGATGAAATGAAACTAAATATGTCAAAGTGCCTTGAAGTAGTCAATAAAAATTAGTTCCATTTCCTTCCTTACACAGAGAGAGAGATGAAGCTAGGAAGCTCAGGCAAGACTGGCCACAGATTAAGCTCAGAGAATCATTCAAGTTTGAATAAGTTTTTCAGTCCTCAGAGATGAGGTTCAAATTTAGGACATCTGAGTCAGGGGTGCTAGAGGACACGTGCTTTGAGCTCTGCCTCCTTTCACATGCCCTGTTGTATGTGGGGGCAGAAAACAGTTGCCAGCAGTAAGTATCCTTAAAACTTTCACACCGTTTTTCCACAGAGTCAATGAACAAGTACCCAGTAGTAGCCAACAATATACTGCAATTTCAGAGTAAACACTTTGGGAAACAAAGTCTTTCTCGGCCCATCCAGGTTTGGTTCTCCTCTGCATTTGATAATGAGAGTTAAGCTTAGTACATTATGTTGTTACATGTATGTCAAACATTTTTGTGGAACTTTCTAAAAGGCAAGGACAATATATAACAGTTGCTTTACATATACAATAGCACAAAAATAACTATGAAAATGTCCTTGTGTAGTCACTTTTTGGCATGGCTGTAGACCTTGACACATCCACAGTACTAGATTTGGCAATGAATTTCTTATACACATATTTAATTTTAGCTACTGGTTACATACATGTCAAGTGTGTTGAAGATTTTTTTCTGGGAAATTAATAACTTTATTTTTGTTGTTATTATGCTATATGTTTAATCTGGGAATTCACAAAGAAGGTGCAGGTTCCACCATTGTTAGCACAAAGTGAGAGGCATGGAGCATGGAGGACTTTTTAATATTTTTACAAATTAATTTATAAAAATCAAGCTTTGATATCATATGCATAATGATATGGTCCTAAGCAAAGCCTTCACCAGCTTACCTATCTTTAGCAGGGAAATATCAGAAACCTTATGCAGATTTCACAAAATCATGAAAAATTATTTTGTATATATTGTGTTAACAAAATGTGTGAAAATAATAGTAATAGAGTATCACAGAGAGCATCATCCAGTACATTTGGTTTCATGTTCACATTTTGACACCCTGCTGATTTCTAGCTGCATTAATGTTCTACACTTCTGTCAAAAGTAGCTCATTATGTAGGTTTCAAATAGATGATTAAAATGAGATTGATTTAATTAGGAGTCTATATACAATGTATGTACATGGTTTAGGAAAAGTTTGCCGTTAAGATTAGAAGAGAAGGGATGATTGAAATTTCACATCAAATGAGCCACTAATTTAGAATTAACTTATTTGATATAGACATAATTTACAAGAGAAGATAAGGCCTCATGATTTCACAGGAATTTATTTTTTCACTATTTCCAATAAGAAGATAGTTGAGTTTTGATAAAGAGATCTGAGCCAGTGGATCCAGCTAAATAGCAAATGTTAAGGGACTTATAACAAAGAGGAGAAATATTGACCATGCATTTTCTATGATTTGAACTAAGTAGAGTTGGTGAAGGAGCCTAGAAACTTTAGCAGAAATGGCAGTGAAAATTTTTTCATCCTCTAAGTTTACTCTTACAGTTCATATGGATTGGGATGTCTTATTGTCAACAATGCATATCAACAATGACTCTTCTCTCAATGCACTCCCCATTAAAATACCAACAGTATATTTCACAAACCTAAGACAAACTCTCCAAAAATTCATCTAAATTAAAAAAGACCCTGAATAGCTGCAGCAATCCTGAGAAAGAAGAACAAAGTTGGAGGGATCTCAATACCAGATATCAAGCTGTATTACAGGGCCACTGTTCTAAAAAATGCCTGGTATTGGCACAAGAACAGACATATAAATCAATGGAATAGAATAGAGAACCCAGAAATCAATCCAAACCACTATGCTCAATTAATTATTGACAAAGGAGGCAAGAACATATAATGGAGTCAAGACAGTCTCTTCAATAAATGGTGTTGGGAAAATTGGACAGATACATGCAAAAAAATGAAACTAGACCACCAACTTACACCATACACAAAAATAAACTCAAAATGGATAAATGACTTAAACATAAGACGGGAAACCATAAAAATCTTAGAGGAATCCACAGGCAGCAAAATCTCAGACATATGCCAAAGCAATTTCTTCACCGACACAGCTCCTAGGACAATGGAAACTAAAGAGAAAATAAACAAATGGGACTACATCAAAATAAAAAACTTCTGCACAGCAAAAGAAACCATCAACAAAACAACAAGAAAGCCCACTGCATGGGAGAACATATTTGCCAATGTTATCACCGATAAGGGTTTAATCTTCAACATTTACAGGGAACTCATACAAGTTAACAAAAGGAAGATATTCCAATCAAAAAAATGGGAAATGGACCTAAGTAGATACTTTTCAAAAGAGGACATAAGGAAGGCCAAGAGACATATGGAAACATTCTCAAAGTCACTAATCATCTGAGAGATGCAAATCAAAATGACAATGAGGTACCATCTCACTCCTGTCAGAATGGCTATCATCAACAAATCAACAAATGACAAGTGCTGATGAGGATGTGGAGAAAAAGGAACCCTCGTGCACTGCTGGTGGGAATGCAGACTGGAGCAGCCACATCCTCTCCAGCACTTATTTGTTGATTTATTGATGATTGACATTCTGACAGGTGTGAGGTGACTCATCATATAGCTCTTAATTGTTTAGTGAATTTGTTCTCAAGGTAGTATAATAATTGGAGTTAACTTTTTATCCAATATATGGCAATTGGACAAAGTGATTAAATACCTTAATCAATAAAAAATTAAAAAGAAATTAATAACAACAGGAATTTTTTACTATTGTTTGTTGTGCTCAATTCTCTCACATAAGGAATTGTTCTTGTTACTTGTAATCAATCTGTGTGTGAATGTCCATATATCACTGTGTATATTTTAAAAATTATACCCTCAGGACTTATTTATTTTTTAACTATAAATGTGTACCTTTTGACTATCTTTATCCATTTCACCCATCTTGCCCCACCTTTAATAACCACCAATCTGTTCTCTGTATCTATAAGGTGTTTGGGTATTTTTTAAAAAAGATTCCACATATAAATGATGCTATACAGTATTTGTCTTCCTCACTCTGAGTTATTTCCCTTAGTATAATGCTCTCAAGGTCCATCCATGTTGTTTCAATTGGAAATATTTCCTTCATTTTCATGGCTTAATAATATTTATTTATATATATATATATATATATATCACATTTCTTTATCTGTGTATCCATTGATGGACACTTTATTTCCATGGCTTGGCTATGGTAAATAATGCTGTGATGAACATAGAGTTGCAGATATATTTTCAAGTTAGTGTTTCCATTTCATTCATAAAATACCCAGAAGTAGAATTTCTAGGTCATATGGTAGTTATATTTTTAATTATATTTTTAAATTCTTAAGAAAAATCCATACAGTTTCTCATAGTGGCTGTACCAATCTGCATTCCCATCAACAGTGCACAAGTGTTCTCTTTTTTCCTCATCTTTGCCAACACTTAATTCTTGTCTTTTTGATAATAGCCAATCTAACAGATGTGAGGTGATAACTCATTGCAGTGTATATTTGAACTAGTGGCCCGGTGCACAAAATTCGTGCACACTAAAAGGGAATTAATTAGAGGGAATATTTTAATATTGCTATTTGCCCTTTCTCTATAATAGAAGTATCAGAGATGAAAGAAAATTTATAAAATGTATATGGAAATCTTCCTCCTGTCAGAATCTGGGGTGCACCATGGGACCCAGAGTCAAGTCCCTGCCCACCCACATGTGCCTTGAAATTGCACAAGACCCAGACCCAGCCGGCCCCAACCCCATTGGGCTAGATCCAGACCCCGCCAGTCCCAACCTTGTCAAGCCCTGCCAGGTGGGGGTCACGGCCTCAGGTCCCTTGGACTGGCTCCAAGCAAGGACTTGGCCTGAGGTCCCCTGTCAAGCTCTGCCAGGGGGGGGCATGGCCTCTGAAGTCCCCCAGCCTGGCACTGGAGGGAGGGCACTTCCTGAGGTTCCCCAGCCTGGGCTGGGGCAGGGGGCACACCTTGAGATCCCCCATCAAGCCCCACCAGACCGTCAGCGTGGTCTGAGATCCTCCATCAAGCCCACTGGGCAGGGGCACAGCCTCAGGTCCCCCAGCCTGGAGCCGGGGTGGGGTTGTGGCCTCAGGTCCCCTGACCCAGTGCCAGGGCCGGGGAGTGGCCTGAGGTCCCCCCTCAAGCCATACGGATGGGGGGCATGGTCTGAGGTACCCCATCAAGCCCTGCCAGGCAGGGGGGCATGGCTTCAGGTACCTTGACCTGGTGCCAGGGCAGAGGGTGCATCCTGAGGTCTCCCATCAAGCCCTACCAGGTGGGTGGAGCAGCCTGAGGTCCCCTGGCCTGGTGCTGGGGCGGGGGGCATGGCCTGAGGTCCCCCATCAAGCCCTGCCAGGTGGGGGGCACAGCCTGAGGTCCCCTGGCCTGGCACCAGGGTGGGGGGAGCGACCTAAGGTCCCCTGTCAAGTCCTATGGGGGTGGCTGGGGGGGCGCAGCCTCAGGTCTCTGCTGATTGCTTGTTAAGGCTCATTACGGGAACTCAGCCTCCGCTGTGGGTCCAGCCATCTTTGTGGCAGAGTTATGGTCAATTTGCATATTCCCTCTTTATTACAGAAAATTTCTCTAATAATTCATGATACTAAGAATCTCTTGCCCTAACCGGTTTGGCTCAGTGGATAGAGCGTCAGCCTGAGGACTGAAAGGTCCCAGGTTCTATTCCAGGTACCTTGGTTGCAGGCACATCCCCAGTGGGGGGTGTGCAGGAGGCAGCTGATAGATGTTTCTCTCTCATTGATGTTTCTGACTCTCTGTCCCTCTCCCTTCCTCTCTTTAAAAAAAAAAAAATCTCTTCATGTACCTGTTGTCCATTTATATGTCTTCTTGGGAAAAAAATGTCTGTATTAGGTTCTCTGCCCATTTTTTAATCAGATTGGGTTTTTTTCTTGCTATTGAGTTGTTTCTGTCTTTACATATTTTGGCTGTTAACCCCTTATCAGATGTATAATTTGCAAATATTTATCTCACTCCATAGCTTGCCTTTTCTTTTTTTTTTTTTTGATGATTTCTTTTGCTGTGCAGAAACATTTTAGTTTGATATAGTCCCACTTTATTATTTTTACGTTTTTTGCCTTTGATTTTGATGTAAAATCCCAAACATTATCACTATGATAATATAGTTAAACTTATTGCATGTTTTGTTCTAGGAGTTTTATAGTTTGGGGTCTTGCATTTAAGTTTTTAATTCATTTTGAGTTGATTTTTGCGTATGGTGTAAGATAGTGGCCATTTAATTCTTTTACAGGTGGCTGTTCAGTTTTCCTATCACCATTTATTGAAGAGTCTATCCTTTCCCTTTGTATATTCTTAGCTGTTTTAAACCTCATAATATTTTAAAGAAAGCAGAAGAAAAGAGAACTGGACAAAAATTACCTGATCAGTTCATCACAACCCAGGCTGTACTTTAGAATTATCTGGGGAACCTTGAAAAACAATTACTAAGGCCAGAGTTCAACCCCCAGAGATTTCCATTTAATTGGTCTGGAACAGGGTCCATGCATAGGTATTTATTTTTAAAAGCTCTCCAGGTGATTATAATATGCAGCCAACCTAAGAAACTTTGCAAGAAGGTCATTCATTAATAGATAAATTTCAACCTGTATTGATTTTCCTAGTGATGGTCCAAAAGACTTTGTCCTTGATTCTGTTTCACTCACCATTCAAAAAAAAACCAAAAAACTCTACTTGAATAAAAACTTAAAGGCAAACCTTTTAAATTTAGGAATATCATAATATTTTGAAGAATAAAATGAAACAAAATTATAAAGGGTCTTAAGGCTAAAATTAAGACCCCACTCCATTAGGTTAAATTGACTGGAGATTTTAAATATATATATATATCTCCTGCATTTAGTTTAAAAAAGCAATTGTAGCCCAACCAGTTGCTCAATGGTTGAGCATCAACCTATGAACCAGGAGGTCATGGTTAGATTCCCAGTCAGGGCACATGCCCAGGTTGTGGGCTCAATCCCCAGTAGGGGGTGTGCAGGAGTCAGCCGATCAATGACTCTCTCTCATCATTGATGTTTCTATCTCTCTCTCCCTCTCCCTTCCTCTTTGAAATCAATAAAAATATATTTAAAAAGTTGAAATATCTAAAAAAGCAATTGTACAAGTATAGGGCATGGCAGACCATATTAACTGTCATTTCAACAGAAAGACAATTTTATTTAATGTGCCTACCCAATTGAAGTCAACCTAAGACATGAGGGCTGGGACAGGGAGAGCTAGTGTTATCACAGGCTGCGTTAATAAAGTATTCAAAGTTTGGAACAAAAGTAGTGAGAACACTCCTGTGCTTCCTGCTCTTCAGACCAAGTATTTATCAGAGGAGGAACAATTGAAGAAAGTATAGGGATGTTCTTCCTGACAAAGATGATTTTAACGGAAATAAAAATGACAATAAAATATTTTAAAGACACTCATACAAAAGAGGCATTAGATTTGTTTGTGTAGTTACAAAAAGCAGAACTAGAATCAGTGGATGATAAATACAGAATGGTAGAATTGGAAATGGTATATATGAATAACTTTCCAACAATTAAAGCTATTAACAGCATACTTGACAGTTCTGAATGAGTGTAAACATATTTAGAACATGAAAAGAACAAACAATTCTTTTTTTAATTCTTATTTAAAAAATATTATAATAATTATTACAAAGGGTATTACATATGTGTCCTTCCCCCACCCCCCGCCCTTGACAATCCCCTGCCCTCCCTTACTCCCCAGTGTCTTATGTCCATTAGTTATGCTTATATGCATGCATACAAGTCCTTCGGTTGATCTCTTACTCCCCTCCCTTCTGCCCCCCAACCCTCTCTGGCCTTCCCACTGCAGTTTGAAAAGAACAAACAATTCTTTCCAAATATATAGATACATTCACAGAAAGCAAAGTTTTAAATAGATTTAACAGGTGTCAAATGAAGAGGAATTTATGGGATATAAATGCTTAAATGGGACATGCTCAGGTACTCATAAGTCCACATGTTTCTAATGGACATAGTACATTGTTTTTAGTAAGTTTCAATTAAGTGAATCTAAGAGGGTTATTTTGGCTATAAGCACTGACTTGCTTTAGAACATTTTTTTTCCAATAATGATTAGATATTTCTGCAGAAAATATGCTTTCAATAGAGAATCGGCTACTGGATAGTGCTAATGTATAGACACTGTCTCCTTTTAAAATAGATATATTTTTATTGATTTCAGAGAGGAAGAGAGAGATAGAAACATCAATGATTAAAGAGAATCATTGATTGGCTGCCTCTTGCACACCCCCTATTGGGGATTGAGCACACATGTGCCCTTGACTGGAATCAAACCCAAGACCCTTCAATCTGCAGGCCAACACTCTATCCACTGAGCCAAACCGGCTAGGGCCAGACACTGTCTCTTAATGGCTAGTAATAGGATGAGTAAGAATTAGAAACATATTCAGATTGGGTCTGGTAGTCCAAATGAAAATTCTAAGTTTGTCCATGTTAGTATTATGGATATTAGAAGAGTTTTCTTTCAAAATTGACTTTTGACTATTTTACTATTATCCTGTACATTATGAGTGATTAATGTCTCTTTAATTTTGATATGTAGAAATGGTTTGTTACTTCTCCACAGCGGGAAATATATATCTCTCCAGATGTTATATCTCCACATCTATGTGGATGATTCAGAAAGCCACATTTCATCAAAGAGGTTGAACCTAAGGTTTGGGTCCATGTACTTAAAGCTTATAATCATACTCTATTGAATTAGTTCTGGATCAGCTGGATTTGACATATAACAGCAATAAATATTTTAAAGGAAAACAAGTGATCTGGGATACCAGGAATACAAAAAATTAAAAATAAAATAGGAGAAATGTTGAGCCATGACTTAAGTACCAGAAACTGCTGAGAAATAAACTGAGCTGAGCTGAGGTGAGCAATAAAAGAGAAATGAGCTAAGGATCTAGACTCTGAGACTTAATGTTGGGTAGGAAGCAGAAGTACAAAAGAGGACAAAGATACTAGTACACAGGGACCATAATCTGTCACAACCACCTAGGAACTTATAACCTGAGGGCCCATCTGGTGATGAGCTGGGATTCACACTCAGCCCTCAGGAATTTAAAGGCGTCTAGATTTGGTGTGAAAAGGGAGCCCTAACACACGGTTATAAAAAAAATCCCAGGCACTTCTGGTTTTGGTTTCTCATGTAAGGAGTTTGGAAGTGAACACTCTGTCCTAATAAGTAAAACGCTGAACAGACTAAGCAATCAACAGATTCTCTGGGATACATGAGAGGGAAGGGTACAGGGCAAACTGCTATCCCGAAAATTGGAGAGATTGATTAAGTGAATAAACAGAACATCAATTTACCATAGCAGACTCATGAGTGGAAACTGCCATGGGAGCCAGAACTGGGATAAAGAAACTGGAATTGTGATTTAAAAATTGCTAAGTTATAATGTGGGAAAGTCTGAGAGTTAAAAACTCCAGGATGACAGTCATGGGGGTCCTCCACAATTTCCTAAGATGTTGATAATGAGAGAGGCTGTGCATGTGTGGGGGTAGGAGTATATAGGAAATATTTTTTAAATGTATTTTTATTGTTGAAAGTATTACAGATGGCCCCCCCTATATCCCCCATTGACCCCTTCTACCCCACACCCACCCCTCCCAGGCCTTCACCACACTATTGTATGTGTCCATGGGCTACGCATATATGCATGTAAGTTCCCCAGTTAATCTTTGTACCATCCTCTCAATTGTTTTGTGAATCTAAAACTTCTTTAAAGAAAATAAACAAAACATCGCAGAGTACATTTTTTATTATTTTATTTTAAACTTTATTTTTCAATTACAGTTGGTATTCAATATTATTTTGTATTAGTTTCAGGTATACAGCATAGTCGTTAGACAATCATATACTTTACAAAGTATTGATATTTCCAGTATCCATCTGGCATCATACACAGTTATTACAATATTATTGACTATCTATACTAATAATAGCCTAGGGCCATCACGACCGTTAGATGACTGGAAGAGCAGAGGGTCCGTAGCGGGGGCAGGGCCGCGGCAGATGTCTCTCCACATGCCTGCACCGGGGGTCTGGTTCAAGTCCTGGATTGTGAGAGGGTGAGTGAGAATGACGTCATAGGCTAAGGGACCAGCAGGGGGTTAGTGGGGGTGGAGTTGCTCTTGGATGAGCAAGGAGGTGAGGCTGAGCAGAGGGAAGAGCCCTGCCCAGGAGGCCTGTGGTCTGGGTAAGGCAGCCATAGGAGAGATTAGTCCTGGGGATGACACAAGACTTTGGCATTGTAGAAAGAATAACTTCAGCCATCGAAGATCAAACTGTACACCCCAAATGCTTTTTCTTGGATGGTCCAGGTCAGCCGTGGGCAAACTACGGCCCTTGGGCCGGATCCGGCCCATTTGAAATGAATAAAACTAAAAAAAAAAAAAAAAAGACTGTACCCTTTTATGTAATGATGTTTACTTTGAATTTATACTAGTTCACACAAACACTCCATCCATGCTTTTGTTCCGGCCCTCCGGTCCAGTTTAAGAACCCATTGTGGCCCTCGAGTCAAAAAGTTTGCCCACCCCTGGTCCAGGTGGTAGTGAAAAAACTTATCTTTATAAAGTTTTAATACATTATATTAGAGGTCATGGTGGTACTGTTTTACCGTTTTACCCACAGCGTCTACAGGAATTGCTGAAAATTTACTTCTGGGTGGAAGAACTTTTCATTCCCAATATAAATTACCAATTCCATTAAATGAAACTTCAATTTCTAGACTCGATATAAAGAGTGAAGTTGCTAAAACCATTAAAAAGGCCCAACTTCTCACCATTGATGAATGCACCATGGCATCCAGTCATGCTATAAATGCCTTAAACAGATTACTAAGAGAAATTATGAATTTGAATGTTGCATTTGGTGGGAAAGTTTTCCTTCTCGGAGTGGATTTTCCACAATGTCTCAGTATTGTACCGCATGCTATGAGATCAGCCATAGTACAAATGAGTTTAAAATACTGTAGTGTTTGGGGATATTTCATAAAGTTGTCTCTTAAAACAAATATGAGATCAGAGGATTCTGCTTATAGTGGATGGTTAGTAAAACTTGGAGATGGCAAACTTGATAGCAGTTTTCATTTAGAAATAGATATTATTGAAATCTCCCATGAAATGATTTGTAACAGATCTATTATTGAAGCTACCTTTGGAAATACTATATCTATAGATAATATTAAAAATATATCTAAATATGCAATTCTTTGTCCAAAAAATGAGCGTGTTCAAAAATTAAATGAAGAAATTTTGGATATACTTGATGGAGATTTTCACACATATTTGAGTGATGATTCCATTGATTCAACAGATGATGCTGAAAAGGAAAATTTCCCATTGAATTTCTTAGTAGTATTACTCCTTCGGGAATGCCGTGTCATAAATTAAAATCGAAAGTGAGTGCAATCATTATGCTACTGAGAAATCTTAATAGTAAATGAGGGTCTTTGTAATGGTACCAGATTTTTTATCAAAAGATTACGACCTAACATTATCAAAGCTGAAGTATTAACAGGATCTGCAGAAAGAGAGATTGTTCTGATTCCAAGAATTGATTTGTCCCCATCTGACACTGGCCTCCCATTTAAATTAATTCGACAACAGTGTCCTGTGATGCCAGCATTTGCCATGGCTATTAATAAATCACAAGGATAAAGTCTAGACAGAGTAGGAATATTCCTACCTGAACCTGTTTCTGCACATGGTCAGTTATATGTTGCTTTCTCTTGAGTTAGAAGAGTGTGTGACATTAAAGTTAAAGTTGTAAATACTTCATCACAAGGGAAATTAGTCAAGCACTCTGAAAGTGTTTTCACTCATAATGTGGTATACAGGGAGATATTAGAATAAGTTTAAACAATTTATCAGTCATTGTTTGTATAAGTGTTGTTTTTACATCATGTTTTTGTTTTTATATCATGTCTTTGTTGTTGTTATATCATGTTGTGATTGTTTATATATTAATAAATTTATATATTATTTTCATATACATTTTACTACTTTTCTTTCATCTCTGACACTTCTATTATAGAGAAAGGGCAAATAACAATATTAAAATATTTCCTCTAATTAATTCCCTTTTAATGTGCATGAATTTCATGCACCAGGCCAACTGGATATATATATATATATATATATATATATATATAT
>NW_005871061.1:6508790-6534196 GCF_000147115.1 Myotis lucifugus
GGTGGTTGTTATTGTAATATCTCCAAATTCTATGTAAAAACTATGAAAGGTTACCATAATTATCTCTGTCTTCATTCTACATACTAAAGAAGTTAATAATTCCAATTGTTTCTTTCCACAAAATACATTCTTTATTTTTTGTTTGTTACTGTTTCTTTCCCTCTAGTATCTTTTCAAAATCCCACTTTTGTTTCCCTCCTATAGGAATATAATATCATGTGTTAAATGTATGTCCATAAAATGTGTGTATCCTATATCTATATATATAAAAGCCTAAGCGACCGAATGACCGAACTGGAACGACCAGAACGACCAGTCACTATGAGGTGCACTGACCATTAGGGGCAGACGCTCAATGTGCTCCCACAGCAGGAGTGACACTCACCTGACAGACCCATCCTGGTGGACCCACTGGCCTGGCGGCAGCCACTCCCTCAACAGTCCTGCAGGTCCAATCTCCAGAGAATAAGCCAGGCACCGAAGGACCAGCGCCACGTGCATGATCCTGACAGTGCCACCTGCCTCCTGGAAGTCTGCCTTGGGCACCGGGGCCACTTCTCCTCCTTAGATGCTTCTCGCAAGGAAGAAAAGATATAAAAGTGGCCGCCAGGTGTCTCCCGACAACCATTGCAAACGTCAGCAGGACAGATCCAGATCCCAGGCCAGCAAGGGCATCCCACCACCTGCCCAGAAGGCTGATGATGTCCCACCCTCCCCCATCCCCCTCGGGATCCCACCTGTGCATGAATTTGTGCACCGGGCCTCTAGTATATTATATTATTTATGTGTATATTGTATATTATGTGATATATAATTGATTGCTCATTTGTAAATGATCAGATTTAAATCTCTGCATACTTTTAAGGTTTTACTTTATCTTTTATATTAGTTTATCTATATATTTAAGCATTAAGTGTAATTTTTATTTCTGCTCTTTGTACTTTTAACCTGAGATTTGACAAGTTTGCTTCTTCTATCTTTGAAAATTTGAGGTTTGATTTGGTTTAATTATTTACTTATCTCCTTTTATGACAGCTATTATGTGAATAAAGACACTTCTACTTCTATCTCCCATATTGTTTAACATTCTGTTACATTTTCCATCTCTGACTGATGCCTTCTGGAAGAGCTCCTCATCCTTGTAACTCACTTTTTTTTCAGGCAGTACCCATTCTGCTATTCAACCTTTCTATTAAGTTCTCTATTTCCAATATTATATTTTTCATATACATTGACTCCAGTTCTATCCTGACACTTTTTTCTTCTTCATTTTCTAATATTACACCTTGCTTTGTGGAAATATTTATTATAACTTGCTTTATGTTATTGTAGTCTCTGTCCTATGGATTCAATTTTTCTGGTTTATATTCAATTTGTTATCTTTCTTTAGATGTCCTCATACATCCCTCCACCCATGGATGGAGGAAAGGGGAAGGCCAAGAATGTGCCTCAGAGCAGGGATTTTAGAGAGAGAGCTCATTGTTTAACATGCTTAGTTTCTCTCTCTGTTCCCCAGTATGCCTCTCTGGGCACCTTTCGACTTTCTGTCCTGGCATTGTGTTTTGTACAAGAGCTGCCCGTCTTGGTTATAATCGGTTAGACTGGGATATAAGAATGGAAAATCTGGGGGAGAGAAGGGAGAGCCCATTGCCTTGCCTGTGTGCCAGCACATCCTAATCACCTGCTTGTAAATCCAGGCTGCTTTCTGTGCTACCCAAGTAACACCTCTGACTCCAGTGGGTGCTTGACTGGCGGTGTTCTATCTTTTCATCAGAATGATGGCACAGGAAGGAATGGTCCAGTTCTGAAAAAGTTGCAGACAGAAAACACACCATTAGAAAGCTCTGCTCTATCTGCAGATGCATCCCTAAGAAAAATTCTCTAAGCTGCCATTTACTCACCTGCACCCCTGTTTCCCACAGGCTTTGTGCTAGAGTTTAAGATCCTTCAACTTTACTCCTAGTTCTAGAGGCATTTCCAGAGTTCAGTTGAGCAGTTGGAAATTTTTGTTAGTTTACAAATTTGTCAGCTTGGTTTTTAATACTTTCTTTATGATTAGAAAAGTAGCACATATTTACTGTAGAAAATTTACAAAATAGAGAAATGTATACTTAAGAAAATAAAAGTTGCATATAATCTCACCACTCAAAAACAATGAACTACAGCAGTTTAGCACATTTTATTAAAGATACACACACACACACACACACACACACACACACACACACACACATGTTTGACATAATTGAGATGTCATAAAACTGTATACACTGTTTTGATTCCAGGCTGTTTAGTTAATAATGTGGTCTAAGTATTTTTCCATGGTATTTAAGTTATTTATATGCATTATTTTAACTGTATAATATCAACTTGGAGTTACATAACACATAATTGGTCGCTGTCCAAGACAGGGAGATAAATATAACTTATAACCCACACAGCAATGGAACAGGTTTTTTGGTATTGATGCCTTCTTAGTGACATGATAACTTACCATACTTTGTCACTCCTCCTACAAATGGTCATGACTGACTGTCTCTTCTGGATGGGAGTCTCCTAGAAACAGAATCTTTATGTTGGTCCAGTGATGCCTTCCTCCGCTTATGGTTCTTTTGATTTGCATATTTTCATCAGTAAACCCTGATGGCCACCAGCTGGGATTTATTTCAATTTCTTTCAATGAACATTAAAAACATGGGTACCATTTATTTAAAAATAAAAATATCTCAGTCAGCATACATCCTTGTTGCTTAGAGACTTCTTAGAATATGGAATTTAGAATAAGTAAGTATAATATAATTTTTCCATTGAATAGATGAGCTAATAGGTACAAGATCATGTGCTTTATGGTTGCATTAAAACGAGGTAACTCTCTTCTTTTCTGACTCCTACTTCTGTACTCTCCCTGCTATGCAGGTTTACATCAGTAGAGCCCCTCTAGGAGGGCCTAACTATCTTGTGGGAAAGGGGGGAGCTAGCACTGTAGCACTTCTCTTCACATTCTTACACCCCACAAAATTAAGGCATGGGTTCGCATAGACTTTCCTTCTCTGAACATCTACAACCACAAAAATGATACATACTTTCTTACATTGTAAAGTTTTTATTTTTAAATAAATCTTTATTTGGAAGAGATCAACCAAAGACCTTGTATGCATATATGCATAACCCATGGACACAGACAATAGAGTGGTGAAGTCCTGGGGTGGGGGACAGGCTAGAAGGGTCGATGGGGTAAAAAAGGGGACATATGTAATACTTTCAACAATAAAGATTTTTTAAGGAGAAAAAAGAATACAAAATAGCACAAAATATAAAAGAAACCCAACAACTATAATCCTGAAATTTTATATTTCTAAATTGAAATTAAATCACAGTTAAAGTTGATTTTAGCTATATTTCTAATGACTCGAATTAGAATCCAATGGTATTGTGTTTTAGAACATTGTATCACAGGGAGTGTAGAGAATAGTCCAATTATGGTGCACCTAGTTTTCTCCTGATTATCTTTGATTAAAATATTACTTTCAGAGGTGGTTTAATATCCTAAGGAAGGAGATAACAGCCATTATGCACTTTGTGCACAGATCATGTTAATAATGTGCCATGATTTTTTGATGTGGAACAAGTGTTTGCATCTATTATTAATGTAGAAATACAACTGACCACCTTTTACATATGTTGATGGTTTAAGTTAAATGAAAGAAAATTCAGTCTTTTCTGAAAATTCAGGTGCTCAATTCAAAAACATTCATTGGAAGCCCTTGAGGAATTATCGAAATTATTCAACTTTATCAAGGTTCCAAATGGTAGAATTTGACTGAAAATGGCCCCAATTTTCTCTCCATTCCCACTAATAAACTTATAGTCAGGTCAAAAACTTTGGCTATTCAGACAATTTTATATATATTCTGTTTTTTTTTTATTTTTTTATTTTTCGCTAAAAGTATTACAAAGGGTATTACATAAGTGTCCTTTCCCCCCCCCCACCCTTGACAAGCCCCTGCCCTCCCTTACCCCCCAGTGTCTTATGTCCATTAGTTATGGTTATATGGATGCATACAAGTCCTTCGGTTGATCTCTTACCCCCCTCCCTCCTGTCCCCCAACCCTCCCTGGCCTTCCCACTGCAGTTCGACAATCAGTTTGAGGCAGCTCTGCCACTGTATTTATTATTGTTCGAAAGTTTGTAATGGTCTTAATTATCCACGAAAGAGTGAGATCATGTGGTATTTTTCCTTCATTGACTGGCTTGTTTCACTTAGCATAATGCTCTCCAGTTCCATCCATGCTGTTGCAAATGGTAAGAGTTCCTTCTTTTTAACAGCAGCATAGTATTCCATCATGTAGATGTACCACAGTTTTCTAATCCATTCATCTACTGATGGGCACTTAGGCTGTTTCCAGATCTTAGCTATGGTGAATTGTGCTGCTATGAACATCTGGGTGCATATATCCTTTCTGATTGGTGTTTCTGGTTTCTTGGGATATATTCCTAGAAGTGGGATCACAGGGTCAAATGGGAGTTCCATTTCCAATTTTTTGAGGAACCTCCATACTGCCTTCCATAGTGGTTGCATATATATTCTGTTTTTAACTACTGAAAAAATTGTTTCTATTCCAAAATCCATTTTTTCATGGCAATATATTTTGGATGTGTTTATATTTTCCATAAAGCCAGCATATATTAAAGGGGTGAGAATTATAATGCTTTATTCTTTTAAAACATTTTTTATATCCATCAGATTGCTCAATACATCCTCTGAAGTAGGACATATTTTATTTTCTTTAAATGATTGATTTTTTAAAAACCCTGAGATACAGATAAGTTTAAATGACCTACCATAGGAACACAGCAAATTAAGGACAGCATCAAGGCCAGTATCCAAATCTTTTTATTTGTAATTCAGTGCTTTGCCTACAATGCCATGCTGAGTTTTACTTATAATTGCAGATACCTAATCTCTCGTTATTATGTTAATATGATAAACCAACAAAACTAGAAGATTTGGAGGTACAAAGATCAGGAAAAGAAGCTATTTCTTACAGTTGAGAATCTTAGGGGCTCCCTAAATTTCCTCTTGTACACATGGAATTAATTACGTTGAATGACAGTACCAGAGTTACCAATGAACTTCATATGAATTACTTGATTTTTGAAGCATTTTATACCATTATTAAGCTGCTTGTGGTGAGATTAAGACAACCCTGCTGTCTCATGAAATCAATCAATTTATACTATCTAATTTTTAAAACCCTGTGGGGAGGGAAAATGTCAGGACCCCAATCACTCACAATGCTCTAATTCACAGTCCAGCTCTTCAAGTAGATGACCTATTTGCCCTCAGAAGTGATGGGGTGAGTGTGCATGATCAAAGAAGCATTGCTGCACTGAAATCATTTCAATGGGGGTCTCTTTTTTATCTTTTTATATTTTCAGTGTGCACTTTGTCAAGAATTAGTTAGAGACAAAGCCAATATATATGTTTCCTCCTTCACCTCTCCCGTTTTTCACTTATACTCCGTTCTTCATAAAGGGATTTATTTTTTATTTTGTTTATTTTTTAGCTTAATAATGCAAAACTAGTGACTGAAAGCTGAAGATAGCACTATTAATGATTCTGCCCTTGAATTCTTCTTCTTATTTGCAGGTGACAGAATATCTCTAAAGAATTTCAGCCTCCTATTCTAACACAACTCTCAAAGAATTGCCTTGCTTGCTAATCATTCTAGCATAAAAATGTATTAATTATGTACCTTAGGTTCCATTTTCTAAGAGATCATATTGCATCTCTACTACTTATTACAAAATTTCTTTCACCATGAAGCATCCTATATTGGTGGGCTGAGATTTGGAAATAACCTTAATAAATACTGCAACATTCATGCACATTGGCTTTCACTGTCCTTCTATAGTATATTTGATGTGAGACTTAAGTAACTGCAGTATTTTAAATTGATACGAATGACTGCAAAATGTTTTGAAATCAATGACCATAACAAATATAACTCCCTAGTGCAAGTTATAGAGCAGGATAGGATAGATTAATGGCATTAGCAGCAGCTGTTCAATAGCCAGATTCCCTATAAACACAGGCTCAAATCACAGCAAGACTGACCTTTTGTATGGAATACCTTAGGGGCTTGATTATATGTAACTTTGAATTGCCTTTAAATATCATATCTCGTCTCTCCAATAAAGATCTAAATCTCTTTGAAGGCCTTACAAAAATGTGTTCTGTAATTCTTCTGTCCATTCAGAATGTAAGTCTGTGTCCATTGATATTTATTGTTTGATGCACATCTTTTCCAAAGATAAAAGGCAAACTTTTATAGGTTGTCAATTTTTAGAATACGCAATATGTAAAGTTTTCATTAAACACTTACTATGTGTCAGTACTGTTCTAAGTGCTTGATGCATATTAACCCATTTAATGCTCATAAAATTCCAGAAGATCGCAGTGACTTACTGTTTCAGAATAAGATGCAGTGGGCACAATTCTCTTCTAGTATGTGCACTTGAAGACCATGCATATTATACATAAAACAAGTATATGAAGATTCTGAAAGGCAGAGAGGAAAAAGAGACTGTCTAGGGACCTTGGGTCCTGAGGAATCAACACAGCAGTGAGTTCAGGGTTGTGTTGTTGTGTATTTCCCCCTCATATATCCTAGAAAGGGTTCTAGAGGTATTGGCAACCTGGAAAGGCCAACAAGTATAGACAAAAAGAGCCACAAGAAGAACTTGTTTCTGCTAACCAAAGGGCCAACCCAGGAAGACAGAAAATTTTTAGAAAAAAAATCATTCTACCCCCTAAAAACACCATGTGAAAACCTGTGGCCTCACCCCTACCCCACCAGCAAAGCACAAGGGGGGGGGCAGCATAGATTTCCACTCTCAGCAGCATATAATGAGTCATCCTTCCCCCTCCTCCTCTGCTGGGATGATGTTAGAGAAGGCAAAGTAAGGTGCTGGGACTTTCAGCCTCGCTCAGCAAGAATGATGCCGCGCATGTAATCACTTCCTTACAGTATCAGCAGAGGACACATGGTGAGCAGTAATGAAGTTCCCCACTCTTTCTCAGTCAACATGTAGTCAGTGAAGGCCTACTGGGGAGCTGTAACTCTCCCACTTTTGCCCACAAATAATGAGGAGTCTCTTCCCCACTGGCATCAATGAAAGCCAAGTTGGAAACCTGGACTTTCAACCCCTACCTGACAGTAACAAGTCAACACCCAATTTAACCATGCACAAGCAGTGTCAGTGGAAGACAGCAAAGACAGAAAGTTAAATAGGACCCTGTCTCATAATCTAATATCCAAAATGTCCAGCTATTAATAAAAAATCACTTAGACTAAAATAAAAACTTGAATGAGAAAAGACTATCAATACATACCAGCACACAGATGAAAGAAATGTTGGAATTATATGATGAGTTTAAAGCAATCATCATAAAAGTGCTTCAATTAGCAATGATGAATATACTAAGATTTGTTTCACTGAGTTTTAGAGAATAGAAAGAGGGTGTGGCTGAAAGAGTATATAATGAAATAACGGCCAAAAGTTTCTCAAATTTGCATAAGACAGAAGCCTACAGATTGAAGAAGTTGAATGAACCTTCAATGGGATACATCCAAAAAAAAAATCCATGTCAAGAAAAATCATAGCCAAATGTCTAAAAACCAAAGATAAAAACCAAAATCTTGAAAGTATAAAAATTAAATTTTACCTATAGTTCAAAGATAATTTAAATGATGCCATATTTACCATCTGACAGAATGGAGGCCAGAATGGGCATAATATTTTTCAAATGCTGAAAGAAAAATAACTATTAGCCAAAAACTCTACAGGTTGGGGCAAAAGCAAGTTGTTCATATGGAAAATAATACAATAATTAATAAGCAATAATACAAGAATAAACTGTTTCACATATTCACAACTGTAAACCTACTTTTGCCCCAGCCTGTATATTCAGCAAAAATATCCTTCAATAATGAAGAAAAATCTCAGATAAAGGAAAATTAAGAGAATGTATTGCCAGCAGACCTACATCTTAAAGCATCACTAAAGGACATGCTTGAAACAGAAGAAAAATATAGTTAAGGAAGGAAACCTTGGAAAATGTGAAAAGAAGAAAGAATAACAGAAACAGTAAAAATATGGGCAAATGCAATAGACTTCCTCCTCTTGCATTTTCTAAGATATATCATCTTATGGTTGAAGCAAACATCATCACACTGTCTGATGTAGTTCTAAATGCATTGGAGGAAATATTTAAGTCATTTGTCTTATAAATGAGGGAGGGTAAAGTAGAATAAAGAGAAGTAAGGATTCTGTACATCACTCAAACTGGTAAGATGTCAATCCCAGTAACTATAATATATATGTATATTGTACTACCTAGAGCAACCACTAAGAATTATGTTAAATGTAAATGGTTTAACTACAACAATTAAAATGTAGAGCTTGGCAGTGTCTATAAGAAAACATAACTTAACTACATGCTGGTTATCAAAACCTTGCCTCAAACATAATAATATGGTTAATGTTATATACTAGATGTTTGTTATCCCCAAAATTCATATATTGAAATCTAACTCCCAATTTGATATTATTTGGAAGTGGGTTCTTAGGTGGTGATTAGGTTGTGAGAGTAGAGCCCTTATGAGTGAGATTAGTGCCCTTATAACAGGAGCACCCAGGAAGCTCCCTCACCCCTTTTACCATGTGAAGACACAGCAAAAAAAAAATAAAACCCAGCACTAACGGTTTTGGCTCAGTGGATAGAGCATCAGCCTGAGGACTAAAGGGTCCCAGGTTCAATTCTGGTCAAGGGCATGTACCTTGGTTGTGGGCACATCCCCAGTGTGGGGTGTGCAAGAGGCAGCTGATCGATGTTTCTCTCTCATCAATGTTTCTAACTCTCTATCCATCTCCCTTCCTCTCTATAAAAAAATCAATACAAATATATTTAAAAAATAAAAAATAAATAAAACCCAGGAAACAGGCCTTCACCAGATATCAGTCCTACCAGTGCCTTGATCTTTGACTTCCCAGCCTGCAGAATTTTGAGAAATAAATGTCTATTGTTTAAGCCACCCACTCTATGGTATTTTTGTTAAAACAAGCTAAGATGGTTGTTTAAAACCATCATAATATTTAAACACTAATCAAAAGAAAGCTGTGGTAGCTTTATTATTAGCAAACAAAATATATTTCTAAACAAAGAAAATTACCAGAGGCAAAGAGCAACATCATATAAAGCCTAAGGGTCAGTTCCCAAGAAAACATAACAATCATAATATGCATGCCCCAAATATCAGAAATGTAAAATATGTGAAGCAATACCTGTTAGACTGAAAGGATAAATAAAAAACATCTACAAATATAATTGGAGAAATTTCCACCTATTTCTCAGCAACGAATAGATTTACAAGATGGAAAATCAGTAAGGATATTGAGCTGAAAAACACCCAATCACAGGATCTAATTGAAATATGTGGAACACCTCATATAACAATAGCAAAATAGCAAAATAAACATTTTTTTCAAGCATCCATGAAACATTTTCTATTTTTGAATGTGTCTTATGAGCCCTTGAGTAGAATGTATATTCCGTGGCTTTGGGGTGAAGTGTTCTGAAGATGTCAATTAAGTCCATCTGATCAAGTGAGTCATTTAGGGTTGCTGTTTCTTTGCTGATTGTTTGTCTAGAGGATTTATCCAGAGATGTCAGTGGTGTATTAAAGTCCCCTACTATGATTGTATTGTTGTCGATCTCTCCTTTGATATCTTCCAGGAGTTTTTTTATGTATTTGGATGCTCCTGCATTGGGTGCATATATGTTTACCAGGGTTATATCTTCTTGTTGTATTGATCCCTTTAGTATTATGAAGTTGTCTTCCTTATCTCTGGTTATGGCCTTCACTTTGAGGTCTATTTTGTCCGATATAAGTATTGCTACCCCAGCTTTCTTTTCCTTTCCATTTGCCTGGAAGATATTTTTTCATCCCTTCACTTTCAGTCTGTGTGAGTCCCTTCTAATGAGGTGGGTCTCTTGTAGACAGCAGATGTATGGGTCATGTTTTTTTATCCATTCAGCCACTCGATGTCTTTTGGTTGGAGCATTTCGTCCGTTTACGTTTAAAGTTATTATTGAAAGGTGCTTGTTTGTAGCCATTTCTTTTTTTGTGTGTGGCTGTTTTCTTTCTGAGCTTTTTATTTCTTCTTTTTACACCAGTCCCTTTAGCATTTCTTGCATTGCTGTCTTGGTGGTGATAAACTCCCTTAGCCATTTTTTGTCTGTGAAGCTTCTTATTTCCCCTTCAAATTTGAATGATAGCCTTGCTGGGTAGAGTATTCTTGGATTCAGTCCTTTGCTTTGCATCACTTTGTAGATTTCTGTCCATTCTTTTCTGGCCTGATGTGTTTCTGTTGAGAAATTATTTGATAGTCTAATGGGAGATCCCTTGTATGTAACTTTCCGTCTCTCTCTTGCAGCCTTTAAGATTCTCTCTTTGTCCTGAACACTTGCCATGGTAATTATGATGTGTCTTGGTGTAGGTCTTTTCGGGTTCACCTTGTTTGGGACTCTCTGTGCTTGTGTGACTTTTTCTTCCCCACCTCAGGGAAGTTTTCTGATATTATTTCTTCGAATAGGTTTTCTAATCCTTGTTCCTCTTTCTGTTGTTCTGGCACCCCTATTATTCGTATGTTGTTTCGCTTCATGTTGTCCCAAAGCTCCCTTAGGCTCTCCTCCTGTCTTTTAATTTTTTTCTCCAATTGCAGTACAGTTTGGGTGTGTTTTGCTTCCTTTTCTTCTAATTCACTAATTCGGTCCTCCGCTTCTCCTAGTCTACTGTTGATGCTTTCAATGGTGTTTTTTATTGCAGCTATATCGCTCTTCATTTCTTGTTGGGTCTTACATAAGTTATTGATTTTTTCATCTGTTTCTTCATGCTTCTTGCATAAGCTGTTGATTTTTTCATCTGTTTCTTCTTGCTTCTTGAATAAGTTGTTGACTTGTTTCTCCATCCGGTGTATGCACTCTAGGACCCTTATTCTGAATTCTTTTTCTGTCATATTTCATGCCTCTGTATCACTTAGCTGCTTCTCTGGCGAGTCCTCCTTTTCTTTCCTTTGGGGGTTTCGGTTTCTTTGCCTACCCATGTTTGATCTCACTGACATATCTAGATGTTGAGTCGTTCAGTGGCTGCTCCCTGGGTGGCAGGGGCTCCTTGGGCTGTGGTTGCTGCTCAGACGGTTGCGGTAGCAGCTGCTTCCCAGTTGGCAGCAGCTCCTCTGGTGGGTGCTGTTCACAGCTGTGGTGACTCTTCTGGCTGGTGGGGGGAGGCTTTACGTACAGCTGCTGTTCCTCAGACAGAGGGTGTGGTGATCAGGAGGCTGCGGTGATCAGGGGGCTGCTGTTGCTTGGATCTGCGGTCTGGGAAATGCTCCTCTCTTACCAGCACTGCATGATCTGGGAAACGCTCCTCTCTTAGTGGCACTGCATGGTCTGGTCAGTTCCTCAGGATACCCCCTTTAGTCTCAGTTTTCCGCAATCACAAAATCCAAATCTCAAATCTCCCAGCGCCAGCAAACCCGCAGAACTCCTTTCCTCAGTCAGGGGCTGTGTCTGTCCCAAGATACGCGGCTGTCTGCCATGCGGTCTCCCTCCGACCCTCTGGGCTCAGGTCTGGCAAACTTTCCTGCCCAGATCCCTGGTTTTTAACCTTTCCAGGGGAGCTCTGCCCTTCCCGGCTGCAAACCGTCTCACCAGCTGAGTAAATTCGCCAATTCGGGGTGGGTGTTATTAGTTTCAGCTGCTTACTCCGTTTGCTCCGGGACAAGACCTGGGACGCATCTGCCTATATCGCCGCCATCTTGCTTCTCCCCTCAAGCATCCATGAAACATTTTCTAAGGAAGACCATACCCTGGACCAGGGGTCCTCAAACTATGGCCTGCGGGCCACATGCGGCCCACCAAAAACATTTATCCGGCCCGCTGGGTGTTTTTGCAGCTGCTGCCTGTTGCTTAGCAGCCGACTCATCCTGGGCCTGCAGTGCGCATGTGTGGAATGTGTGCCGCACTCTCCAACTCCCCTCCTTCTCTCTGTCTCTCGACTCCTCCTCTCAGTCTCGGGTGTGATCAAACAAGTCACGAGCTTGCCTTTGCAGAGCCTGCTGCTGCCTGAGGACCGAGGTAAGAACAAGTTAGGATTTTTTTTTTTTTGAAGTTAGGAGGTCTATTTTTTTTTTTTATTTTGCAGTTAGTAGGGCCTTATTTTTGAAGTTAGGAGAGCCCTTTTTTTGAAGTTTTGTTTTTTTACTTCAAAATAAGATATGTGCAGTGTGCATAGGAATTTGTTCATAGTTTTTTTAAACTATAGTCCAGCCCTCCAACGGTCTGAGGGACAGTGAACTGGCCCCCTATTTAAAAAGTTTGAGGACCCCTGCCCTGGACCATAAAACAAATCTCAACAAATTTAAAATAACTGAAATCATATCAAGTATGTAAAAATCATTAGAAATGTAACAAAAAATCTAAATAGCTGGCAACTTAACAATACACTACTAAATAATCAATGGGTCAAAGAGGAAGTCTTAAGAGAAATCAAAATTCCATTGAAGTTTATGACAGTAAAACTATAACATGTCAAAGATTTTGAAACAGAGCAAAAGAGTACTAAGAGGGATATTTCTATCAATAAATGTTTACACTAGAAAAAAAGAATAGTTACAAATCATATCCTAAACTCCCACCTAAAGAAACAAAAAAAAGAAGAGTAAAATAAATAAATAAATTTTAAGCAAGCAATAGGAAGAAAATAATAAATAAGAGAGCAGAAATCAATAACATTTAAAAGAGTGTTCTTTTACAGACTGACAACTGTCAGAGGGGAGTCATGGCTGGGGGGGGCGGGGGGGGGGGCGTTGGGTGAAAAAGGTGAAGGGATGAAGAAGGAAACAACCAAACAAAAAAACTCATAGACACAGGCAACAGTATGGTGACTACCAGAGGGAAAAAGGGGTGGGGAAGGTGGAGGAAAGAAAAATGAGGGTAAATGTTGATGGAAAGAGATCTGACTTGGGGTGGTGAACACACAGTACAGTATACAGATGATGTATTACAGAATTGTACATCTGAAACCTATATAATTTTATTAACCAGTGTCACCCTAATAAATTCAATTTAAAATGTTCTCTTCAGTAATAAAAGGTGGGGCAAAGGTTGGTTTTATAATTGCAAGTATGAAAAACACAGTTTATTCTTGCATTATTATTTACTGTTGTATTACTTTTCATATGAACAACTGTAAACCTACTTTTGCTGTACCTACTTTTGCTAATATTCTATTAGAGAGATCTCAGCAACTAACTTACTTTTAAATATAGTTTTTATAAAGATAACTCCTAAGCCTAGATTTTTAACCTAGTGATTTCTCTTAAGTTTTAGACCCATGGAGCCAACTGCCTACTGGTTATCTCCACTTGGCTAGTCTGATGTGACACAATATGACTAAAATTGAATTAATTACCTTTCCACCAAATCTGAGGTCCCCTCTTTGGTATTTCATATCTCGGTGAATGGTACTCAATTGCCCTAATTTGAATGCTTCTTGACTTCTGCATTTATACCATAAAGTAGTGATGAATTCTTATTAATTTTACCTCAATTATAGCTCTTGAATCAGTACATTCTCTATCTCCACTGTAAACACTTTAGTTAAGACCATGTGCTCTCATCTGTTGTAATGTCTGCCTTGAACATTGACACCCCTTCAGTATATTTTCAACAGTGATGCTAGAAGAGTCTTTATGAAACTTAAGACTAATCATTTTAACCCCCTACTTAAAATAGTTCAGTGCCCCTCTATGGATCGTAGGATGAAATGCAAACTCCTTAACTTTTGTTAAAGGCCCTTATGCTCTGTTTGTGCCTGTTCCTCCATATTAATTTTATTCTCATCTAAGTCTCTACTGTTTTTCTAGGTAAGAGTCTTTTGCCTATGAGTCCTTTCATCTATGAGTCTTTGCATAAGCTGCTCCTTCTAAGAAGGTGTCTTCTCTGTTCAACTCTGCCCCAGCCAGCACTTGCCAGTTCTTCATTCTCCAACACTGATCTCATTAGCTGACACCCATATCTCTCTAGGCTAGTCTAGGTTAAGTGCTCCCTCATTTTCCTACTGTAACACCTTCTAATTATCATTGTCATATAACTGTGAACTACTTGAACACCAGAACTTATTTTCATAGACATATCTGATTTTCACCTCTATCAGCTTGCTGCAGTGACAAGGTTATTTCACTAACATAAATTCCTTTATCTCCAATGTGAGGATAATATTAATGCCATGTTACATAAGATTATTATAAGGAGTGAGATAATACATGTAAAACACTTATTACAGCGTCTGACACATAATAAATTATCAGTACATTTTCTTACCATTGATGTAGTTATGAACAGTAGTAATAATAGTATTCACTCCATACTTTGTCTCTGGTGCAAAATGAATATTTGCTTAATATTTAGTGAGTGAATATATAATTTTTTTGTTGAAAGTAATTTTATAAATAAAGAGATTTTTGTGTTTTTCTCAAAACTGAACATTTTACCCTGTTTTATTGGTTTCAGACAAGCAAATATGTGTGCAGAACTTGGGTCTTTGGCTCTACCTGTGATTTTTTTCTCTTTGGGGAAAATTCCATCTTTGAGCATATTACCTTAGTCTGTGCTGAATTGTGTGTTAGTTAATAATAACAAAAACAACAAAACAAACCTCAAAACTAATGGTTATATTTTCAAATTTTTAATATATTAAAAATTAATCAGTTCTGCTCCATATGTGGCATAAATAAATGCAATATTTTAATCCTCCCACAACCACATAAAAATACAACTAAACTACAGAACAACCATCATTGAGATCTACCTGAAATCTGGTTGAACAGAAGTCCTACAACTAAGGGTATAAAGAAGCAGCCACATCAAGACTGGTGGGAGGGGCAGAGAAGAGGAACAAACTAATCCCAAACCCACGTGTGGCTGTTAAAAATTGGGAGGAATAGCTCAGATGTGGAAGTCCCCCCGAGGAGCAAGGGATCTCATCCCCATACCAGGTCCCAAGCCAAGGGTTCTAGTGCCAGGAAGAGAAGCCCCCATAACTTCTGGCTTTAAAAACAAGATTGGATTGTGGCTAAGATGGAGGACTGCTGGATTCCCCAGGCATTCCTCTAAAACAGAGGTTCTCAACCTGTGGGTTGCGACCCCTTTAGTGGTCGAATGAACCTTTCACAGGGGTCGCCTAAGACCATCCTGTATATCAGATATTTACATTACGATTCATAACAGTAGCAACATTACAGTTATGAAGTAGCAACGAAAATAATTTTATGGTTGGGTCACAACATGAGGAACTGCATTTAAAGGGCAGGAAGTTTGAGAACCACTGCTCTAAAAGGATCTGCACATGGACTTACTTAGACTCACTCCCTCTGAGCTCCAGCTCTGGGGCAGGAGCTTGAAAGGTACCAGAGTTATACAAGGAGGAATTAAATTGTCTGGCATGATAGCAAGAGCTAGAGAGGCAACTTTCTCCCAGATGAAGTGCTGGAAGAGACCCTTGTTCCTTTCTGAGCACTCCCCTCCCCTCAACCCCAGACCATCGACCTAGCTAACAATGTTCTCCTCACCCTAGTGATACCCTGAGATCTTGCCCCATCCAACTTGTGGGTCCACCTGAGCCATTTCCAGTGTTTGTTTTTTGTTTGTTTGTTTGTTTTTTGTTTTTTGTTTTTTTTATAACAAATGGTCTCTCTTGGCTCATGTTTCAGACTCTCCTAAAATCTCTCAAAAAAGCAGCATTTGGCCTCAGCATGCCCCCTTCCTCTCGCTAAGTGTCCCCAGGCCTGGCACTAGTGGCAGCTACCCTTGGTTTGCAGCTTGGCCTCTCCTGTGTACCTCCAAGCCCAGCAGAGTGGTAGCTGTCTGCAGATTACTTTGTGGTTCATGCTGGGTGGCCCCAAGCAGGGCACAGGTGGAGGATGACTTTTGCCTGCACTTCCTGGGAGGCTCCAGAGACAATGCAACTGGTAGACAACTTCAGATCATGTTGAAGTACCACCCGACCACCTCCACAAGTGATACACTCAAGGGGTGGACTCAGCAGAAGTAAATCCTGCTCTATAGGGTTGGCCCCTATGCAGCAGATTCTCCATAGTGGTTGCAGCCACTCCTTGAAGCCAATCAATGTGCGGGTAAATCGAAGACACATAATAATTAGGATGGCAAAGGTTAAAGACAAAAAGAGAATCTTACAAGCAATAAGACAAAAGCAATTAGTTCTCTATAAGGGAACTCCCAAAAGGTAAGATTTCTTTCTTTTTTATGGCCGAGTAATATTCCATTGTGTAAATGTCCCACAGCTTTCTTATCCACTCGTCTGTTGATGGACCCTGGGGCTGCTTCAAAATCTTGGCTATTGTAAATAACACTGCAATGAACATAGAGGTGCATATATTCTTTTGAATTAGATTTTTTGGTTTCTTCAGATATATTACCATAAGTGGAATCATTGGGTCATAAGGCAGCTCCATTTTTATTTTTTGAGGAAATATTCCATAGTGGTTGCACCAATCTTCATTCTCACCAACAGTGCATGAGGATTCCTTTTTCTTCACATCCTTGCCAACACTTATTTGTTGATTTATTGATGATAGCCATTCTGATAGGTGTGAGGTGATATATCATTGTGGTTTTAAATTGCATTTATCTAATGGTTAGTGATGTTGAGCATCTGTTTGTATGTCTATCAGCCATCTGTATGTCCTCTTTGGAGAAGTGTCCATTTAGGTCCTTTGACAATTTTTAATTGGATTTTTTTTTTTGGTGTTGCGTTGTATGAATTCTTTATAAATATTGTGTATTGCCCTAACCGGTTTGGCTCAGTGGATAGAGCATCGGCCTGCAGATGCAAGGGTCCCAGGTTCGATTCCAGTCAAGGGCATGTACCTTGGTTGCGGGCACATCCCCAGTGGGGCGTGTGCAGGAGGCAGTTGATCAATGTTTCTCTCTCATTGATGTTTCTAATTCTCTATCCCTCTCCCTTCCTCTCTGTAAAAAATCAATAAAATATATTTAAAAAAATATATTGTGTATTAACCCTATATCATTGGTGAATATGTTCTCTCTTTCAGTGGATTGTCTTTTCATTTTGTTGATGATTTCCTTTGCTGTGCAAAATCATTTTAGTTTAATGTAATCCCATTTGTCTATTTTTTTCTTCTGTTTCCCTTGTCCAAGGAGATATATCAGAACAAAAAAATATTACTAAGAGAAACATCTGAGATTTTACTGGCTGTGTTTTCCTCTAGGACAGTGGTTCTCAACCTGTGGGTTGTGACCCCTTTGGTGGTCGAACGACCCTTTCACAGGGGTCGCCTAAGACCATCCTGCATATCAGATATTTACATTACGATTCATAACAGTAGCAACATTACAGTTATGAAGTAGCAATGAAAATAATTTTATGGTTGGGCACAACATGAGGAAGTGTATTTAAGGGCCAGAAGGTTGAGAACCACTGCTATTTTTATGTTTTCAAATCTTACATTTAAGTCTTTAATCCATCTTCAGTTTATTCTTTTGCATGGTGAAAGAAGGTGGACTAACTTTCTTTCTTTCTTTCTTTCTTTCTTTCTTTCTTTCTTTCTTTCTTTCTTTCTTTCTTTCTTTCTTTCTTCCTTTCTTTCTTTCTTTCTAACTGTCTGGTTATCCAACCACCATTTGTTGAATAGACTGCCTTTACCCCATTGTATGTTCTTGCCTCCTTTGTCAAATATTAATTGACCATAAAGGCTTGGGTTTATTTCTGGACTCTCTATTCTGTTCCATTGATCTATATGTCTGTTTTTATGCCAGTGCCATGCTGTTTTGATTATTATGGCTTGGTAGTATAGTTTGATATCAAGTAGCATGATTCCTCCAACTTTGTTCTTTCACAAGATTGTTGTTGCTATTCAGGGTCCCTTGTGGTTTCATATACACTTTTGGAATATTTGTTCTAGCTCCGTGAATTATGCCATTGGTATATTGATAGGAATTGAGTTGAATCTATAGATTGTTTCGGACATTTTAATGATGGTAATTCTTTCAATCCATGAACACAGTATATGATTTCAGTTATTTATATTTTCTTAAATTTCTTCAGTGCTTTTAATTTTCTAAGTGTAGGTATTTTACATTGTTGTTAAATTTATTCCTAGGTATTTTATTTTTTTATGCAATTGTAAATAGGATTATTTTTTTAGTTTCCCTTTCTGATAGTTCTTTATTGGTGTATAAAAATGCAACTGATTTCTGGATATTTATTCTTGTATTCTGCTACTTTACTGAATTCATTTATCAGTCCTAGTATTTTTTGGTGGAATCTTTAGGGTTCTCTATAAACAGTATTATGTCATCTACAAATAGTGACAGTTTTACCTCTTTCTTTTCAATTTTGTTGGCTTTTATTTCTTCTGCTTGGCTGCTATGGCTAGGGCTTTCAGTACTATGTTGAATAAGAGTGGTGAAAGAAGACATGTCTGACTTGTTTCTGATCTTAAGGAAAATGCTTTTAGTTTTTTGCCCATCCTATATAATAAAACCCTAACATGCAAATTGACTGAATGGTGGAATGACTGGTCCCTATGATGCGCACTGACCACCAGGGGGCAGATGCTCAACTCAGGAGGAGTGTTGCTCAGCCAGAAGCTGGGCTCATGGTTGGCGAGAGCAACTGTGGTGGTAGGAGCCTCTCCCACCTCCATGGGAGTGCTAAGGATGTCTGACTAATGGCTTAGGTTGGACATCCCCTAAGGCAGTGGTTCTCAACCTTCTGGCCCTTTAAATACAGTTCCTCATGTTGTGATCCAACCATAAAATTATTTTCGTTGCTACTTCATAACTGTAATGTTGCTACTGTTATGAATCATAATGTAAATATCTGATTTGCAGGATGGTCTTAGGCGACCCCTGTGAAAGGGTTGTTCGACCGCCAAAGGGGTCGCGACCCACAGGTTGAGAACCACTGCAAAGGCTCCCAGACTGCAAAAGGGCATAGGCTGGGCTGAGGGAACCCCCCAAGTGCATGGATTTCGTGCACCAGGCCTCTAGTTGAGTATAATGGTGCTATGGGTTTGTCATATATGGCTTTATTATGTTACCATTCACACTTTGAGAGCTTTTATTATAATTGAGTGTTGGATAGAATGCTTTTTCTGCACCTATTAATATGATCTTGTGGGTTTTACCCTTCATTTTGTTTATGTGGTGTATTGCGTTTATTGATTTGTGGATATTATACCAACCTTGCCTTTCTGGAATAATTCCCACTTGATCATGCTGTATGATTTTTTAAAAAATATATTTTTTATTGATTTATGAGAGGAAGGGAGAGGGAGAGAGATATAGAAACATCAATGATGATAGAGAATCATCAATTGCAGTGATTCCCAAAGTGGGCGCTACCGCCCCCTGGTGGGCGCTGTAGTGATCCAGGGCGGTGATGGCCACAGGTGCATTTGTTTTAACTTTTTTTTTATTACCTTTCTATTCTGAGTTCAATAAATAGTTTCATAATTTCAAACTTCAATGTTTCTAATTTACACCTTTCTTTACTATGTTTTACGAAAAAGGTAGAAACATTAATACATATATCTTTCTGTTTAATTGCTATTAAAATTTAAAAAAAATTAATTTCCAGGGGGCGCTGAGTAATATTTTTTCTGGAAAGGGGGCGGTAAGCCATATAAGTTTGGGAACCACTGATCAATTGGCTGCATACTGCATCCTCCCTACTAGGGATCAAGCCTGCAATCTGGGCATGTGCTCTGACTGGGAATCAAACTGTGATCTCCTGGTTCATAGGGTGACACTCAACCACTGAGCAACACTGGCCGGGCCTTTATGGCCTTTTTAATATATTGCTGGATCTGGTTTTTTAATATTTTGTTGAGGATTTTAACATCTATGTTCATCAGAGATACTGGGCTATAATTTTCTTTCTTTGTAGTGTCTTTATCTGGTTTTGAAATTTGGAAAATGTTGGCCTCATAAAATGAGCTTGGAAGTCTTCCTTCCTTTTGAGGATTTTAGAATAGTTTGAGAAGGATAGGTGTTCTTTGAACATTTGCTAAAATTCACTTGTGAAGCAGTCCAGTCCAGGACTTTTGTTTGTTGGGACTTTTTAAAATTACTGCTTCAATTTCATTAGTTGTATTAATAAAATATTTTGAGACAAAAATAAAAATATAACATAACTAAATTTATATGACAAAACAAATGTGGCACTAAGAGAGAAGTTTATATCAATAAACACTTACATTACAAAAGAAGAAGCATATCAATTTAACAACCTAACTTTACACTTCAAAGAACTAGAAAAAAAGAACAAATGAAACTCAAAGTTAGCAGATGGAAGGAAATAACAAAGATCAGAGCAGAAAGAAATGAAATAGAGACCAGAAAACAAAGAAATAATGAATTAAGTAACAGCTGATTATTTGAAAAGATAAGCAAAATTGACAAACCTTTAGCTAAACTAAGGGAAAAAAAGACAAAACACAAATATATAAAACTAGGAGCCCAGCAGGTGAATTCATGCGGCACCGCCCACCCTAGAGTTGCCTCCCCGCCTCCCTACCTCCTCACTTCTCTGCTCCTGCCTCCCTGCTTCTGCCCCATCTCCCTGCTTCCCCACTCCCGCCTCCCAACTTTTCTGCTTCCCTGCTCCCACCTCCCCATTTCTGCCCCATCTTCCATCTCCAGAGCAACACCCTAGGTGCATGCAGGCAACCTCCTGGTGATAGGAGCTAATAAGGAGGTAATATGCTAATGGTCCAGTCGTGAGGCGTTACAGCATCCTGGCTAATTTGCACATTACCTGTTTATATGTATCGATTAGAAATGAAAGTAGAGACATCACAACTGATACAACAAAAATTATAAAAATAATAAAAGGGTGGGAAATGTCAGCAGGGCATGGCGTCCTGGAGCCCAGAGGCAGCAGCACCTCTGCTCAGTGGGATTCCCAGGCTTCCCCTTTTCTGCTGCTCCCAAAGGATGTTTGCCTGGCAGGCTGAGGGGGAGCTCATAGTAAACCAAATTCTCAAAGAAAACTTTCTTCCAGCTACTGCAAAGGCATTGACATTTCAGGAGGCTGTGTGGCAAGGTATGAAATCCAAATCGAGTCAGAAGAATTTAAGGAGAAGATGACATGGTAAATCAGTGCCACCTGGTAAGTCAGGCACTACTATAAAAGAAAAAATCAAAGGAATGCACAGATCTTAGGTATTTACCTCTGTCCCCAAATACTGACCACACCCTGCTGCATAGTTGCTGCTGTTTAAACCCTTGGGTGAACTTGACCATTCTTTCCTAGGCATTTGCCAAAAAATTTGTCTATTTTGTTCATAGACATTTCCATATTATAATTATATAAGAATATGTTATCTATTTAGATGTTAATTAAAGGCAACAGACAGCTGGGAAAAAATAAAATACTGTTATGAACAATTATATGCCAACAAATATGATAACCTACAAAAATGAATAACTTCATGGAAACATAAATTGACCAAGACTAAATCATGAAAAATTGAAAATATGGACATACTAATAATAAGTAAGAGAATGAATCTATATTAAAAAACCTCCCAACAAAGAAAAGGTCGGGCCAGATGGCTTTATTTGTGAACTCTACTGAACATTTAATGAAAAATTAAAGCCAATCCTTCTAACACTCTTCAAAATTGAAAACTTCTAAACTCATTTTACGTAATGAGTCTGTATACCAAATCCAGACAAAGATAGTATAAGGAAAGAAAATTTGGACCAATATCCCTGAGGAATATAGATACAAAATTCCTCAATGAATTTATAGCAAACCAAATTCAACAGCACATTAAAAGAATCGTACACCATGATCAAGTGGGATTTATCCCTGGGATACAAGCGTGTTTCAATCTATGAAAATCACTAAACCTGATACACCACATTAATATAATGAAGTATAAATACCACATAAATATATTAATAAATGCAGAAAAGGCATTTGATGAAATTGAGTCTCATTTTTTTTATAATTTAAAACATTCTCAACAAACTAGGTATAGAATAAATGCACCTCAACATAATAAAGGCCACAGCTAACATTATAGTCTATGGTGAAAAACTGAAAGTTTTTCCTCTAAGATGAAGAATAAGATAAGGATGCTCACTCTCACTATCTCTACTCGAGAAAGTACTGAAAGAATTTCGGTATAAATAGAAAGAGGAATAGTAGCTAAGTGAGTTATGTAATAAGGAAAATTCAATATTACACAGAACCAGAGGTGATATTGTTTCTTAGCTCTAATGAAAAAAGAAATATCTTTGTGGAGACCAGTCCTGCTTTTGGAACCTGCCTCCACAGGTGCGTATTCTCCTCCATTATCCAAATCCCCTACCAGAGTGTACATTTATTGCAACTGATTACTCAACATTGACTCATTGTAAGTGTTCAAAGTCCATCATTTACATTACAGTTCACACTTTGTCTTGTACATTCTATGGATTTAGAAAAATGTATGATATGTATCCATCACAATTGTATCATACAAAGTAGTGTCACTTCCCTAAAAATTATCCATGACCCACCTATTTATCCCTCCCCACCCCAACTCCTGGCAATCACTGATCTTTTTACTCACATGGTTTCACATTTTCCAGAATATCCTATAGTTGGAATAACACAGTATATAGATTTTTAAATCAGCTTCTTTCACACAGTAATATGCATTTAAGGTTCTACCACATCTTCTCATGGCTTAATAGTTCATTTCTTTTCAGCACTGAGTAATATTGCATTGTCTGGACATACCACTGTATAGATAAGTGGTTTATTTATCTGTTCATCTACTGAAGGATATCTTGTCTGCTTCCAAATTTGGTGGGTAACTCCTTATTTATTTATTTATTTTGCTGCTATAAACATCCACATGACAGGTTTTTTTTTTTTTTTTTTTTTTTTTTTTTTTTTTTTATATGTTTTATTGATTTTCTACAGAGAGGAAAGGAGAGGGATAGAAAGTTAGAAACATCGATGAGAGAGAAACACCGATCAGCTGTCTGGACATACCACTGTATAGATAAGTGGTTTATTTATCTGTTCATCTACTGAAGGATATCTTGTCTGCTTCCAAATTTGGTGCGCAGGCCGACGCTCTATCCACTGAGCCAAACCGGTTCTGGCCACATGACAGTTTTTATGTTAACATCAGTTTTTTTTATTGTTGACCCTATTAGAGATGTCCCCCATTTCCCCCCTCTTTGTCTACCTCCAGCCAGCCCCTGCTCCCCCTCCCTCTGGCCTTCACCACCCTGTTCTGAGTGCCCATGGGGTATGCATATATGTTCTTTAGCTAATCTCTTCACCTTCTTAACATCAATTTTTAACTCCTTTGGAGAGACACCAAGGAGTGTGATTGCTGGTTCATATAGTTAAGTGCATTTTTAGTTTTCTAAGAAGTCACCAAATTCTTTTCCAAAGTGACTGAGCATTCCCACTAGCAATGTATAAATTTTCCTGTTGCCACACATTTTCACCAGTTTTTGGTTTTTCAGTATTTCATATATGAGCCATTCTAATAGGTACAAGAAAGAAATGGTATCTCATTGTTGTTATTTTATCTTCTCTATCATTCCATCCTTCTTATTTTTAACAACTTTATTGAGATAAAATACACATGCCAAAAATTCATCCTTAAAGCATATAATGAAGTATATTTGCAGCCATCACTGCTATATAATTTTATAATGTTATCAACATCGCTAAAGATAACATACCCTGTAGTAGTCACTCCCCGTTTCTACTTCCTTAAATTCCTAGCAACCACTAACCTTCTCTCTGTAGATTACATATTCTGGACATTTAATATAAATGAAATCATATAATATGTGACCTTTTGTATCTGCATATTTTGTTCACTTACCATGATGTTTCATTTTGTTTTTGTTTTTTAATTTACATTTCCCTGATGACAGATGGTGTGCAGTATTTTTTCATATACTTATGTCCTATCTGTATGGCTTCTTTTGTGAGGCATCTATTAAGGCCTGTGGCACATTTTTTAATTGGGCTGTTTGTTTTCTTGTTGTTTTAGGAGATCTTTGATTATTTAGAGTAATAGTTCTTTATCAGATGAGTCTTTCACAAAATATCTTTTCCCAGTCTGTGTCTTGTCATCTAATTCTTTTAAAAACATTTCATTTCACTTTATCGTTGACAGTATTACAGATGTTCCCCAATTTCATCCTGTTTACCCCCTCCTCCCAGCCCCTGTCCCACCCCAGGCCTTCACCACACTATTGTCTGAATTGTCATCTAATTCTTTCTTTTAAAATCTTTATTGTTGAAAGTGTTACATATGGCCTTCTTTTTCTCCCATTGACCCCTTCTAGCCTAACCCCAGCCCTCACCCCAGGCCTTCACCAACCTATTGTCTGTGTCCGTGGGTTATGCATACATTCATATAAGTTCTTTGGTTGATCTCTTCCCACCCATCCATCTACTCCCACCATCCCTCTGAGATTCGACAGTCTGTTCCTGTCATTTAATTTTTGATACTGTCTTTCACAGAGCAGACGATTTCAATGTTAGTGAACCTTATTCATTAAGCAAGTTTATTCATTAATACTAAAATACTATCCAAATAACACATATTGAAAAGAAAATATAGTTATTTTAAAAAGAGAGGGATCCAGGCCAGTGTGGCTCAGTGGTTGAGCATGGATCTATAAACCAGGAAGTCACAGTTTGATTCCTGGTCAGGACACATGCTGTGGTTGCAGGTTTGATCCCAGTAGGGAGTGTGCAGGAGGCAGATGATTGATGATGTTTCTCTCTCATTAATGTTTCTCTCTATCCCTCTCCCTTCCTCTATCTCTAAAAAAAATCAATGAAAACTTATTTTAATAAATTAAAAAGATAAAAAAATAAAAAAGGGGAAAAGGATAAAGAGGATTCATGATGAAACTCCTTATTTTCTTTTAAAAATATAAAACTCTTGTCTATATCAAATTGGGAAAAGAAAAATTTCAAAATTTTGAAAAAAATTAATTTTACTGTTTCTTCCAAGTTATAGAAATTAAAATAACTTGAAAAATAAATTTTATCAGATATGACGTTGGCAAATATGTTTTCCAACGTCATATCTGATAAGGGCTTAATCTCCAAAATTTATAGGGAACTCATACAACTTAACAAAAAGAAGATAAACAATCCAATCAAAAAATGGGCAAAGGATCTAAATAGACACCTTTCAAAAGAGGACATTCAGAAAGCCAAGAGACATATGAAAACATGCTCAAAGTCACTAATCAT
>NW_005871061.1:6534716-6663711 GCF_000147115.1 Myotis lucifugus
CTACCCGCCTGGCACTTAATTAAGAGGGTTGTATCCCTCCCTACCTCAGGGAAAAATCCTACCTGGGGAAACAACCTTTCTCGGAGAGGTGACTTTGGTTAAAACACATAGCGCCAAGAAGGGGAGCAAACATATTAAGAACAGTATGCCATATATGCCAGGTCCCTTGAAACAGCACGGATGGACCGGCTCCCGGCAATGGATGGAACTGGAGAGCATTATGCTAAGTGAAATAAGCCAGTCAATGAAGGAAAAATACCACATGATCTCACTCATTCATGGATAATAAAGACCATTATAAACTTATGAACAATAATAGATACAGAGGCAGAGGTGCCTCAAACTGATTGTCAAACTGCAGCGGGAAGGCCAGGGAGGGTTGGGGGGCAGGAAGGAGGGGGTAAGAGATCAACCGAAGGACTTGTATGCATGCATATAAGTATAACTAATGGACATAAGACACTGGAGGGTAAGGGAGGCCAGGGCGGGGGGGTGGGGGCGAGGAAGGACACATATGTAATAACCTTTGTAATACTTTTAGCAATAAAAAAAAGAAAATGAAATAAAAGGCAAAAAGATTGAAAAAAAAAGAAAAATAAATTTTAATCTAGTTCATAGTAGAAGAGGAAAAAATTAATTCAACCTATCTAAGCATACTAGTTTAATTAAAATAAGGCAAAACATTCATGAAAATACTAAAATGAGCTCAAGTATAGGGCATTTTAATTACTTCAGACTTATATAGCAAACACAAATTAGACACACAAAACTTAATAATTACAAGAATAACTGAATGTTAATGAAAGAACATTACAATAGATTCTGGCAAAGTGAAAGTGAATCCAACTCTTCTGAAAAAAACAGAAGAAGAATGTTGGGAAATTCAATCTCTTTCTTAGAAAAATTTGTTTTCAATACAATAAACTATGATGATTGGAGTCCCATTTCATGTATGAAATGTGCCTAGACAACTTCAACTATTCCTTTGCTAAGTCTCAAGAGAACTCACTGTCAATACCATTAATTTGATAAAAATTCACATGCTTTTCACAGATGTCATTTGTTCAATTCTAGTGTTTTTATAATGTTTTGGTGGTGGAGGGTTTTCTTCTAAACTTTTCATGCATTTTTTTTTGTCTTGGAAAGTCAATTATAATTCTTTTAAAGACTTGAATTTTATACAAAATTCTTAATTTTTTATGTTATTTAGCTAGTTAACACATACATATATGTAAAAAAAAAATTCAAATTCTTCAAAGGCCTTAAAAATAAAAAGTAAGTTTCTTTTCCTAACTCCTCACTCCTCTTTGCCCCAGAAACTTTCAAACCCCAAATCAATCAAAATACTTTTTTTTTAAACCTGTGTTTTCCGTTGGAAATACTAGCAATACTTGGTGCATACAAAAGTATATAAATTAATATATATCATGTACTATATATGGATATCCTATATAATAAAACCCTAATATGCAAATTGACCAAATGGTGGAACAACTGGCAGAACGACTGGTTGCTATGACGCACACTGACCACCAGGAAGCGGATGCTCGGGGGCAGCTCCTGTGTTGAGCGTCTGTCCCTGGAGATAGAGGCGACCAGTGGCAATTGGAGGGTGGGGCCAGCTGGCGGGAGGCGCCAGGCCACCAGCCAAAGTGGGTGCCAGCTGGGGCCCTCTATTGCCCCACCCACTGGTCACCCCACAGAGGGATGTGACCGACCGCAGTGGCGGGGGGCAGGGCTGGCCAGTGGGTGGTGCCAGGCTGCCAGCCAAGGCAGGTGCTAGTGAGGGTCCCCCCAATCACCCTTCCCACTGGTCATCCCACAGATGGCCCTGATCATTGGCCAGGCCTAGGAACTCTACCCTATATATTGGGAACAGACTCTTACATCTAAAAATTAAAACCTGACAAGGCTACTCTAACACTGAAAAAACAGGATGATGACATGCATGAACTCTGGCTTGCACATTTTGTGATCAGCCCTGATTCTGACACTTATAACTGTGACAAAGCCCGTTACTTAACTTCTCTCTGCTTCCGTTTTTCCACACATAAGATGGGGAAAATGGTGCTACTGCCTCAGAAGGATCATATTATGTACTACTTTTTATAATCAGGGCAAAAAAATGTAGGTGTCCATACAACAGCAAGATGCCTTTCACCTGTATGAAAAATATGGTCACTGGTGCATGCAGCATCCCAGATTGCGAGAGGGATGTCCAACTGCCAGTTTAGACCTGACATCCCCGAGGGTTCCTGGATTGTGAGAGGACACAGTCTGGGCTGAGGGTCCCCCCCACCCCCATGCATGAATTTCATGCACCAGGCCAGGCCTCTAGTACAGGGGTGGGAAAACTTTTTGTGAGTGTGTGCCAAAACCAGCAAAATCTCTGACTCAAAATTCTTCTGCATGCCAACCCTATTTTTTTTTTCTTTTTTAAATATATTTTATTGATTTTTTTTTTTTTTACAGAGAGGAAGGGAGAGGGATAGAGAGAAACATCAATCAGCTGCCTCCTGCACAATTCCCACTGGGATGTGCCGGCAACCAAGGTACATGCCCCTGACCGGAATCGAACCTGGGACCCTTCAGTCCGCAGGCCGACGCTCCATCCGCTGAGCCAAACCGGTTAGGGCTTTCCATTGCTTTTTAGAGAGAGTGGAAGAGAAGGACAAAGACAGAGAGAGAAGCCCCAATGTGAGAGAGACACATTGATTGGTTGCCTCCCGCATGCACCCCCGACCAGGGCCAGGGATCAAGCCTACAACCGAGGTACGTGCCCTTGACCAGAATCGAACCCGGGACCCTTCAGCCCGCAGGCCGACGTTCTATCCACTGAGCCAAACCGGCTAGGGCTAGTATCTCCATTTCAGAGGGGGTAAATTGAGGCTTAGTTACTGTGTGTCTAAGGTGGCGTAAAATAGTACCGCAGGGATTTGAACCCAGGCTGACTGGCGTGTCACAGAGTGAGTCCTTAGGGATGTCACTTAACCTTTCTGGCCCTGATTTTGTCCTGTGTAAAATGTAGTGATGCACAAAAGGTACCTACAGGAGCCTGGCTAGTGTTGCTCAGTGGTTGAGTGTCGACCTATGAACCAGGAGGTCATGGTTTGATTCCTGGCCAGAGCATATGCCTGGGTTGTGGGCTCCATCCCCTTTGGGGAAGGGGGGGGGGGCGATCAAAGATTCTCTCTCATCATTGATGTTTCTATCCCTCTCCCTTTCTCTCTCTGAAATCAATAAAAACATATATTTTTTAAAAAGGTACCTAAAGGAAAATGTATTCACTACATCGACCTCATAGGGCTTGTAGTGAGGAAGAAGCAAGTTACAGGGGAAGAGCTGAGAAGAGCAGTCGGCTCCCGGCAAACACTGGGCCCTGTTCGTTTTTTTGTCCTTCTCCCCAAACCCGTGCTGAGGAGGCCGCTGGATAGCACTGTGCTGCCAGGTTATCTCTGGGTGAACAGGAAGGGATGGGCAGAGACTGCGCTGCGACCTTGGACTAACCTAGCCCCGGGAGCTCTTGGCCACATGTACCCTCTTTTCTCTCGCAGCTCAAGCAGGGGCGGCCTCGCCAAGTAGCACAGACGTTTTGTAGGGCAGGGACCCAGGGAGGGGGCCGAGTTGGCTGGCACATTGCAAGTCCCGGGCTGCGGGCTCTGCTAGGCGCCGCGGCCTCTGCATGCCAACCCTAATTTTTTGAGAACATGTTACACCTACTTGATATTTCTTAAGGTGAACGTATGTGAAGAACCTTGAAGAAATAATAAAATTCATTCGAGCGACAAAAACACAGTATATGATGATGAAAAATACATTTATTTATTTATTAAAATATATTTTATTGATTTCTTACAGAGAGGAAGGGAGAGGGATAGAGAGTTAGAAACATCAATGAGAGAGAAACACCGATCAGCTACCTCCTGCACACCCCCTATTGGGGATGTGCCCGCAACCAAGGTACATGCCCTTGACCGGAATCAAACCTGGAACCCTTGAATCCACAGGCTGACGCTCTATCCACGGAGCCAAATCAGTTAGGGCAATACATTTATTTTTTAATGTATACATGTACACTGATAGTCCGACAGAAAACTTTATGACTCCGTTTGATATTATCAGTGGGACTTTTGCTGCTGCATCACTGATGACAGAGATTTTACATCAGGTTTATATTTCGTGACCTTCAGAGATATGCACAAGCTACTACTTTCATCCATCAGGCTACTCCTATTATGAGACTTAACAAAATTCATCACTGAGAACAAAGATTCACAAGTGTATGTGGATGAAAACATGGAGAGTAACGCTGTTGCAAAGTTTTTTAAACAGAAAAAATTTTCTGGAATGGCATTCCATGTCCTCAATAGTTTGTTTTCAACACTTCTCTCTGGTACTCCTGTCTCTAATTGCTTTTTTTCAATGTTTTCCAAGTCAACTCTAAGGTCAATAAATTTCTGCTTCCAAATTGAGCTACTCTGAAATTCAATCAACTGCATTTCAAAGTCAGCCATGTCTATCCATGAAAACATTTGTAAGTTTAGTTCCTCCAGTTTCATGCTGTCTGGAAACCTCATGAATTTTGTTGTCTCTTCCAGTTCTCTGAATTTTGCAAATATTGAGAACTGCTCAATAGTTGACTCGATGATGTTTAAAAACAGCTTTTGAAGGCTTTGACAGTCTGTTCTGTCATCTTTTGGGAGGTCTTTGATGTGCCTTTTGAGGTTTGGGAAATATCTAAATTTCTCATCATCCATATCCCTCTTAAAGACTTCCAGTTTCTTTTCAAAAGCCTTTATGTAACCAAACATAACATCAAGTGTCTTGCCAGTTCCTTGTAATTTAACACTTAAGTCATTCAAATGTTCACAAAAATTGTAAATGGAAGATTATAAGAGAGGGTTTCGCCTGCCAGCAAAAGTTACTGGCGTGCCATGTTTGGCATGCGTGCCAGTGTTTGCCCACCCCTGCTCTAGTATGTCTTTATAAAAATGTGCATAATACACACACACATAGGAATCTATTACCACTTTTAACACCAAGGCTGGCAGATTATACATAGTCATATTTCTTTATTTCCTGTTCATTGTCTTCCATGATTTCTTAAAAGTATTAAAGAATTTATGTTGATTACATGATTGGTAGGAATAACAAGTTTGAGACTTAGCTATGTAAGGAAAACACTTTTAACTTAAGAATATGATATTTTAAGGTTACCTGATTTATACTTGTCATTTGAATGTTTTTAATTTGAATATTATGCACAATGCATTATGTAGGGTAAAAATATTCTAAAGCTACCCTGTACTAAATAAAGTCAATGTATTTTGACAGATACTACAATGGGGCCACTTTCACGATGACACCTATTGATCTCTTCACAGGCAGCCTAAGACAGCTAAACTGTTAGTCTGATAGTATGAACATTTTTGGTGGTAGTAGAAACATTGATTTTGAATAAATTATTTCAATATTTCTTTATGTAAATACTAGAGTCCTGGTTCACAAATTCGTGCACTGGAGGGTCTGGCCGGCCCACCCTGATCAGGGCCTATCGGAGCCAGCTGCAGTGCACGTCATAGCGACCAGTCATTCCAGTCGTTCCAGTTGTTGGCCAGTTGGCCAGCTGCAGTGCACGTCATAGCGACCAGTCATTCCAGTCGTTCCAGTTGTTGGTCATGCCAATGTTTTACTATACTCTTAATACTTAAATAATCTTTAAAACTTTTTTATTAGACTTTATTTTTTTAATGTTTATTGTTGAGAAATAATCTTTAAAACTTTTTTATTAGACTTTATTTTTTTAATGTTTATTGTTGAGAGTATTACAAATGTCTCCTTTTCTTCCCCAACCCCCATTGCCCCACTCCACCCAGTTCCTGCCCCACCCTAGGCCTTCATCACCCTACTGTCTATGTCCATAGGTAAGATCTTTGGTTAATCTCATCTAGCCCCTCCCCCTCCACATTCCCTCTGAGATTTGCCAATCTGTTCCCTACTGCAATGCCTCAGATTCTGTTTCATTCACCCAATTATTTTTTCATTAGATTTCTTGTTCATTTATTTTGATTTTTAGATTTGATTGTTGATAGATATATATTTTTTGCCCTTTTATTGTTCATATTTCTTCTTCTCTCCCTTCTTCTTCTTCTTCTTCTTCTTCTTCTTCTTCTTCTTCTTCTTCTTCTTCTTTTTCATCAATAATACCCTTCAACATTTCATATAATACTGGTTTGATTGTGATGAACACCTTTAGCTTTTCTTTTTTGTCTGTGAAGCTCTTTATCTGACCTTCAATTCTAAATGATAGCTTTGCTGGGTAGAGTAATCTTGGTTGTAGATCAGTGATGGCGAACCTTTTGAGCTCGGCGTGTCAGCATTTTGAAAAACCCTAAGTTAACTCTGGTGCTGTGTCACATATAGAAATTTTTTGATATTTGCAACCATAGTAAAACAAAGATTTATATTTTTTATATTTATTTTATATATTTAAATGCCATTTAACAAAGAAAAATCAACCAAAAAAAATGAGTTTGCGTGTCAGCGTGTCATAGGTTCGCCATCACTGTTGTAGATCCTTACTGTTCATCACTTTGAATATTTCTTGCCACTCCCTTCTGGCCTGTAAAGTTTCTGTTGAGAAGCCAGCTGGAAGTCATATGGATGCTCCCTTGTAGGTAACTAACTGCTTTTCTCTTGCTGTTTTTAAGATTATTTCTTTGTCTTTAACCCTTGGCATTTTAATTATGATGTGTCTTGGTGATGTCTCTTTGGGTTCCTCTTGTTTGGGACTCTGTGCTTCCTGGACTTGTAAGTCTATTTCTTTCACCAGGTAGGGGAAGTTTTCTGTCATTATTTCTTCAAATAGGTTTTCAATATCTTGCTCTTTTTCTTCTCCTTCTGGCACCCTCATAATTTGAATGTTGGTACACTTGAAGTGGTCCCAGAGGCTCCTTACACTTTCTTCATATTTTTGGGTTCTTCTTTCTTTTTGCTCTTCTGATTGTGTGTTTTTTGCTTCTTCATGTTCCAAATTGTTGATTTGATTCTTGGAATCCTCTACTGTTGAATTTATAAATTGTTCTTTATTTTAGTTAGTATATGCTTAATTTCTGACTGGTGCTTCTTCATGTCTTTGACATTCTCACTAAGATCATTGAAAGTCTCATGAAGATCCTTGAGTAACCTTATGGTTTTGAACTCTGTATCCAGTAGTTTTCTTGCTTCCATTTCTTTAATTTGTGACATGTTTCTTTGTCTCCACATTTTGGCTGATTCCTTGTATTTGTTTCTATGTATTAGGTAGAGTTGCTATGTATCCTGGAATTGATAGAGTGACCTAGTGTAGTAGGTATCCTGTAGTGCCTAGTGGGTCAGCTTTCCCAGTCACCTGAGCTGGACACTCTAGGTGCATCCCTGTGTGGGCTGTGTGCACAATCTTGTAGTTGAGCCTTGATTGCTCTTGGCTCTCTGGGAGGAGTTGACCTCCAGGCCAATTGTTTGTAACCACCAGCCATGAGTACAGTGGGAGGGCTGCTGTGCAGGAAGTGAGGCAAGCTGTGAAGCACAGAAGGCTGGTGCTAGTACCAGGTCTTGGGCCTTTTATTGATAGATTTGAGGCATGCTGTCACCAGCTGTAGCTTGTTTGAGAGATTTTAGCAAAGTCTGAAGTCTGAGCCAGGACAGGCCATTCATATGGAAAAGCTGCTGCAAACAGCTTGGAGGGGCTGAAAATCGGATGGGGTGGGGTCTCAGGGAATACCCAGGGTCGAACAAACAGTGTGCTCCAGGCTGATGGAGATTCAGATATGGCTGCCAGTCAGATCTGCGACAGGGGAAGTCTCAGCACAGGAACAATGACCTTTGTAAGCACCCCTGTCTGGGAGAAAGCTGCCCCTGTGTTCCTACCCCAATGATGCCAGACAGTCCAGTTCCTCCCCATATGTGTCTGGGTCCCCCAGAGCCACCAGCTGCTAGGATTCTGAGTGCATTCATGTGCCGTCCCTTTAAAGGGAACACCTGTGTCTCCAGCAGCCTCCAGGTCTCTCAGCCACAATCCCCACTGGTTTTTACAGTCTGTAGCTATGGGGATTTCTGTTCCCAGCTCTGGAACCCTGGGCTCAGGTCTGGTGTGAGGCTGGGACCCCTTGCTCCTCACAGGCAGCCACTTCAGAGATAATATCCCTCCAGATTAAAGCTGGTTTGACACAGTTGATAGAGTATTGGTCCATGCACTGAAGGGTTTGATTCCTGTCAAGGACACATACCTAGGTTATAGGATCTATTGCCGGCCCTGGTCAGAGCATGTGTGGAAGGCAACCAATCAATGTCTCTCTTTCACATTGATGTTTCTCTTTGTCTCTCTCCCTTCCTTTCACTCTCTCTAAAAGCAATGGAAAAAATATCCTTAGGTGAGGATTAACAACACAAAAAAGCAGCACACATGGGTGTCAGACCAGCCTGTGCCTAGTCTCTGCCCCTAATACCAGTCTCAATGTGCTTTCTTTACTTCTCTAGTTATAGGCCTTCCATTCAACCAGCTTTTAGGCTGTTCTGAATGATGGTTGTTCTGTATTTTAGTTGTAATTTTGATGTGGTTGTGGGAGGCAGCAAGTACAGGCATTTACCTATGCCACCATCTTGGTTCTCCCAACCAGACTTCCTTTTTTAAATTTTTTAAATTTTTATATTTAAATTTTTAAATATATTTTTATTGATTTAAGAGAGGAAGGGGGAAAAAAGAGAGGAAGGGAGAGGGAGAGAGAGAAAGAAATATCAATGATGAGAGAGAATCATTGATCAGCTGCCTCCTGCATGCCCCGTACTGGTGACTGAGTCCACAACCCAGGCATGTGCCCTTGACTGGAATTGAACGTGGGATCCCGCAGGCCAATACTCTATCCGCTGAGCAAAACCAGCTAGGGCCAGACTTTATTTTTTAGAACAGTTTTAGGTTCACAGCAAGAGGAGCAGAAGGTACAAAAAATTCTTATATAATCCTTGTCCGCACATGTGTCTCCCCTATTATCGACATTCTCTACAAAGTGGTAGATTTGTCAGAACTCATCAACCAACTTCCAGTTAGAAGGTGAATAAATGTTGGGGATCTAATACAGACATTGTGATTATATTTAACAATAATGTATTATATATTTGAATATTAAGAGAGTAGAGCTTAAATTTTCTCACCACAAAAAAAGTCATGGTAATTATGTGAAGTGATGGAGGTGTTAGCTCATGCTATGGTGGTCATGATTTTGCAATATATAAGTGTATCAAATTGACACAGTGCACATTTTGAACTTGCATAATATTTTATGTTACTTAATGCCAATAAAGCTGTAAAAATAAAAATTAATAATTAAACAAAAAAGTGTGAGTTTTTATCTTAATCTGAGATTTAGGGGAAAAGCCTTCAGTTTTTCTCCATTGAGTATGATGTTTTATGTGGGTTTCTATATGTGGCCTTTATTATGTTGTGGGAGTTTTCTTTTATTCCTAGTTGAGTGTTTTTATCACAAAATAACATTGAGTTGTCAAATTCTTTACAAATTAATGTGGTTTTGTCTTTTTTTAACCCTTCATTCTGTAATATAGTGTATAACATAGATTACTTACATATTTTACAAAATTTGTTCTTTTTACCTATTTTTGAATCATCTTGCATATCAGAAATCCCACTTGGTCATGGTTTATGATCTTTTATTTAATATGCTGTTAAGTTTGGTTTGCTAGTATTTTGTTGAGAAGTTTTGCATCAATACTGACAAGTGTATTGCTGTATAATTTTCTTGGAGTGCCTTTGTCTAACTTCATGTAATTCAGGTCTCATAGAACAAGATATCAAGTATTTCCTCATCTTGTAGTTTTTGAAAAAACTTGGTGTTACTTCTTTAAATGTTAGGTAAATTCTTCTTTACAGTCCAGAATTTTTCTGTTCCTTTAAAAAACAAATAGAGTTTTTAAAGAGGTCTTTTAGAGAAATATACTAAAATGCATTTGAGATTCAAAGATAGATTTTTACTTCTATCACACTACAAGATATACATTTATGTATATAAAATTTAGCTTTTCATTCCAGCAAAATCCCAGTTATTATGTACATATATATGCAAGGACAGACCATACTCAAAAGTCTTTATAAAAATCAAACTGCATCACCTTTTGATAAATATTCACTTCACTGTTTCACCGTTCAGGATAAAAAAGTGTAAAAGACTTGTTCACACTTCATTCTTACTACATGCAATGCTGCCTTACTTTTCCTATTAATACCATTGTTTATCAAAGCATTTTGATAAACAATGTGTTGTTCAAAGCATAAAAGGGACTAGAAAAACATAATAAAAATAAATTAAAGGTAAGTCTAAATTTTTGATAATATCATATTTTCAATCCTGTGTATCTTAATTGGATCATGTCCCTTCTTTTAGGGACTGAATGAGACTGAATGAGACTTTGGTGTTGTGTCTCAAGTAGACGGTAAATACATTTCTTGTACATATATTCATTGTATATGGAGCGTATGTAGCCAAATTAGTAACCTGTAAAAGATGCTGTTGTGTTTATCCAATAGCCATTATCTCACCTTTATTCCTTGCTGTCAGAGACCATCTCACACTACATTTTAAAAATTCCAGATTCTTTCCTAGCTTTCCTTGCAGGTATGACTTGTGAAAAAATCCTGGTCACAGGAAAGTTTGGGTACTTTTTATGGGGTTGGACCTTCTGAGAAACATTTCCCTCTAGGGTAAAAAAAGAGACTCATTTTAGGAAAAGACATTCCTGTTGCTTTTTTCCTTGGATGCTGGCATGTGATGGAACAATGCTTGTAGTTTAAACAATCATCACTAAATCATGAAGACAACTGAGGTCATTACTGAGAAGCCAATCTGTAGCCTTGTTATTGCCAAGCTGATGACTTAACCAACCCACAATCTGCCTCTATCCAGATTGTTTTTTATGCCAGAGAGTTAAAATGTAAGCTACCCCGATGCTCTATTACTTGTAGATGCAAGGATCCTAAGTGTCCAAATGGTAATGGTCAATTAAGATAGGACTAATAAAACCTGAGATAGAGTTTGATACTAAAAGCCTTACAGAAGAGACAACTAAATTGATCTAAACAGATAACAATTTTTTAAATTAAAAAGCTTGGATTTTATCAAAGCCTAACCAACCAAATATAAGGAAAATATCTATAATCTTAGAGTCTTTGAAATATGAGAATGGAAATATAAACCTCAAACTCTAAAAGTCTGAGACCTAATCAGATGTCCATGGAACATTTTTCTCCCACAAACATTTACTACCACATTAATAGGCATCGTGTATAATAATGAAGGTTACAACTAAAAGAACTGTAATAATTGTATTCTATTTAAGGATTCTCTAAGAAACCCAAACACAACAGAGGAGATTATCACAAGGAAACCAGAGGAATTTCAGCCCTTGAGACCACAGGTAACACAAAGAATAAACACAGCATAACTATTAGCCATATAAACAAACACAAAACCTCACACCAAACTTTTATCTGCCTCAGTTACTTTAATCTAATACAAGTTTGCAACAACAACCAAAAAATGACAAGGCATGTTAAAAGTTACAAGCACAGTTTGAGAGACACAGCAAGCATCAAAACAGACTAAAATGTGGCAGATATTCAAAACTATGCTGGGAATTTAAAATCACTACAATTAATATGCTAAAGCCTCTAATGGAGAAAGGGGAAAACACTGAAAAGGAGATGGAGTATGTGAACAGAGGGCTAAAAAAAAAAAAGTAAAGAAAGAATTAAAAGAAATTTTAAAAGTGAAAAAAAAGCAATACACCAAAACTGTGATAGACATAACGAATGCCTTTGTTGGGTTCTTCCTCATGGCCATTTGATTAGAATACCCTGTAAAAGGGTCATTGAACTACCCATGAAGTACCATGAAGTAATATAATGTTGTGTGAAAGTGGATATAGATTAATTTTAAATGTATATAGCAAACACTAAGGCAATAATTATTTTTTAAAGAAGTATAAGTAATATGCTAAGACAATGGAAAAAACAGAACTTTAAAACATCTCAATTAAAACCAAAGCATGCAGTAAAAGAGTGGAAGGCAAAGAAAAATAACAGACAACAAATGCAATGAATAAAAAGTTAAGCCCTGGCTGGTTTGGCTCACTAGATAGAGGGTCGGCCTGCAGACCAAAGGGTCCCAGGTTCGATTCTGGTTGAGGGCAGGTACCTTAGTTGCGGGCTTCTACCCTGCCCGGGCCCTGGTGGGGCATGTGCAGGAGGCAACCGATTGATGTTTCTCTCTGTCTCTACCTCTCTCTTCCACTCTCTCTAAAAATCAATGGAAAAATATATTTAGGTGAGGATTTTTTAAAAAACTGTTATAAATATGGTAGATATAAATCCAACTATATCAATAATCACTTAAAATGTGAATGGTCTACATACACTAATTCAAAGACAGAAACTGCCAGAGTGGATTTAAAAAACCAGATGCAACTATATGTTATCTATAAGAATCCCAGAGAGACTAAATAAAGATTCAGAGAGATTAAAGTAAAGGGAGAGAGAAAGATATATAATGCTATCACTAATAATAAGATGCTGGAGTACTTATATTAATTTCAAACAAAGCATTCTTCCGAAAAAGGAAAATAACCAGGACAAACAGTATCATTATATCATAATAAAAGAGTCAATTCTTTAAGAAGACATAACAATGATGAATATATATGTGGGCTTAACAACAGAGCATCAAAATATTTGAGGCAAAGTGTGACAGAACTATAAGGAGAGGCAGACATATTCACTATTATATTGAGATATTTCAATACCCCTCTATTTATAATAAAAATATCCAGCAAGTGGAAAAGCAGTAAGGATATAGTTGAATTGAACAGCACCATCAATCAAATGAATCTATTTGACATTTAAAGAATGCTTCATCCAACAAAATCAGAACACTTTCTTCTTTAGCTCACATGCAACATTTACCAAGATAGACTATATCATAAACAACGAAACACAGTTTAACAAGTTGAAAAGAGTAGAAATCATACAAAGCATGCTCTCACACCACAATGGTATTAATCTAGAAATCTTAATAGGAAGATATTTGGAACCCCCCAAAATATTTGGAGATTTAACTACACACTTTTAAATAACACATAGGTTGAATAAATCTAAAAAAATTTAAAAAATATTTTAACTATGTAAAAAGGAACATGCAACCTATGAAAATTTTCAAGATCCAGTGAAAGCAGTACTTGGAGGAAATTTTATAATATGGCATATATTAGATAATTATAAGGATTTATAAATCCTTATCCAAGCTAACCTAGAAAATAGAAGACACAATTTTCAAATATCTGAAATAAAATAGGGGCTTTTATTATTGAGCCCATATATATGAAAATGAAAGAATATAGACCAGCGGTTCTTAACCTGTGGGTCGCGACCCCTTTGCGGGTCGAACGACCCTTTCACATGGGTTGCCTAAGACCATCGGAAAACACATATATAATTACATATTGTTTTTGTGATTAATCACTATGCTTTAATTATGTTCAATTTGTAACAATGAAATTGGGGGTCACCACAACATGAGGAACTGTATTAAAGGGTCACGGCATTAGCAAGGTTGAAAACCACTGATATAGACAAACCCTATCATCAAAAATTTTATAATTTAGATGAAATGAACTAATTCCTAGAAAGACACAATCAAGCAGAACTCACACAAGGAGGAACAGATAATCCAAATAAAGCCTATGTTAACTAACGAAATTTAACAACTGATTAATAACCTTCTAAAACAGAAAGCACCAGGCCCAATGATTTCACTGATGAAATTTATCAGATCTTAAAGAACAAATTATACAAATACTTTTTAATCTGTTCAAGAAAATAGAAGAAGAGGGAGCACTTCTTAGATCATTCTATGAGACAACCATTACCCTAATACAAAAACTAGACAAATAAATGAAAGAAATTTGCAGACCACTATCTTTCACAAAAACAGATGGGTGGGAGGGGGGTACAGAGCAACCAAAGGACTTGTATGCATGCATATTAGCATAACCAATAGACACAGACACTGGGATTGTGGGGGCTTGCCTGGAGTGGGAATGACTGGGGGGGTGGGAAGTCAATTGGGGAAAAAGGAGACATATGTAAAACTTTAGACAATAAGAAAAAGAAAAAAATCAGCATATTGAATCCAACAAGGTATAAAAAGTATTATATATCCCAATAAAGTGTTATTTATTTAAGATATACAATCCTGATCCAACATTTGAAGATCTATTAATGTAATCAAACAAGTCAAGAGGCTAAGGGAGAGAAATTACATTATCATATCAGTAAATGCAGAAAAAGCATTTGACAACATACAACACATATTCATGATAAAAACTCTTAACTAACTAAAAACAGTGGGGACTTCCTCAAATTGATGAAGAACATCTATAAAAAATCTACAGATAAAGTTATACTTAATAGTGAGAAACAAAAGACTTTTTATCTAATATCAGGGATAAGTCAAGAATATCTTCTTTTACACTCCTATTGATAATTGAACTGAAGACCTAGCAAATTTATTAATACATGAAAAGGAAATAAGAGGTATAGAGATTGGGAAGAAAGATCTAAAACTGTATTTGTTCACTGATGATATTACTTTCTATGTAAAACATATCTCAAATAATTGGGAAAACTCTAACTTATAAGCAATTATAGCAAGGTTACAGGATACAAGAGTAATAATATAGAAAATCAATTTTCTTCCTACATACTAGCAATGAGTAACTGGAATTTGAAATTGAAAACACAATACCATTTATATATTAGCACCAGCAAAAAGCAATACCTAGGTATTAATCTAATATGTCCAAAATCTGTTTTAGAAACCTAATGAAAGAAATCAAAGATCTAAGTACATTCAGAGCTATTTCATGCTGATAGATAGACTCAATGTTGTTAAGATGTCACTTCTTCCCATCTTAATCTATAAATTAAATGCAACCTTAGTGAAATTCCTAGCAGTTATTTTATTGATATTAACAAACCAATTTTAACATTTCTTTGGAAAGGCAAGATATCCATAATAGCCAAAACAAAATTAAAGAAGAACTAATTTGGAGGTCTGCCACTATCCAACCTCAAGACTTATTATACAGCTAAGGTAATTAAGACAATATGGTTTGATGGGAATAACAAACAAATAGACAAATAGATCATGAACAGAATAGAGAACCCAAAAATAATCCCACACATATACAGTCAACTAATCTTGGATAAAGGAGTAAAAAATCATTGACCAGAGAATGGATAGTCTTTTTAATAAATGTAACAATAACTGGAATGCCACAAACAAAAAATAAATCTAGACACTGACCTTACACACCTTTCACAAAAATTAACTCAAATGGATCATACACCTAAATGTAAAATGTAATACTATAAGTCTTCCAAAACACAACATAAGGGAAATCTACATGACTATGCATTTATTGATGATAAATTAGACTTAATTAATGAAAAACTTCTCCTCTGAAAAATCCTCTGTTAGGAAAATGGAAAAAAATGCACCATACACATAAATCAATTCAAAATGTATTAAAGATTTAAATATAATACCTGGAATTGTAGAACTCCTAGAAGAAAACATAGGAGAAAAATTCTCTATTTGGATATGAGACCAAAATCACTAGCAACAGATGCAAACATGGACAAATTGGATTACATCAAACTAAAAGAACGTCTGCACAGAAAAGGAAATAATCAACATATTTATTAATGTGTTAATATCCAAAATATATAAGGAAGCATGCAATTTAATAGCAAGGAAACAAATAACCCAATTAAAAATGAGCAAAGGACTTGAATAGGCATTTCTGTAAAAAACAATACAAATGGCCAACAAGTATATGAAAAGGGTGCTCAACATCACTAATCATCAAGGAAATACAAATAAAACCACAATGAGAGATCACTTCATATTTGTTATTATGGCTATTATCAAAACAAAGATAATATATGTTAATTTGTGGAGAAATTAGAACCCTTGTGTATGGTGGGAATCTACAATGGTGCAGCTGCTATGGAAAACAGTATGAAGGGTCCTCAATAAATTTAAAATAAAATTACCATATGATCCAGCAGTCTTCTGGGTATATATCCAACGGAATTAGAAACAGGATCTTGAAGAAATACATGGTACTATGTTCATTGCAACATTTTGTATTCACAATAGTCAAGATATGGAAACATCCTAAATGTCCAGCAATGGATGACAAAATGTGGTATATAGAGGACATCAGTAAGATTGGACAATAAGAGGTCCTACTCATATGCTCCATACGCAACAATAATTTAGTACTATCCATGAACAAAAGTAAATCTGTGGGAACTTTTGGGATCTCAGTAGGAGATTGTGAATACCTGATACAGCCCAAAACTAAAGAAGGCTATTTTGAGAAGTCAGGCCCATGCCCAGATGGTTGACTTGCTGACCATGGTCCCAGATACTGACCCAGAGACCGCCTCATCCCCTGGTGAACTCAGTCACTGCCCCATATGGCATTAGCTCTGCCAACAGTACCATCAGCCAAGGGACCCAGCAGGGGTAATGCCTGCCCATGTCACAGGTAATAGGACCCTGAGTGGCCTGTGACCAGGCTCTAGCCCAGCCGTGGGCAAACTACGGCCTGCGGGCTGGATCCAGCCCGTTTGAAATGAATAAAACTAAAAAAAAAAAGACCGTACCCTTTTATGTAATGATGTTTACTTTGAATTTATATTAGTTCACACAAACACTCCATCCATGCTTTTGTTCCGGCCCTCCGGTCCAGTTTAAGAACCCATTGTGGCCCTCGAGTCAAAAAGTTTGCCCACCCCTGCTCTAGCCCCTCTTATCTGCCAATTCTGTTCACTCAGAGATCAGCAAGACACATATCTGTTCATGCCCTGAGGAGGCCCTCTAACCTCTGTCAAAATGCAGATCCTGAAATGGCCCTATAATCTGATGCCAGCCTCTCCCAGATATATAGTTTAGACACAGTCCTGTCTTCCCAGGTACCCACCAGGAGATAAGCCCATCTGAGCCCTCAGAAGTAGGTCTATGGACATCAGTCCAACTGAGAACCTTGAAGCAACCACATAACCTGGCTCCAGCCCTTTGCAGATGTGGTCTAAGAGTGGTATGATTACTCAGGGGCCCATTGGAGACATGCAGGTCTGTGCTTTTAGAGGCAGTACAGTTGACCTCAGTCAACAGCCCTATTACCCATCTCCAGCCCGACTCAGCCATGCTTTGGAGGCTGTTCTGCTCACCTGGGAACCTAGCAGGAGGCAAGCCTGTTCATGCTGAATGAGGCAGGCCTACAGACTTGATCATGACTGTGTACTTTGAAGTAACCCTGTGACTAGGTTCCAGCACCTCTCAGCTGTGGTCTGGGACCAATCCTGACCACAGAGGGGCCTGATCAGTGACCTGTTGAGAATAAACTCAGGAAATTGGAGGAAAACACAACTATCCATGCACCAGGTAACAGGCCCATTGTACGCAGATCTTGAAGTGGACCCTTATCCCAGTACCAGGACATCTCACCACGGTCTTAGAAGCATTCCAGTCCACCTAGGGACCAGACAAAATCCACATTCACCTGACTCCCTGGTAATAGAACTGTCAACCACAGAAACCACTGCAGAACCAGCAGCAGCATGTAACCTGGCTGCAATGCCACCTGAAGGCAATCCCAGAGACAATATTATTAGGCCAGGGACACACAGGTGAAGGTATTTACCTGCTATAACATATTGGTAAAGGCTGAAAGATGATTTTATCCCTTTAAATGCATAAAAACCAATCAATGCAAAGCTATATGGATCACAAAGAATCTGGCAAACATGACAACACCAAAGGAAATTAATAAAGCTCCAATAATCTACTACAATGAAATTAAAATACTTGAATTTTCTGATGAAGAATTCAAAATAATAATCTTTAAGAAACTCAATGAAGTGCAAATGAACACAGACATACAATTAAAACACAGATAGACAATTAAATAAAATTACGAAAACAATGGAAGAACAAAATGAGAAGTTTAATAAAGAAATAGACCACAAAAAGGAATCAAATAGAAATCTGGGACTGAAGACTAAAATCACAGAACTGGAAAATTCAATAGTGAGCTTCAATAACAGATTCAATCATAAAGGAAAGAGAATAAGGGGATTTGAAGACATTATTTGAAATTAGCCAGTTATAAAAAATGAAAAAGAGTGGGTAAAGTTTAAGGGACCTAAGAGATGCCATAAAATGAATAAATAAAACATATTAAAGAGTCCCAGAAGGAGAATAGAGAAAGAGGGCAGAAAGCTTATTTAAAGACAGTTGGCCCCTGAACAACATGGGAGTTAGAAGTGTCTCAACACTGAGTAGTCAAAAATTCATGTGTACTTTAAGTTGGCACTTGGCATACACAGTTCCCCAACTGTAGATCAAAAATACAGTTGACCCTTGAACTGTACAGGTCCACTTACACACAGATTTGAAAGCAATCTTATCTAATAAAAGAGAAACACGCAAATTGACCGTACCTTCGCTACACCCCCAAGCCACGCCCAACAGCCAATCAGAGCGACTATATGCAGATTCCCAAACCAAGATGGCGGCCAGCAGCTACTGAGCTGGAGGAAGCAGGAGGCTTGGTTGCCCCGGCAATGGAGGAAGCAAAGCTTCCCGCCTGCCCTGGCCGGCTCTGGCCTCCGCTGAAGGCAACAACGTTTCAATTATAGAAGATAAATAAACCCCAGATACCTGCTTCCAGCCAGCCTCCACTGGGAGCTTGGGTGGCTGGGGGCCATGGCCAACCTGAAAACAGCCATCAGCCCCTCACCCAGGCTGGCCAGGCACCCCAGGGTGGAGCCCTAACCTGAAGGGGCTGTGGCCAGCCTGCAAACAGCCCTCAGCCCCTCACCCAGGCTGGCCAGGCACCCCAGGGGGGACCCCCAACCTGAAGGGGCTGTGGCCAGCCTGCAAACAGCCATCATCCCTTCACCCAGGCTGGCCAGGTACCCCAGCGGGGACTCCCACCCTGAAGGGGCTGTGGCCAGCCTGCAAACAGCTATCAGCCCCTCACCCAGGCTGGTCATACCCTCATGGGGTGAGGTTCCCCACTGGGGGCCTTGGCCAGCCTGCAAACAGCCATCAGCCCCTCACCCACGCTGGCCAGGCACTCCAGCGGGACCCCCACCCTGATCCGGGACATCCTTCAGGGCAAACCAGCCGGCCCTCACCCATGCACCAGGCCTCTATCTTATATAATAAAAGGGTAATATGCAAATTGACCCTAACAGCAAAACGACTGGGAATGACTGGTCACTATGACATACACTGACCACCAGGGGGCAGACACTCAATGCAGGAGCTGCACCCTGGTGGTCAGTGCGCTCCCACAGGGGGAGCTCTGCTCAGCCACAAGCCAGGCTTATGGCTGCCAGTACAGCGGTGGTGGTGGGAGCCTCTCCTGCCTCCTCAGCAGCACTAAGGATGTCCAACTGCAGCTTAGACCTGCTACCCTCTGGCAAGTGGGCATCCCCTGAGGGCTCCCTGGCTGCCAGAGGGATGTCTGACTGCCAGTTTAGGCCCAATCCCCCGGGGAGCGGGCCTAAGCCAGCAGGTGGTTATCTCCCAAGGGGTCCCAGACTGCAGAGGGACCCCCCCCAAGTGCACAAATTTTTATGCACCGGGCCTCTACTTTGATATAATAGTGGTACATATATCACTTTTAACTATTACTGTAAAATTTTTAAAAGTATTAAAATAACTAAGGTACAATAATTTGCTAGAGGACACACAATATAAACAGATGTAATGTGTAACATAAATAACATAAAATGTGGGCAAGGTGGAGAATTAAATCTGTAGAGTTTTTGTATGTAATTGAAGCTAAGCTACTATCAAGTTAGATACTTATACTATAGGATGTTTTCTGTAAACCTAATGGTATTTTTTTTTTAATCTTTATTGTTCAGATTATTACATTTGTTCCTCTTTTTTCCCCCCAAAACTCCCCTCCTTCCAGCTCCCACCCCACCCTCCATCCTCACTCCCCACCCACTGTGTTCATCCATAGGTGCATGATTTTTGTCCAGTCACTTCCCGCATCTCCCACACCCCTTTTCCCCCCAAGAATAGTCAGTCTATTCCCTTTCTATGTCCCTGATTCTATTATAATCACCAGTTCATTCTGTACATCAGGTTATTTATTCACTTGATTCTTAGATTCATTTGTTGATAGATGCATGTTTGTTGTTCATAATTTGTATCTTTACCTTTTTCTTCTTCTTCCTCTTCTTAAAGGATACCTTTCAGCATTTCATATAATACTGGTTTGGTGGTGATGAACTCCTTTAGCTTTTCCTTATCTGTGAAGCTCTTTATCTGACCTTCAATTCTGAATGATAGCTTTGCTGGATAAAGTAATCTTGGTTGTAGGTTCTTGGTATTCATCACTTTGAATATTTCTTGCCATTCCCTTCTGGCCTGCAAAGTTTCTGTTGAGAAATCAGCTGACAGTCATATGGGTATTCCCTTGTAGGTAATTGAGCCTCTTTCTCTTGCTGCTTTTAAGATTCTCTCTTTGTCTTTTGCTCTTGGCATTTTAATGATGATGTGTCTTGGTGTGGTCCTCTTTGGATTCCTTTTGTTTGGGGTTCTCTGCGCTTCTTGGACCTGTAAGTCCATTTCTTTCTCCAGATGGGGGAAGTTTTCTGCCATTATTTCTTGAAATAGGTTTTCAATATCTTGCTGTCTCTCATCTTCTGGCACTCCAATAATTCTGATATTAGTCCGCTTAAAGCTGTCCCAGAGGCTCCTTACACTATCTTCACACTTTCGGATTCTTTTTTCATTTTGCTTTTCCAATTGGGTGTTTTTTGTCGAATCTTTGGTTTGATTCTTGTGCTCCTCTGGTCTGCTATTGGGTATAATATTCTTTATTTCAGTCCGTGTATGCTTACTTTCTAATTTCTTTATCGTAGCATCGAGGGTCTCATTAGTTTTCGTGAGGCTCTGCACAAATTTATGGCAAGCCCTCAAAATTGCGATTCTTAGCTCCATAGCCTCCATTTCTGTCATGTTTTTTTGTCTCCGCATCTTTTATGCTTTCTTGGTGCACTCCCTTGTGGTCTCTGTGCGCAGTCTTGTTCTAGCCAAGCCTTAATTGTTGTAGTTAACACTAGAGGGATTTGACCACCAGGCCGACTGGCTGTAGGAATCAGCTGTTTGGAAAGCTTCTGTCTTCTGGGGAGGCGCTAGTCCAGCCCTTGCCTGAGGCGATCGGCAAATGGCTGTGCACAGGGTTTGGGCGGGGAGGGCTCAACAGGGCGGGGGGAGGGAGCAGCTATGGCCGCTCTCAGTCCGTCCCCAGGGGCTCTGCCTCTCTGTCCCAGCTGCAAACCTCGGAGGGGCCGTAGCCAGACAGTCCCGCTTCTCCCGTTTGAGTCTGGGTCCCTAGAGACTCGCCCGGATCTGTAGCCCAGAGTCTGAGACTCACTCCTGAGTGAAAACGACAACCGCGCCCTCAGCCACCAGCCCGCTTTGCACGCGCACCACCTCACCACCGCACCACCGTACCTTTAAATTTTCCACACTGCGCCTCCTCTGTGCGTCAGAATGCTGTTGTTTTTGCTTCTAGTTGAAGAGTCTCGCCTCAGCCAGCCTTCCTGTGGTTCTGGTTGATGTCCGTTCCAACTTTTAGTTGTATTTTTGAAGTGGTTGTTTACGGCGGCAGTCTCCGGTGTTTACCTATGCCGCCATCTTCCCCTCCCCAAACCTAATGGTATTAACAAAGAAGAAACCTCTAGTATATACACTAATAGAAGAGAAATAAATTAAAGTATAACGTTGCAAAAAAGTCAGAAAACAACAAAATGGCAATAGTAAGTACTTACCTATCAATCATTACTTTAAATGTAAATACATTAAATTCTTCATTCAAAAGACATGGAATGGCTGGGAAAAAATAGAATTCTACAACACTATCTCTACAAGGGACTTGATTTAACTTTAAAGGCACACATAGGCTAAAAGTGAAGAGATTGAAAAAAGATATTCCATGCAAGTGGTAATAACCAAGGATAACAGAGATGTCTATACTTAATCAAACAAAATAGACTTTTAGTTAAAATTGGTCACAAGAGACAAAAAAGTCACTAAAAATGATTAAAGCATCAATTCATCAAGAGAGTATAATAATTATAATGCATACACACACAACATGAGTGCACCTAAATAAATATAGCAAATATTAACAGAACTAAAGAGAGAAATAGACAGCAAAACAATAATAGTACAGGATTTCAATATCCCACTTTCATCAGTAGATAGATCATTCAGACAGAAAATCAATAAGGAAATAACAGGCTTGAATAACACTACAGACAAAATAGACACTACACACACACACACACACACACACACACACACACACACACACATATATATATATGACATTCTATATATATACTAGTGCCCTGATGCATGAAATTCATGCACGGGGGGGGGGGTTCCCCTCAGCCCAGCCTACATCCTCTCCAATCTGCCTGCCTGATCGCCCCTAACTGCCTCTGCCTGCATGCCTGATTGCTCCTAACCCAGTGGTTAGCAAACTCATTAGTCAACAGAGCCAAATATCAACAGTACAACAATTGAAATTTCTTTTGAGAGCCAAATTTTTTAAACTTAAACTATATAGGTAGGTACATTTTTATTAACTTAATTAGGGTACTCTTTATTTTTTTTAGTATATTCCATTGACTTTTTTACAGAGAGGAAGGGAGAGGGACAGAGACTTAGAAACATCGATGAGAGAGAAACATCGATCAGCTGCCTCCTGCACACCCCCCACTGGGGATGTGCCCGCAACCAAGGTACATGCCTTTGACTAGAATCGAACCTGGGACCCTTGAGTACGCAGGCCGAAGGGTACTCTTAAGGCTTAGGAAGAGCCACACTCAAGGGGCCAAAGAGAGGAATGTAGCTCCAGAGCCGCAGTTTGCCGACCACTGCCCTAACCCCTCTGTCTGCCTGCCTGCTCACCCCTAACTGTCTCTGCCTGCCAGCCTGATCTCCCCTCCAACTGCCTTCCCCTGCTGTCCTGAACTCTTCCCCAATGGCTCTCCCCTGGTGGCCTGATCTCGCCTCCAACTGCCCTTCTCTGCCAGCCTGATCACCCATAACTGCCTCTGCCTGCCTGATCACCCCCAACTGCCCTCCTCTGCTGGCCAATTTGGTTCTGATTGGTTGGTTTCTATGCCAGTCAGCTTCAAAATCTCTGCCTCCTAGGCAGCCATTGGTTCTTCACAGCACCCACATTTGGTTCTGATTGGCCGGTTCCTATGCCAGTCAATGTCAAAAAGCTCCACCTCTTAGATAGCCATTGGTTCTTCACAGCACCCACATTTGGTTCTGATTGGTCGGTTCCTATGCCAGTCAGTGTCAAAAGCTCTGCTTCCCAGACAGCCATTGGTTTTTCACAGCATCCAGATTTGGTTCTGATTGGTCAGTTCCTATGCCAGTCAACGTCAAAAGCTCCACCTCCTAAGCAGCTATTTGCTCCTCATAGCACCCAGATTCTGTTCTGATTGGTTAGTTCGTATGCCAGTCAGCGTGTCTGGGTCTATCAAGGGGGCCTGATCAGAAAGGCTGGGCTTATCAGCAGCCCCTGTGGAGGCCTGGAGAGAAATGGAGGCATGGCTGCTGGCCAGACTGGGAGAGAAAGAGAGAGGCAAGTGCTGATCAAAAGCTGCCACAGAGGCAATGGATCAGTCCCTGCTTCTCTCTTCAGGCCTCTCTCTGTCCCTGATTCGAAGCCCCCTCAGCAGTCAGTGTTAGGGCACTGCACCTGCAGGACTGACCTCCAGTTGGTTGAGCCCGTCCTGACCGGTTGTTATGACCCAGGGTTTTTATATATTAGGAAATATATGACATTCTATTCAAGAACAGCAGGATATGCATTCTTTTAAAAAAAATGTGTTTTATTGATTTTAGAGAGAGAGGAAGGGAGAGGGACAGAGAGATAGAAACATCAATGAGTGAGACAGGCTTCCTCCTGCATGCTCCTTGATGGAATCCAACTGGAGATCTCTTGGTTCATGGGTGAATGCACAACCACTGAGCAACACCAGCCAGATAGAATATTTATTCTTATTTGTACACAGATCATTTTCCAAGTCACATCATAACACTAGTCTCAATAAATTTATAAAGATTGAAATCATATCAAGTACTATCTCTGGCCAGAATGATATGAAACTAGAAATCAAACAAGAGGAAAATTGAAAAATTCAAAAATACTTGGAAATTAAACAACACGTCATTAAACAACCAATGGTTAAAAAAATCAAAAGGTAAATAAAAAAGTATCTTGAGACAAATGAAAATGGAAACACAACATACCCAAACCATGGGATGCAGTTAAGGCAGTCCTAAGAGAATAGTATATAGAAACAAATGCTTAGATTAAGGCAGTGGTCGGCAAACTGCGGCCCCTTGAGTGTGGCTCTCCCACAAAATACCACCGTACAGTGCGATTGAAACTTCGTGGCCACACTCAAGGGGCCAAAGAGCTGCATGTGGCTCCCGAGCCACAGTTTGCCCACCACTGGATTAAGGGAAAAAAAGAATCTTAAATAAACCACTTAATTTTATAACTCAAATAACTAGAAAAACAAGAACAAACTATGTCCGAATGTAGCAGAAGAAGGAAATAATTATAAAGATTATAGCAGAATTAAATGAAATAGAAAAACAACAGAAAATCATTGAAACTAGTTGTTTTCTTTAAAAAAATAAACTAAATTGACAATTATTTAGCTAGAGTAACCAGAAAAAGTTAGAGAGGATTCAAATAAATACAATTATAAATTAATAAAATTATATATATATATATATATATATATATATATATATGAACATAATGCTAAAAATCCAAGTCACAAGGAAGTAGACAAGAAAAAGAAATAAAAGAAATCCAAATAAGAAAGATGTAATTGAAATTGTCTCTATAAATGATATGAATTTCATATATTGAAAACCCTAAATACTCCATCAAAAAATTATTAGAATAAGAAAATTCAGTAATGTTGCAGGATAAAAATCAGTATATAAAAGTCAGCTGTGTTGCAATATACTAATAAAAGATACGAAGAACACAATGTCATTAAAATAGAATAAGAGAATAAAATATTTAGGAATAAATTTTGACCAAGGAGGCAAAAGATCTGTACACTAAACACTATAAGACACTGATGAAAGAAATTGAAGACACAAAATAATGTAATGGTCTCTTGTGTTCATGGATTGGAGAAATTTATATATATATATATATATATATATATATATATATATATATATATATATAATTATGCTAAGTGTTCCATCATCTGACCAGTCACTATGATGTGCACTGACCACCAGGGGCAGGCACTCAAAGCAGGAGCTGCTGTGATGCGCACTGGCCATTTGAAAAGAAATGGCACCAGTAACCTGGTGCCCACAAAGCAACACTCGGCTTCCCCAAGTAGGACACAGGCACCGCCATCACCCCAGAGGGACACCCCGCCAAGTCACTGCCAAGACCCCATGACACAAAATGTGGCCCACAACCCAGCCCATCCCGGAAACAGTGGCTGTGGGTGCCAGGTAATGGCATCACATAACAAGGCCCAGCTTCTTCTTCCTAGCGACAGGCCATCTACACTAATAAAAGAGAAACATGGCTAATTAGCGAGATATGCAAATTAACCACCAGCCAAGATGGCGGCTAATTTGCATACTGCTGGCAGGGCGGAACAGTGCCAACCACCAGCTCGACTCCATCAGGGCTGGAGGCAGAGGTCCCTGCCCTCATCCGGGCCTCCCTCGGGGGACCCAGGGCTGGCTGGTGGGACCCTGGCAATAGAACACCTGCCCTGCCCTCATACCAGCCTCCCGCGGGGGGACCCAGGGCTGGCCCTTGGGACTAGGATGTTCGGCACACGCTCTGCCCTCATCCGGGCCTCCAGAGGGGGACCCGGGGCTGGCGGGTCGGACCCTGGCAATCAGGCATCCGCCCTGCCCTGATCCCGACCTCCCCCGGGGGACCCAGGGCTGGCGGGTGGGACCCTAGCAATCGGGCACCCGCTCCGCCCTCATCCGGGCCTCCCGCAGGGGGACCCAGGGCTGGCGGGTGGGACCCTAGCAATCAGGCACCCGCCCTGCCCTCATCCGGGCCTCCCGAAGGGGACCCAGGGCTGGCGGGTGGGACCAGGGTGTTAGGCACCCGCTTCGCCCTCATCCGGGCCTCCCGTGGGGGACGCAGGACTGGCGGGTGGGACCAGGGTGTTCGGCACCCGCTCTGCCCACATCCGGGCCCCCCGCGGGGAACCCAGGGCTGGCGGGTGGACCCTGGCATTCGGGCACCCCGCCCTGCTCCTCATTCTGGCTTCCCGCAGGAGACCCAGGGCTGGCGGGTGGGATCAAGATGTTCAGTACCCGCTCCGCCCTCATCCGGGCCTCCCGCGGGGGACCCGGGGCCGGCGGGTCGGACCCTGGCAATAGGCCAACCGCCCTGCCCTCATCCGGGCCTCCCGCAGGGGACCCAGGGCTGGCGGGTGGGATCAAGATGTTCATTACCTGGTCCGCCCTCATCCGGGCCTCCCGCGGGGGACCCAGGGCTGGTGGGTGGGACCAGGGTGTTCAGTACCTGCTCCGACCTCATCTGGGCCTCTGGTGGTGGCCCCAGTGCTGGCGGGTGGGACCCTGGCAATCGGGCACCAGCCCTGCCCTCATCCGGGCCTCCGGCGGGGTCCTGGGGTTGGCGGTGGGGCCGCAGCTATCGGGTACCCAACCGGGTGTCCCCTGTGCGATGGGACCTGGGCGGCAGCAGCGATCTGCCCGCGGGCGCATCCCATGTGCTACCCAACTGTGGCAGGCAGGTCGCGGGCATGCCCAGCAGCCTCAGTCACTGCCTCAAGCCCCAGCAGCAGCAGCAGCAGCTGCAGGGGCAGTGGCAATAGCAGTGGCAGCAGTGCCCGCGACCTGCCTGCCCAGGTGTGATTGGCCCCAAGCCGGCAGTGCTTTCCATCAGCCGATGGTTGGCGCACACGCATGCAGGTAAAATCACCAGCGCCTGCTTTCCCACAAGCCTGAGGGTCTCAGGCCTGTGGGAAAGCAGGCGCCCTGAGCTGGTGATCCCAAAGGCCTGATAGCCGGGCAGTGGAGGCCGTGTTGGTACTGGGGAATGGTGAGCAGGCAGAACATGGCCCTGATTGGGCCAGTCACTATGACGCCCACTGTAGCCAGCACACCGCCTGATCAGGGGGCCAGCAGCCAACCTCGCAGCCCCTCCCCCCTGCAGGCCTTCCCCTGATCAGACTCTCCCATCCACATGGAGAGCAGGGTGCTCAGAGCCTGGACCCTCCCTGGCAGCCCCGAGTCCCTGGGGTTAAGAATTCTGATGGCCCTGCCCAGAGAGTAGAGGTGCCTGACGGGCAGGGACAGGGACCACAGGCCTCCAGGGAGCACCGCAGAGTTGGCAATGAGAGGAGAGGGCCTGTGAAGGGGGAGAAGGTGAAGCCAGTGGACATCAGCCCAGAATCCAGCCCTTCCCCTCCAGAGGCAGCAGGACCTAAACCCCAAACCCCAGCCAAAATTGGAAGAGCCTGAGGGAGCTTCAGGAAACTCTACACAAAGCTGCACATTGAGAATGAGAGATTTCGTGAGGCCCTGACCCAGACCAAGCTGCGGGTGGAGCAGCTCAAGGTGGAGCTGGAGCACGCCATGCTTAGGCAAGAGCACTTTGCAGAGAGGCGGGCCATCCTGGAGCTGGCGAGATTTGAGTGCAGGGCCCTGGAGTGCAAGGCCGCTGAGCCGGAGGAGGAGCTAAAGGGCCTGTCCAATCTCCGAGCTGACAACCAGCGCCTCCAGGATGAGAATGTGGCCCTGATCTGCGTCATCAGCAAACTGTCCAAGTGACCCCGGAGGACTTGCTCCTGCACCCGCATTTATACAGCTGCTTTTGCCACATGCACCCCTTCCCTGTGTGAACATGAGTAATAGGGCTGTCGAGGAGTCTCTGAGAAGCCATAACCTTCCTTGAGATCTCCAGGTTAGGACAGGAGGACAGAGCCCCCAGGAGCCAAGGGGGCCATCTGAGGCCAGGTAGGGGGACCAAGGCTGCAGGCAGGACCAGAAAGGAACTGGGGACCAGGAAGTGCCAAGACCAGTAGCCAGGACCAGAGTGGTCACCCAGACGTCCCCTCTCACCTGTGCTGCCACCAGTCACCCCTCCAGGCCCTGAGCAGGGATCCTAGAATGTGCCAAGCATCCCGCCGGCCTGGGCCAGGTGAGCCTGTATATAGGGTCTGTGTGCAATAGGGAGGGATGTCTTCTATTTTTTGCTGCCCCCTCCCCATCGCTCTCCTGGGCAGGGGGAGAAGGTCTTTTTCAGACATAGCATAGGCACCACAAGTTAAAGTTGTGGAGTTGCAAAAAAAAAAAAAAAAAAAAAAAAAAAAAAAAGAGCAGGCCAGCTGGCCAAATACCCCCTCTCTTCCCACCCACCCCGCCGCCAGCCACATCCTTGACCAACCTGCCCCACCACAATAGGCCCACAGCCCCTCCCCATGGCTATCTGCCTCTGATTGCACCCCCCACCCCAAGAGGGGGCAGGGCTGGGCGGCCAATGTCCTGCAGCCCCTCCCCAGATTGGCCCCACCCTTGATCCCCCCACTCCAATAGGGGGCAGGGCTGGCCAGCCAATCTCCTGCAGCCTCTCCCCTTGCCCAGCCCTACCCCAGATTGCCCCCCCCACCGCAATCAGGGGCAGGGCTGGCTGGCCAACCACCCATGGCTCTTCCCCCAGGCCACTGGCCCTGATGGCCACCCCCCAACCCATTTGGGGGGGTGGTTGCCCAGCCCACCAACCACAGCCCCTCCCCATGGCCAGCCCCACCCCCAATTGGCCCCCCAACCCCAATCAGACTGGTGGGGGGGGGCAGTTGGGAGCAATCAGGCCGGTGGCAGGGGGTAGTTGGGGGCAAACAGGCTGGCAGGGGAGGCAGTTGGGGGTGATCAGGCCAGCAGTTGGGGGTGATCAGGCTGGCAAACAGAGTGGTTAGGGGCAATCAGGCAGGTGAGTGGTTAAGAGCCAGGGGTCCTGAGTTGCAAGAGGGATGTCCGACTGCTGGTAAAGGATCGGGCCTAAACGGGCAGTCTGACATCCCCCAAGGATTCCAAGATTGGAGAGGGTGCAGGCCAGGCTAAGGGGCCCCTCCCCCCAGTGCACGAATTTCGTGCACCGGGCCTCTAGTCCTATATAATAACAGCCTAATATGCAAATTGTTCAACTGGGAGTTCAACTGGGAGTTTGACCGCTTGCTATGATGTGCACTGACCACCAGGAGGCAGCACGGAACATGGTGGGCATTGGCAATGTGGCACTGGCAGCAGCAGCAGTGGAGGCGCTGCCAGCCCCCAGTGGGCCCCAATGAAAGTGGGACCTCAGTGGGATGGTGGAGCACGTGAGCGGACGGTGCCAGGCCAAGACAGGGTGCCAGGTGGGGATGTGGGGCTGTGAGGCTGGGGGCGAGAGCTGGGGCTACGAGCCTGGGGCCATGAGCTGGGGCTAGATCCCTGCAGGCCACCCCAAGGGATCCCACTTACGCACACATTCATGCACTGGGCCTCTAGTTTAACAATAAACAGCACTGTGGACCTGGAGCCAACAAAGCAACACTCAGCTTCCCCCCAAGTGGGACACAGGCCCCACCACCACCCCAGAGTGACACCCCACCAAGTCGCAGCCAACACTGCCGAGACCCGATGGTGCAAAATGTGGTCTAAAGCCCAGCCCAGCCTGGAAACAGTGGATGTGGGCGCTGGGTAATGACTTCAAATAGTAACGCCCAGCTTCCTCTCCCTTGCTACCAGCCTCCTTGGAGTTTCTTCAGCCCAGGAACAACACTTGCTTTATAGCCAGGTGGAAACATTTTACACTTTAACCAAATGTCTGTGAAGCATTTTCCTGTGCCTCATCTCATTTGATCCTCACAGAAGTCTTGGAGTAGGTAGATAGGAGACTCGGTGGAATCCTATTTTCTTTTCATTAGCCAGAGATTTAGAAAGCTTAGAAACTTGACCTTATTGAAAAGAAGTAAGAAATGGTGGACCTTGAAAATGACTTCAGGTTTTCTCACTGCACGGAATACAGTCAAACACTGCTGCAGTGAAATATTTCACCCTTCGTTCTCCCTGCGTGATCTACAATAATAATGTGCTTCATGTTGATATTCACTGCTATGTTGCTGACAATTACCTGAAAGAGAAGTTGGGGTTATTCACTGGGCTGGAAAAAGTTTAGGTAAATCAGAAAGCAGGTCTAATTAAACAAATATATATATATAAGCTCTCGCTGGCACCAATTACACACATGTGTTTTGATCTGTCATTGTTGATCGTGAATTTGGTTGACACTTCTATTATAGAGAAAAGGCAAATAGTGATATTAAAATATTTCTTATAATTAATTTCTTTTCATTGTGCACAAATTCGTGCACTGGGCCACTAGTATCATTATAATGTCAATACTATCCAAAGCAATCTATAGATTCAATGCAATCTCTATCAAAACTCCAATGGCATTTTTCAGAGATAAAAAAATCCTAAATTTGTATAGAACCACAAAGGGCCACAAATAACCAAAGTAATCTTCAGAAAGACAAATGAAGCTGAAAACATCACACTTCCTGAGTTCAAACTATATTACAAAGCTATAGTAATCAATCCAGTATGGTGCTGGCATAAAAACAGATACATAAATGATTGGAACAGATTAGAAAACCCAGAAAACAAATATGCATATAGTCAATTAATCTTTGACAAGGGCACCAAGAATACACAATGGGGAAAAGATAGTCTCTTCAATAAATGATGTTGGGGAAAACTGGATATCCACATGCAAAAGAATAAATTATCATGCACCATACAAACAAATTAACTTGACATAGATTAAAATTGTAATATAAATCCTAAAACTGTAAAACTTTTGGAGAAAACAGAGAAAAAGTTCCTTGACATTGTTCTTAGCAATGATTTTTTTTTTTTTGTTATGAGACTAAAAGCACAGGCAACAAAAGCAAAAGTAAGTAAGTGGGCCTATATCAAACTAAAACACTTCTGCACAGTACAAGAAACAGTCAACAAAATAAAAAGGCAACATATAGGATGGGAGAAAATATTTTCAAATCATATATCTGATAAGGAGTTAACATTAAAAAAATAGAAATAACTCATAACTCAATAGCAAAAAAAGAAGAAAAGATAAAAACATGATTTAAAAAATGGACAAAGGACCAGGATAGACATTTTTACAAAGAATACTGCCCTAACCAGTCTGGCTCAGTGGAGAGAGCGTCGGCCTGGGGACGCAAGGGTCCCGGGTTCGATTCCGGTCAAGGGCATGTACCTTGGTTGCGGGCGCATACCCAGTGGGGAGTGTGCAGGAGGCGGCTGATCGATGTTTCTGACTCTCTCTATCCCTCTCCCTTCCTGTCTGTAAAAAATCAATAAAATATATTTTAAAAAAAAGAATACTTACAATAGGTTTATGGAAAAGTGCTCAACCGCACTAATCATGAAAATGCAAATAAAACCACAATGAGATATCACCTCACATCTGTTAGGATGGTTATTATAAAAAATACAGGAGAGAAACGTTGTCCAGGGTGTGAAGAAAAGGGAAAACTTGTGCACAGTTGGTAGTAAATTGGTAGAGCCATTATGGAAAACAGTATGGCAACTCCTCAACAAATTAAAAATAGAACTACCCTATGACCCAGCAACCCCACTTCTGGGTATATTTCTAAAAGAAATGCAAATAGTATCTCAAAGTGATGTATGTACCCTTATGTTCATTGCAACATTATTCACAATAGCCAGGATATGGCAACAACCTAAGCGTCTGTTGAAGAATGAATGGATAAGAAAAATGTGATTGATATATATATGATTCACCCATTTAATTTTATTTATTTATTTTTAATTATCTTTATTGTTGAAAGTATTGCAAATGCCTCCTTATTTCCCCCCAATGACCCCCCTCCACCCTGCTCCTGCTTCCTCCCCTGGCCTTCACTGCATTATTGTCTGTGTCCATGGGTTATACATATCTATATATGTAAAAGCCTAAGCGACCATCAGATTATTCGACCATTCGCCTGGTAGCTATGACACGCAATGACCATCAGGGGGCAGATGATCCGGCCAATAGAGGAGGGAGGTTAGGTTGCTGCTGGGGCACTGCCAGCCCCAAATCTGCTTCACCTGCACCCCGGACCCAGAGAGGAGGGAGGAGAGAGCCTGATTCCTCACAGAATTGGCCATGGGTTAGGTTGCTGCTGGGACACTGTCGGCCCCAAATGTGCTTCACCCACATCCTGGAGCCATCGGGGGATGTCGGAGGCCCAGTGCACGGATTCATGCACCCCCAGGGTCCCTCGGCTTGGCCTGCACCCTTTGCAATCTGGGACCCCTCACAGGATGCCAGAGAGCCAGTTTCGGCCCGATCCCTGGAGGCCAGGCCGAGGGACCCCACTGGTGCACCAGAACTCTAGTATGCATATAAGTTCCTTGGTTAATCACACCCCCCCCTTCCTTCTGAGATTTGTCAGTCTGTTGTATGCTTCAATGTCTCCGAATCTATTTTGTTTGTCAGTTTATTTTGTTCATTAGAGTCTACATATAAGTGAGATCATATGATACTTGTCTTTCTCTTACTGGCTTATTTCACTTAGCATAATACCCTCCAGGTCCCTCCATGCTGTCTCAAAGAGTAAGAGATCCTTCTTTTTTACAGCTGCATAGTATTCCATTGTGTAAGTATACCACAGTCTTTATCTACTTATCTACTGATGGGCATTGGACTATTTCCAGATCTTAGCTATTGTAAATGGTGATTCTATGAACACAGGGGCACATATATTCTTTCTGGTTGGTGTTTTGGGATTCTTAAGATATATTCCTAGAATTGGGACCACTGGGTCAAATGGCAGTTCCATATTTAATTTTTTGAGGAAACTCCATACTGTTTTACACAGTGGCTGCACTAGTTGGCATTCCAATCAGCAGGGTACTAGGGTTCCCTTTTCTCCACATCCTCACCAGCGCTTGTAATTAGTTGATTTGTTGATGGTAACCATTCTGACAGGTGTGAGATGATACATTATTGTTGTTTTAATTTGCATGTCTGATGATCAGTTACTTTGCCCATTTTTTAATTGGATTGTTTATCTTTCTTTTGTTAAGTTGTATGAGCTCTTTATATATTTTGGAAATTAACCCATTATATTATCAGATGTATCATTTGCAAATATGTTCTCCCAATAATTTTATTGATGGTTTCTTTTGCTGTGCAGAAGCTTTTTAGTTTGATATAGTCCCATTTGTTTATTTTTTCTTTTGGTTCTCTTGTCCTAGGAGGTGTAATGACAAACATATTGCTACGAGAGATATCTGAGATTTTTCTGCCTACAGTTTCTTTTAGGATTTTTATGGTTTTAAAACTTACATTTAAGTCTTTTATCCATTTTGAGTTTATTCTTTTTTATGGTGTAAGTTGATGATCTAGTTTCATTTTCTAGTTTTCATATACCTGTCCAATTTTCGCAACACCATTTATTGAAGAGACTGTCTTTATTCCATTGTATGCTCTTGCCTCCTTTGTCAACTATTAATTGAGTGTAATGGCCTGGGTCAATTTCTGGATTCTCTGTTCTGTTCCATTTATCTATATGCTTATTCTTGTGTCGGTACCAGGCTGTTTTATTACAATGGCTTTGTAGTATAGTTTGATATCTGGTATTGTGATCTCTCCTACTTTGTTCTTCTTAAGATTATTGTAGCTAATCGATGGCATTCTTATACACTAATAATGAACTCTCAGAAGAAAAACTTAAAAAAAAATTACCATTGTGAAAAAAAAATACCTTTGAATAAACCTAACTGAGGAGATAAAAGACCTGTACTCAGAAAGCTACAGGACACAGAAAAAAGAAATAGAGGAAGATACAAACAAATAGAAGAATATACTGTGCTCATGGATTGGGAAAACTAACATCATTAAAATGTCCATATTACCTAAAGTAATCTATTGATTTAATGCAATTCCTATTAAAATACCAACATCAGCCCTGACTGGTTTGACTCAGTGGATAGAGCGTTGGCCTGCGGACTGAAAGGTCCCAAGTTCGCTTCTGGTCAAGTGCATGTACCTTGGTTGCGGGCACATCCCCAGTTAGGGGGTTTGAAGGAGGCAGCTGATCGATGTTTCTCTCTCATCAATGTTTCTAACTCTCTATCCCTCTCCCTTCCTCTCTGTAAAAAAAATCAATAAAATATATTTTTAAAAATACCAACATCATATTTCACAGAATTAGAACAAATACTCCAAAAATTTATATGGAACCAGAAAAAGACCCTGATGCACCCATTTCAAAAGAAGAAAATCTTGCCATTTGTGGCAATATGGATGAATCTGGAGGACATTGTGCTAAGTAAAATTAACCAGATGAAGCAAGATGCATACTGCATGACATCAATTTTTTGTGGAATCTAAACTAGTAAAACTCATAAAAGGAGAGAGTAGAATAATGATTGCCAAGTACTGGAGGGTTGAGGAAATGGATAACTATTAGTTATAAAATGAATACTTTCTGGGGTTATAATGTACAGCATGGTAACATATTTGTATACTTCAAATATGTTAATTTTTTTTACTGTTTCACTTCATTACTGCTGTGTATGTGCTCCATGTGAGTGACACAGGTGTAAAACAGTATGTAGGTGGGTTCCGACTTACGGTGAAAATTGCGTTACGACGTAACCCGAGGACCTACTGTATACCTTGCTCACTGGGTGTGGCTCAGTGGTTGAGCATTGACCCATGAACTGGAGGTCATGGTTGGATTCCCAGTCAGGGCACATGCCCAGGTTGCAGGCTTGATCCCCAGGAGGGGGCGTGCAAGAGGCAACTGATCAATGATTCTCTCTCATCATTGATGTTTTTCTTTTCTTTCTGTACCTCCCCTCCACCTTCCTTTCTGAAATAAATAAAAAATATATTTTTAAAAGAGTCTATCTTATGTGTTTCACTACATGTATACACACAAATTTAATTATATGAGGTGATATATCTGTTATTTAGCTTGATTGTGGTCATCATTTCACACTGTATATGTATCTTAAATCATTATGTTGTGCACTTTCAGGGAAAAATTATGTTGTGCAATCTAAAAAATTGCAGTGTGTACATACAATGAAATATTGTTTGGCCTTAAAAAATAAGAAAATCCTGCCATATGTGACAATATGGATGAACCAGGGAGACATTATTCTAAGTAAAATAAGCCAGTCACAGAAGGATAGATATTGCATGATTCTACTTATATGAGGTACTTAATATAGTCATACTCATAGAAACACAGTAAAATGGTATTTTCCAGAGGTTGTAACGGAAAGGAAGTAATGGGCTACTGTTAACAGGTGTAAAATTTCAGTTATGCAAGATTAACAAATTCTATAAATCTACTCTATCTACATCATAGTGCCTATAGGCAACAAATCAGTATTGTACACTTAAAGATATGTCAAGAAAGCAGATCTCAATTTAAGTGCTCTTCACCTCTCTCCCACCCCCCACCCCCCCCCGCCACACACACACACACACACACAAATGGGCAGGAACAAACTTTTAGAGGTGATGGATATGTTTGTTATGTTGATTATGGTGATGGTTTCATAGATGTATGCATATTTCACAGCTGTATGCATACAACTCATACAGTTTACTCATAAAATATGCTCATTTTATGACTGTATAACAATTATACCTCAAAAAAGATGTTTAAAAACAAAAGAACCACTGATTGTGATAAAATATTTGCAAAACACATATCTGATAAATGACCTGTATATGAGCTATTCAAAGGACTCTTACAATCAACAATGAGAAGGAATACAGCTCGATTAATAAGTGGGCAAAAATATGAATAGACAGCCACTTTGGAAGATAGTTCAGCAATTTCTTACAAAGCTGCACTTAGTCTTACTGTTCCATCCATAAATTGTGCTCCTAGGAATTTACCCAAATATGTTGAAAACTTCTATCTTCACAAAAAGCTACACATAAAATTTGGTAGCAATTTTATACATAATTGCAAAGCCACCAAGATGTGTTTCAGTACATTAATGGTTAAAGACAGTTACATCCTTACAATAACATATTCAGCGGTAGAAAGAAATGAGCTATTTAGCTACAAAAAGTGATGGAAAAACCTCAAATAAATATTGCTAAGTGAAAGAAGCCAGCCTGAAAAGTCTATATACTTTATTATTCCAACCATATGACAATCTGGAAAAAGCAAAAGTGTAGATACAATTCAAAGATCAATAGTTACAAGGGGCTTGTGTCTGGGAGAAAGAAGGGCAGCGGTAAACTGGTGGAGCACAGGGGATTTTAGGACAGTGAAACACTTCTTTATGATGCATACATGACATTATGCATTGACCAGAATCTGCAAAACTGTAGAAAACAGAGAGTAAACCCTAAAGTAAATTGTGAGCTTCAGTTATAACAATTGTATTGCACCAATGCAATGTGCTAATAATAGGGGAAACTGGGAGAGAAGGGAGTATAATGGGGACTTTCTGAACTTTGTGCTCAAATTTTCTGTAAGGGTAAAACTCCTCTAAGCAATCAAGTGTATTAATTTCAATAATGGCCTTTCTGAACAAGTACATATGAAGGAAAAAGGAAACAATAACACTATTAATAATAGCGCAAGACAATGCTTTTACTTTAAATCTCTCTCCTTCCTACTCCCTGCCTGACAGATATTTGTGACAACTTACAACTCTGATTATAAAATATTTTAATAGTAATATTTCTGGAATATGGGTAACCAATATCACCAGGTAATTCTTAAGCTATAGAATTATGTCTAAATGACCCCTGTGTGTGTCTCTCCTCCTATAAACAATGATTGATTACTATTAATTTTTATTTTATTTTCAGATGTTTTGACAACAAAGTCCCTTATTTGCAATACTTATAGCTAAAGCTATATTATTCCAATAAATTTATTAAATTTAGTTTTCCTTAACAGAAAAAATGTAGCAAATAAATCCAAAAAAGTCTCCTATAATGTACATTTTTCGACATTAACACATTCTATTCAGATGCCTTTAATGCAAGGTCTTTTTATAGATAAATACCAATGCTCTCAATCTGTAGATTAAATTATTGTCTCCTTAAAGTACATTGTTATCTATAAATAATTTATTAAGGTGCTTACAAGCATGAATTCTTCATTTAGATAGTCTGTTCAAACCTTGCCTCTGCTGCTTATGAGTTGAGTGGCCTAGGACAAGTTGCTTAATTTTCTCTAAATCTCAATCACTTATATGTGAAATGAGTATTTCACTAGTAGATTTTAAGACCTAATTCATTGAAAACATTTACAATATTGCCTAGCACATATTAATTATTCAATAAATTATGATTATTATCAAATCATTGCACTTATATTGAGGGATAGTCAACTTTGAAACTGGTGGATGTATTCAATTTATGATGAAAAAGATTGTATTTAGCACTCAATGGCTCCACCTTCTCTAAAGCTAAGTGACGTGTATAGTTGTATAGAATATTGTTTTAGTAGATTAGTTTATTCTTTTAGTTCAGTATGCTGACCAAACATAACCATGGCAATCAAACACCTTCTACTTTTTTCAGATATTAAGAAAAGAAGGACTTGGGAACAGATATCAAGCATTATGTTTGAAAAGTGTTGTTATCTTAGAAAATGAGAAAACAAAACAAAACAGAAAAACATGGGTATGCCCTGAGAAAAATTATCGGTGAGTTGAAATACAGATACTTTTTTCTTAACCTTTGGCCTTTTTCTAATGTAGCTCACAATTTGAATCAGAAATCTGTCCCCACTTTCTTTTTTAATGGATTTTTTGAGAGAGAGAGAGAGAGAGAGAAACATTGATTTGTTGTTCCACTAATTTATGCATTCATTTGTTGCTTGCTTCTTGTAAGTGCCCTCACCAGGGATTGAACCCACAACCTTGGCATGTCAGGATGACACTCTAGTCAATTGAACTACCAGATCAGGGCAGTCCCCACTTCTAATCTCCTAATCTCTGTTATCCTTTTCTTCCCCCTTCTACCAATGATGTCCTCTGTTATTGCTAGTAAAGAGCTTAATAGTACACAACACTATCCTGGCCCGTGTGCTCAGTGGTTCAATTCTCGATCATACCCTGATGGAGGCAACCAATTGATATGTCTCTCTCACATCGATGTTTCTCTCTCTTTCTCTCCATCTTTCCCCCTCTCTCCCTCCCTTCCACTCTCTCTAAAAATCAATGGAGCCCTGACCGGTTTGGCTCAGTGGATAGAGCGTCGGCCTTCGGACTGAGGGGTCCCGGGTTCGATTCCAGCCAAGGGCATTTACCTTGGTTGCGGGCACATCCCCAGTTAGGGGGTGTGCAGGAGGCAGCTGATCGATGTTTCTCTCTCATCGATGTTTCAAACTCTCTATCCCTCTCCCTTCCTCTCTGTAAAAAATCAATAAAATATATATTTAAAAATCAATGGAAAAAATATTCTCAGTTGAGGATTAACCAAAAAAAAAAAGAAAGAAAGAAAGAAAAAGAAAGGGTACACAATACTACTAGTAAATTTGTATACTTTAACCAATGAAGGAAGTAGATAAAATGTTTTCATTATGAAAAAAATTAAATCTACGTAATATGTACCAGATATCAGGATTATTCCTTTGATCTTTCCGATTATGTTTTTTTAGGGAAGACAAATTTTCCCCTTGAGATCTTGATTGCTTGCTTTGGTTTGGAGGTTGGAAAACTTTTGGGGATGGGTGTGTAAGCCAAAGTATATAAATCAGTACCTTTTTCCATAAAAGCACCTTCTGAACCCAGCAAGCAAAGTGGTTTTCTAAAGTAATTAAAAGAATGAAACATCTCCCCAAAACCAGAGTTCCTTAGCCAACACTAAAGCCAATGAAAAACACTAATTAATACCTGACAACTAGAGGTCAGGACAAAATGTGCAAAGTATCTCAGTGGTGTACCATAGCATTCTATTGCCCTCAATTTAAAAATACAAATGGAGTTGTCAGCTCATTGGTAATCAGTTAGTCAGAGTTAAGCTGTTAAAATATTTAAGCCATATTTGTAACACAGAATACAAAGGCCCAAAATAGCCTCCATGTAAACTTCCAAATGTAAACTATTTACAGGAAATGGGCAAATTTGAAACTTTGGCATTGAGAGAGAGAAGAGAATATTATCCATTATTTCAACACATTTATCCCCTGGTTATACAGCAGTAGCAATGCTTCCAAAAGGTTGTGAGTACTGGATGTAATACTGGATTTCATTTTTAAAACCAAATTGAGTTTAAAAGGACTGATTTATTTTTTTTTACAGTTCATGGGAAATTAACCTAACAGCGTTTACTGTTAACAAGTTAATATGTTCTTTGCACATGATTATTAAATACTTACAATAGATCAGATGATAAAATTACTCTGTATTAATAACCATTTCAGATTTTTACTCTTTGTTAGTGACTTTATCATTAATACTGATAGAAAATGTAAAGATGGTTATTATCTGTATAGCTAATGCTTAATTACATAACTCATTACAGGTGAACAATTTTTATTACTGGCCACAAATTGGTAACTTTTAAAATTCTGACTTGGAAAAAAATCTACATTGCTGAAAGTTATTAGACACTAGCAAAAATAAATCTGCCTTGTAGGATTCTTTTTAAATAAAATTTTATATAAGGGAAAATATGATATGGAAAAAAATTTAAGATTTGATTTTTCAGCAGGTTGAATTAATGTTTTATTTGTAATGCCATTTGAAGTCCCTAAGATATTAATGGAATAGTATATTTATCAAAGAGCTTTGGTGAAATTGGTGATTTAAAAATAAATAGTGGAAAATACTATTTTAATAGCTATTGAAATATATCTTCCAATTTTCCTAGAAACTCATTTTATTTGTCCTTTAGAGAAAATATAACATTATTAATCATATCAATTATACTTAGCCATGTAGACGCTCTATCCACTGAGCCAAACCGGTTTTGGCAGAAGTCCCTAAGATATTAATGGAATAGTATATTTATCAAAGAGCTTTGGTGAAATTGGTGATTTAAAAATAAATAGTGGAAAATACTATTTTAATAGCTATTGAAATATATCTTCCAATTTTCCTAGAAACTCATTTTATTTGTCCTTTAAAGAAAATATAACATTATTAATCATATCAATTATACTTAGCCATGTATCTGTCTTGCAATAATCTGTTCATCTTTCTATGATTTTCTTTTACTCATCAAAAACAAAAAACATAAGAACAATATTAGAATATTGTTATAGTTGTTAATGTGCAAAATAATAAGCAGATTAAAATATAATTTTAAAAACTGATGGTGCTAACATTTCTGCTTGCAAGGCATTTATGCTAAAGATATTGTTGAGCACTGATTATGTTTAATTTGTTAAATCTTTTACTGTTTTAGCTACATGAATACTTTATTGTTACTGTGAACTGAAGTTCTCAGTTTTGAACAATGTAATTCATCGCTCACATCAGCCAAGGAAAAGTTTGGTTTCTACATACCATACAAGTCACAGCAAATAGGTTCATTTTGTCTTCAGATAATACACTGAATCACAGTTTCCTATATGAAATATGTCCTTAAACATCTATTCACATACCAAATATAAGGAATATAAAATTACAGAACTATTTATGTGAAAATTGTATTGGGAGGCTTACAAGTGAAGATGGTGAACAGGATATATGCATTTATCTCTACTCCCTTCTAAAACTCCACTGTAATGTTTTAGGGAATATTTAGTCACATACCCATAGTCAAAGAGAATAGAAAAGGATTAAAAAGAGACAAATTTTAGATATTGAAAATTAGATGGGTGATTGATAACTGACTTAGCGGACTGAAGACACCTTAGGAAGGTAGAAGTAGGGAAAGTTGAGATCCTGTCTAAAAAGATTAGAAATTGCTAACATCAGGTACCTCTGGCAGAGCAGAGGAGTTGAGCTAAAAAATGAAAGGGTAGACCTGGCTTCTGTGGCTTAGTGGTTAGAGGGTCTGCCCATATACCAAAGGGTTGCTGGTCTTGGGTTGCAGATTTTACCCCCAGTCCAATTGTAATGCAATCAGGGAGGCAACCATTCAATGTGTCTCTCTCACATGGATGTTTCTCTTTATCTCTTTTTCTTTCTGTTTCTCCCCCCCCCTCCTTCCCACTCTCTCTGAAAAGCAGTGGAAATAATATCCTCAGGTGAGGATTAACAAAAACAAACAACAACAAAAAACCCCGCAAGGGTAGATCAGAAAATTAAAACCAGAAGTCCCCACCCTATTCCTCTCCCTGAGTCCAGCAGCAAACTGAGATCTTATTCGTTGGAAAGGGTGAAATAGAGGGTATTTGGACTGAGGTACACCTAGCAGAGTTGAGCTGGTATAATTTGAATACAGGGAGATATATACTGACTGAATGTTGGGACCCCAGCCTTTTCCCCGCACAGTGACGGCAGCCAGGAGAATGTCACAAAACAAAGACTCCATATACTTCTCCAGACTATCTGACTGCCCAGTAAAGCAAATCTAAACATATAGACACTGGGTTTTCCTTCAGAAAGTTGGCTAAAATAGATGACCCAGTTTAAAACCCCTGTTCTTGTGCACAGAACTTCTAATCAGCTCTTCAGTGCTTCACGCTGACCTATAAGCAGGTAGTGAGCATTCAAAGGCATTTGAGGAAAGCAGGGGTTGAAAGAGTGAGGATGAAATAAGAACACATATCATATAAGAATGACAATTTCAGAAAATAATATAACTACTGGAAATTAAAATTATGTATAAGAATGAAAAAATTCTAAAGTAAGTTGTTGGGAGATAAAATTGAAGAATATCTTAGAAAACAGAGCAAACAAAGGGATGGAAAATAGGAGATGAAGATAAGGCAGTTAATGGTTAGTCCAATTTCATAGAGGAAAAAAAATAGAATGGAAAAAGTCATTTAAAAAAAAACCTCAGGCAATTTTATCTGCTCCAAAGTATGAGTTTTTAGATTGGCAGGGTTCAGGCCCTGGCTGCATAGCTCAGTTGACTAGAGCGTTGTCCCAATAAGGAAAGGTTGAGGGTTTGATCCCTGCAAGGCACATACAAGAAGCAGTCAATGGATGCATAAGTAAGTGAAACAATAAATCAGTGTTTCTCGCAGTCTCTCACTCTCTGTGTGTGTCTCTCTCTTTAAAATAAATAAATTAAGAAATAAATTGGCAGCATTTACTAAGTTGTAGCACAGGTTTCAAAAATAAATCCATACCAATAGTAATAATTAACATTTATTGAATGATTAGCCCATTTTAATGTTCACAACATCCCCAAGAAGAATGTGTTATTATCATCCCCATTTTCAAAGATGATGTTAATTTACATATGAGACCTTTACACTGGTTAAGTAATTAGTCCAAGATTACACAGAGCTGGGAATTGATCCCAAGGATGCTAACTGCTATTTTGAAGTTTCATTACACTAAGGACGAAGACACTTTTCTACAAGCATCCAGGAACTTGGACAAACAAAAATTCTTCATTCAATTCAAAATGTATAAAATCAGAAGGCGATTCAATTTTTCAGTAAACAAACAAATGTGCAGAGGCAAATGGTCACAGGGAAACATACATCTCAATTTGTTCATGCACCGGAAGTGTATACACTGAGTGACCAGATTATTATGACCACCTGACGTTTGTAGGCAAATTAGCTATAATTTCCCACTGAAGTTGCTAGAGGGCCAGATCATTATAAACGTCTGAATAGCACAACATACCTAAGTATCATTGCTGATCAAGTTCATCCTATCATGTTGATGGGGTATCCCAATGGAGATGGCTTCTTCCAACAAGACAATGCGCCATGCCATGGTGCTCGTATTGTGCAGGAGTGGTTTCAAGAACATGAGGGAGACTTTACCTTGCTTAGGTGGCCCTCACAATCACCAGATCTCAATCCAATTCAGCATTTGTAGGAGGAAGTTAAAAGAGCCATCAGGCAGCTGGTTCCACAACCATCAAATCTCACAGAACTGGACAGTGCTATTCATCAGGCATGGTGTCAGATTCCTCGCATCACCTTTCAACATCTTGTGGAGTCAATGCCAAGAAGAATCGCCACAGTATTGAAGGCAAAAGGTGGCGCAATGAAGTACTGATGGGGTGGTCATAATAATCTGGCCACTCAGTATATATGGTGAAATGGTAGACGTTCTGCTAACACGCCCTTTTGGGTTTCTGACTTCTTGGGTAGAGATATAGGTGCCATTCTGGGGTGAGCTAAAGCCAGGAGGGGGACACTTTCTGATCTTTATTTCAATTAGAGCAGAACACTTTTCTTTGGAGGAGGAGGGATAGACGCTGGGCTCCTGACAGTGATTTGTGTTAAAGTGGCTCCACTGAATACACAAGTTAGAAAACATGATTTTAAGAGAACTAGCTTATTGCTGTATAATCATACCATTTGGAAGTTTAGGATTCTCCCCTTTACTTGTTGATTTGAAAGTCTAAAATGTTACACAGGCTTCTGATAAATCATCTGCCTTTTAGCTTTCTGTGCTCATTTCTCTACTAGTACAAACACCCTCCCACACTCATCTGTTATGTGATTTAGTTGAAAAGCAGTTTAAAAAGTAATTTTGTGCAAAATGCCACTTCCCTTGATATCTTCAATACCTATTATGGGACTTGCAGAGATCAGAAAGTGTTTTGAAAATTTTCAGATTTTAGAGCAGCACTTTGAAAGCAGACTACACTTTTCTCAGAAGACAGAAAATGCCTCACCATCAAAAGAACTAGTGTTTGTACGTGGCATATTAGTCCTCATTGTGGTTTAGCCAGCAGTATGTGAGGCCTATTTCAGGTTGTCACTTGTACTTCTAGCACCCCCAGAATCTGAGACTTCAAACACTTTGCCAGGTTCAAAGAGGACGATCGTTCCTGTAAACTGTGGAAAATACTATCATTTTCAAGATTTTTTCGATTTCTATGTGCAGAAAACATAAGAGACTTGTCCCCTTAAACAGCCAAGTGGGATTATATACTTAAGGGCTAAGAGAAAGAACTTTAGGTACTGTTGGGATGGTGCTCTCTTTCCTTAATTAAAAGAAGAAAACCAGGCTTTCGTTCCAGAGACCAACTTAGAAAAAAGAGTTCTGAAAAAATGAAATAATAGTAGGAATAAGAACAACAAAAAGATTTGTAGGATTATGCTCAGGATGCATTCCAGAAACCAGAGCAAATTTTTTTAAGAGAATGAAAGAGAAGAAAAACTCAAAAGGCATGTCTGAGGTTTGGTAGGTAACTTTAAAGAGACACTCCTCCCGCACCTGAAATGCCCTTCGTTGTGTCCTTCATGCTACAAGGGCTTGGGCACAGGCACACGAAGGAGCCTGAGCTCGAGCCCACACACTAAACACCCAGAACCTAGGAAGAAGATGGAAGCGAGGAAGTCAGCAGGTGTGGTGGATGAGAATAACCCAAAGCAGTGTGAGGTGATGGTGGGGCAGGTGAATGCCAAAGGAGGTGAGAATAAGGACAAATTGGACTTGAAAATAATCAGAGGAACTGAGGAACGCATCCAGCATCCGCCTCCAGGAACAGCCTGAGCTGAGCAGTGAGGACTGGGAGGGTGACTGACTCCACAGTGAACCTGTGCACCGGCCAGGGAGATGCGCGGGCTGGACCGGGGTTGGTTTGCACTGCTGGGAAGCCCCGATTCTTAGAGGAGGAGGAGATGACCGTGAGACCCTTTCCCAGACACCTCAGCCTCGGCCTTGGACATGCCCTCACAGTGGATGCCCTCCAACTAGATGTCTTGTCCGGACCCAGTGACCCTGCCCCTCAGCTAGATGTCAGCCTCTCAGGATACCACCAACACCTGGGTTCCACATTGGGTCAAAGCTGTCAACACTGCCAAGGTCTCCAGAGGAAACTGCTGATATCAGTAGCTACTGTCTATCAGTGATGGCGAACCTTTTGAGCTCGGCGTGTCAGCATTTTGAAAAACCCTAACTTAACTCTGGTGCCGTGTCACATATAGAAATTTTTTGATATTTGTAACCATAGTAAAACAAAGATGCATATTTTTGATATTTATTTTATATATTTAAATGCCATTTAACAAAGAAAAATCAACCAAAAAAATGAGTTCGCATGTCACCTCATAGGTTCGCTATCACTGGTCTATGTCCTGACCACCTGGGGAAATGAAAGGGCAAGTTTAATGTCAAAACAACAATAACAAAAAAGAAAACAACCAAATGATGCAGTGGCTTTGGAACCACAAGACCATAGAATGTAGAATTATGCTGGGTACAATTTTGAGGGTATTTGGAGCTCAGAGTGAGTGGCAGAAAGATGTGAGTGATATATTCATCATCTATGATTAACCCACAGAAAACCTGAAGGGGTCAACTAGAGGTAAATAAATGGCATAGGGGAGACTGTAGGAGAAGAGGCTTGTGATTTATGAGTGTGTTTTGTGAATAAAAGAGTTCATCGGTAAAGCATACATTAATAGCAGACACACTTTAATTTTCTTGTTTTATATAGCCCTAATCAATGTTTTAAACTAAAATGAAATCTATGCTGAGTTTTATAGTCTATACTAGAGGCCCAGTGCAGGAAATTCGTGCACTGGGGTGGGGGGCGTCCCTCAGTCCATCCTGTGCCCTCTCACTCTGGGAGCCCCACGATCGATTGCCCCAAAGAGGTAGGCCCCACACACCTGGCTGGGGCTCCTTGATGGATCGTCCCAAAAAGGTAGGCCCTGCCCACCCACTGCAACACCTCCGTGGGGTAGCCTGGGACTCCCTCTTTGGGGAGATCATGGAGCCCCAATTGATAGATTGCCTCACCAACCGGTGGCTTGGGCCTCCCTCTGCAGGGTGATCATGGGGCAATGGCTCGGCCCCCGACTTGGCTGGCCTGGTGCCAGTGGGAGTCATAGTGTGGTTGTCCGGAAGGTCATCCAGACAGTCATTCTGCTGTTCAGTCATTTGGTCTATTTGCATATTATGCTTTTATTATTATAAACTAGTAGCCCGGTGCACAAAATTTGTGCACATTAAAAGGGAATTAATTGTCCTAACCGGTTTGGCTCAGTGGATAGAGCATCAGCCTGTGGACTCAAGGGTCCCGGGTTCGATTCCTGTCAAGGGCATGTACCTTGGTTGCGGGCACATCCCCAGTGGGGAGTGTGCAGGAGGCAGCTGATCGATGTTTCTCTCTCATCGATGTTTCTAACTCTCTATTCTGTCACCAACAATGGCTTCTTTTGGCTTCAGAGGTACTTTGTTCCAATAGTTGGTCTTTAAACATATTCTCTCCTCCCTGCTATCAGGGGCCAGGGTGCAGGTGAATAGGATTGCTAGCTGGCAGGCCCCTGACAACAAACTGGCCACCTGTCGATTCCATGAGGAAAGGGGCTCCCTCCTCCCTCCTGTCAGTGTCTGGGGTGCAGGAGAATGGGGTTCCTGGCTGCCAGGCCACTGACAGCAAGCTATCCAACAGCAGATTCTGTGAGGAGTGGGGTTCCCTCCTTTCTACTGTCAGGGTCTGGTTTGAAGGTCGGCCATGCCCCCTGTTGGGCCAGACCCAGAGTTCTACCACACCATGGCCTCCACCTCAGCAACCCAGAACTGACTGCTGCTGGGCGCTTCTGGTGCTCCCAGGCTGGGTTCTTCCCTCAGGCCACACGGGAAACAGCTGGGGAGGATGCAGCCCTTGGCAAAGCGACCCAGGATTCAGTGGGCCCACGCTCTGAGGGCGGTTCCTGCCTCAAAGCCTGCCCTTGCCGGAAACAGCGCCAGGAAACAGCTCGGGGGAGGGTGCAGCTGTTGCTAAGACAACCCCTGCAGGACTGACTTCCTTCCGCTTGGTCTCAGCAGTTGTGGTCGTGATGAACACCACCCATGGTTTTTATATAAGTAGATAGTTTTATAAGAAGCATTAGTACATATACCAGGCAAGATATATTTACATTGCTTTCTTCTCTGTATCTGAGGCAAACCTAACACTCTGGTAATACTGTTCAAATATGATACTACTCATCAACAGGACAGTTCTGCAATGAAATGAAAAGTGCCTGAAAAAACAGCTTTAGGAAATCCCCCAAGGAATTAACAATGTTTTGGATGCCGTTGTTAATTTTATTCAATTAAAATATATTTATTCAACACCTACTGTGTGCCAGTGTTTACTAGTTGTTCATGTTTGCAGTCACAGTTTCTACCCTCATAAAATGTACAAACTTATTGAATGTTGGATATGTGTCACCACAATCTTCATCCTTAAAGCACACAGGGACATCCCAAGCTCTGTTCACGGTGCCATGGCAGAGGAGCAGGCCAGGTGTAATGTGTGGCACTGGTCTTATGAGAGGGCACAGAAATAAAGGTAATGTGCGATTCCCAAGCCCTGGCTTTCCCTCTTCCTTTAAAAACATGGGTTTACCTTAACTTCTACTCGAACCTTTACAGCCCTTTTAGCACAACAATTATTTGGTAGATTGCTCGTGCTCCTGGCTGGGATATTCACCTTCTGTGTCTCCAGTCACCTTGATTTTCAGGCCCCATTGGAAAAGATTACATAGGTAGCAATAGACATGTTCATTGCCTCCTCAGGAGGATCATTGCCTTTGTCTTGATTTGCATTTAATTACTTAGGGAAGGAAGAATTTTTAATCCAAAAAACGTGTTTTATACAGTGTAATGACCCCCTGCAATTTTGAAAATATGAATTGCACAGCTGATGATTCAATGACATTAAGTGTTATCTATATATCACCATTTTTCCCAAGATGTTGAGGTTTCAACTCGAATATGTCTAATGCTGACTTTATCAATCTGAAGGTGTTTGCAATCCTTTGGGATGAGAGACATCACACCTAAGTGTAAGATCTTACTTGTATCCCATTAATTAAGTGCTAAATTGATATTTGGCAACTTGGATGAGTTGAAGGCAACAGTTTACACATGACACAGCAGCTCAAACTGCATTGTGACTGCAAATCTAATTTTTAAAATGTTCCTTGTCTATACTGCTCTCATTTTCTTGATACTGAACTTCATCTCCCAAGTCCCAAACTCCATTTTAGACTTTTACTTTATAATATACAACTCATTATGAGATGCAAAATCCTTTGCTTAGTGAACAGCCTTTGAGTATCAATAAAAATATTAAATGTAATTTTTATCAAGAAGTCTGACCCAAGGGCGTGTCAGGATTAAATGGATATAAAGTACCAAACACCAGTATGAATTGACCCACCTGCAGAAGGTCTCAGAGGTGAGGTCAACAACTCAGTGCAGAGAGACAAAAGGAAAAAAAAGGCCTCATTTCTTGACAGAGGAAATCAGTGTCACTGAGGATGATATTGCAACATATGCACTACTTTTAACAAGGTAAGCATTGCCCCAAATGGTGAAAAGTGTCAAGATACATTTTCAAAGATGTAAAAGTTAGGGATCTTTTTCTTATGCTTACACATTATTTGGTAGGGATGAAAAAGAAAGATTAATCTGAGGTGTAATTCATCACTGCATGTGAATTTTAGGAAACCACAAGGTCAGTCTGATCCCCAGGAATTGAAATTCAGGGAATCATCCAGATTTGTTAGGAGCCTCCCACCTATAGGCGATGATTTTATAAAGCTTTTTGAAATAATGTGCACATAGCAAAATGCTGTGGGCCTATGTTTAGAAAGAGAAAGGGGATCTTTTTTTTTGTTTCTTCTCCTTTTTCATCCTTAATTTTTGGCAAGTGTGTGTGGCAGGAGGGTGGCGAGTTTAGTTTTGTTCTCTTAGGGAACTAGGCAGTGAATCAGTACAATCCAGCAGAACAGTATTCTCTCCAAGGGCAGGTAAGGCCGTCCCGCAGAGGAAGACATGATTTTGGTAAAACTACATGGAGCCAGACTCTAATGAACCAAACATGTGCAAGGTAGGTTGGAATGAAGCCACCAATAAAAATAAAGGACTCCATAGAGTAGTCTATGTTTGAATGGCTCTAAACTGAGAACTAAATAAGCCAATCAAAGAAAGATAAATATCACATGATCTCACTCATTTGTGGAATATAATGGATAACGTAAACTGATGAACAAAAATAGAACCAGAGTCATAGAAGCATCGGATAGACTGTCCAACCTCAGAGGGAAGGCGGGGGGTGAGGGGGTAAGAGATCAACCCATGTATGCACGTATATGAGCAAAACCAATGGACTCAGAGGGGCGGGGGGTGAGGGCATGTGCTGGAGGGGGAGTAGCCTGGGAGAGATCAATGGGAGAAAAAAAGAAACTTATGTAATACTTTAAACAATAAAGAATTTAAATTTAAAAAAAATTCTGACAAATGCTGAAAGAGTGACCAAATGTAGTAGTTTTAATACTTCAAAAAGTTCTACATGAGCTTGATGAGAGTGCAAGGGGTCGTTAGTTCATATTGTAAAAGCACGTTAAGTGTAAGAACTTTGACTCAAGTCAAGCAGTTGATAAATATTTCCATCTTCAGTGATTGATGACAGGTGATTACTTTAGAAGTTTGATTCACACTAAAGATGCTTGATTTAATTTACAGGACTGTGTTGAGTATTGTGTTTCAAATGACGACAATGGAACATCACTAGCATCTAAATCTGCAGGTTTTCGTTATTAGAAAATGCTCTGCTTGCCCTTCATCATCACAGAAGAACTTAAAAATTACCTGAAATAATTTAAAATATGCCATACTGTATTATGATAGAACCTTCAAGATTATTCACACACACGTACATAAATATGCACACATGTATACACACATGCATACACATACATAGCATGTATCTTCACATTTCAATAAATATGATTATAGTAATACACACACATTACTCTTTTTTTCTGTCCAGAATTATTCATAATACCTTTTATGCCAATCACGTTTTTTTATTTTAGGAAAGCAATATTCCTAAAACTATTTAATGATATATATACATGGCACTATTTCTAGGAAAACTGTATAAATAAAATTGATTTGAAGTTTTATGTCTATATTAATGATACTTTTTTAGTTTTAGTCAGAGACTCAAATAATTCTTCTTTTATTTGTTAGGAGTTATTTTTCAAATAGATTACTGCTCTGAATATTTCCTGTGTAGTATGATCACATAAAAGAGTTAAATTGTGCCCAGCCGGCATAATTCAGTGGTTGAGTTTTGACTTATGGACCAGGAGGTCCCAGTCAGGGAACAGGCCCGGGTTGTTGGTTTGATCCCCAGTGGGGGGTGTGCAGGAGGCAGCCAATCAATAATTCTCTCTCATCGCTGATGTTTCTATCACTCTCCCTCTCCTTTCCTCTCTGAAATCAATAACAATATATATTTTAAAAAGAGTTAAATTGTCTCTTTTCCTCATCCACAGAAACAGACATTTTAATGCATATTAGTCATCAGAGATTGTTCTGTTTCTTTCTTCAATATAATTAAATTATTCTTTCATTGATGATTTCTGGCAGATAAAGCAAGAAAGTAAATTATGTACCATGAGACATTATGTTTAAAATAATCCTAGAATATGGAAAACACATAAGCTGAAAATTTCAGTTTAGGGAAAGAAAAATTTTCTGTAAGTTTGATAGTTAAAAATGAAAGATTTGAAATAAAGTTATACTTTTAAATTATTAAAATTGCACATGATAATTATAGTCACTTTTTAGACTTTTTATTCCTGTGATGTACTATTCATGCCAACTACTGTTCTAATTTGGAGGTTATTATTCCTGAAAAAAATATGACTCATATTCAGTGACTTCTGGCTGTATCATTTGTAGCACCACAGGCAACTGACAAGAATTAGACTGAGAGAGAAAAGAAAAAATGGTTGATAAACTCCTCTGAGAATGGGTGAGTATGAAATATAATCTGAACTTTTTATGTACATTGTACTATAGTTTTCGGATAAGGGCCATAATATTTTCACGAAGGATGAAAATAAAATAATCATAAATCATCTTTAAACTTGGAAATCACCGCTCTAGAGCAGTATACTTTAGAACTGTATCTGACACCACTTGGAATTCAATTATAAATGGCTGGATACTGTATAAAAGTGTTTGGAAACACTTAGAAATCACTGATCCACATGAGGAAACAGTGTAGAACAGTGTTTGACAAAACTTGGAAATCACTGCCCTAGAGCAGTACACTGTAGAACAATGTTTGACACCTCTTGGAATTCACTTCCAAATCCTGGAAACTGTATAAGAGTGTTTGAAAACACGTGGAAATCACTGACCCAAATGCGGAAACAATGTAGAAGAGTGTTTGACAAAACTTGGACACATATTGCAGATGTTGCTCATATTTTCTAAGCCTAAATTCTGTTAGAAGAAACTGGTAGAAAGAGTTGATTTTTGTGTATAGTGCAAGATAGGAGTCTAATTTCTTTCTTTCTTTCTCTCTTTCTCTCTTTCTCTCTTTCTCTCTTTCTTTCTTTCTTTCTTTCTTTCTTTCTTTCTTTCTTTCTTTCTTTCTTTTTTTTTTTGCATGTGTATACCTAGTTTTCCAAGTGCCATTTGTAGAAGAGAATATCCTTTCACTATTATGTGTTCCTGGCATCCTTGTTGAAGATCTTAATATTTCTGGGCTCTGTATTTTAGTCCATTGCTGTATGTCTGTCTTGATGTCAATACTATACTGTTTTAAATATTCTAACTCTGTAGCAGATTTTGAAATCAGAAAGTATGATGCTTTTGAGTTTGCTCTTACTTCTCAAGATCACTTTGGCTATTCAGGGTCTTTTATAGTTCCATATAAATTTTAAGATTGCTTTTAGTATATCTGTAAAATATGTAATTGGGATTTTAATAGAGAGTGCATTGAAACCAGGGAGTGTTTTGAATAGTATGGGTATATTAACAAAAATAAACCAAAATGGATTAAGACTAATGTACAACCTGAAACTGTAAAACTCCTCAAAGCATACATAAGGGAAAAGCTTCTTGACATTGGCCTTGACAAAGATTCCTTGGATTTGGCACCAAAAGCAAAGGCAACAAAACCAAAAATAGACACCTGGGACTATATCAAGCTAAAAACTTCTGCACAGCAACAAAATACAATCAACAGAATAAAAATGCAACCTATGGAATGGGAAAAAATTTGCAAATGATATATCTAATAAGGGAGTAATTTCCAAAATATATAAATATCTCCTACAACTGAAAAGAAAAAGCAAAACAAAAAATAACCCATTTAAAAATGAACAAATGTTTTGAATAGACATGTATCCAAAGAAAAAATTCAAATGGCTACACTGAGGGATCATCTCATACCTGTTAGGGTGGCTATCTCTCTCTCTATATATATAAAAGGCTAATATGCAAAGTGTCCCCTCGGGAGTTCAACTGGGAGAATGGTAGTTCGATTGCTTGCTATGTTGTGCGCTGACCACCAGGGGGTGGCACAGAACATGGTGTGTGACCAGTGGCGGTGGCAGGGCGCTGAGGTAGTGAGGGAAGCGGTGAGCTGGGGGAGCACAGGTGGTGAGGCGTGGGTAGCGAGGGAAGGAGGAGGCGGGGAGGTGGGGAGGCGGGGAACCTGATAGGCCCTGATCGCCAACCAGGCCTAGGAACCCTACCCGTGCATGAATTTCATGTACTGGGCCTCTAGTTATGTAATAAAGGGATAACAAATGCAGATAAGGATGTGAATAAATTGTAATTCTTATACATTGTTGCTGGGAATGTAGACTGATGCAACCAAAAAACAGCATGTAGGTTCTTTAAAAAAATTAAAAATAAAACTATAATATAATTCAGCAATCCCTCTTTGGGGTATATATTAAGAATAATTAAAATCTGAATCTCAAAGAAATACCTGAACTACCATGTTCACTGGAGTATTATTCACAATACCCAAAATGCAGAAACAAACTAAATGTCTACCAACAGATGAATAGATAAAAAATGTGGTGTATACACACAAAGGTAATTTATTTTAAAGTTTCTTTAGAAATAAGAAAATCTTGTCATTTGCAACAATTAGGATGAACATAGAAGATAGTATGCTAAGTTAAATAAGCCGATCACAGGAGGATAAATATTACGTTTCCACTTATCCAAAATAGTCAAACTTATAGAAGCAGAGAATAGAATTGTGATTGCCAGAGGCTAGGGAGAGGAGAAATTGGGAAGTGTTGCTCAGTGGGCATGAAGTTTCAGTTACACAAGATTAATAAGTTCCAGATTGTATACTTAGCAATGTGGTATTGTGCACTTTAAAATATGTTAACAGGGTAGATCTCATGGTAATTGTCCTAACACACACACACACACACACACACACTCTTCAAAAGAGCACAAGGAAATGTTTGGAGGTGATGGATACCTTGATTTGGTGAAAATATCACAGATGTTTGCATATGTCCTAACTCATCAGGATGAATAAATCAAATGTATGCAATTATTTTTATATCAATTGAACCTCAATAAAGTTTTTTTAAATTGAACTTATTGGGGTGACATTGGTTCACAAAAGCATACAAGTTTCAAGTATACAACTCAAAATAACATCATCTGCACACTACATTGTGCACCCATCACCCCAAGCAAAGTCTCTTTCTGTCCCCATTTTCCCCTACTTTGCCCACCTCCACATACCCTCCTTTCCCTCTGGCTATCACCATACTGTTGTCTGTGTCTATGTGTGATCAAATATATATGTTTGCTTAATCCCTCACCTTCTTTCATCTAGTCCTCTAACACCCCTCCCCTCTGACAACTGTCTGTTCCATGTATACATGCCTCTTTCTATTTTGTTTGTCAGTTTATTGTGCTCATTGGATTTCACATATAAATGAGATCATATGGTATTTCTCTTTCTCTGACTAGCTTATTTCACTTAGCATAATAATCTCCAGGTCCATTCATACTGTTGCAAAAGGTAAGATTTTCCTTTTTTAAATATTTTATTGGTTTTTTTACAGAGAGGAAGGGAGAGGGATAGAGAGTAAGAAACATTAATGAGAGAGAAACATCAATCAGCTGCCTCCTGCACACCTCCTACTGGGGATGTGCCCGCAACCAAGGTACATGCCCTTGACCAGAATTGAACCTGGGACCTTTCAGTCCACAGGCCAACGCTCTATCCACTGAGCCAAACCGGTTAGGGCAAAATTTTCTTTTTTACGTCCTAGTACTATTCCATTCTGTAAATGTACCACAGCTTTTTTTACCCACTCATCCACTGATGGGCATTTTTGCTGTTTCCAGATCTTGGTTATTGTAAACAACGCTGCAATTAACATAGAGGTGCATATATTCTTTCAAATGAGTTTTAATTTTTAATAAATCCCTTTAAAAATGAAAGGAAATAAATGATAAACACAACATGTATGAAACATTTATTCTATTAAGGAGGCAAGATCAGACAGAGGAAGATCATAGAGGCAGATATACTCGTATATGCTACTGGCTCTGGGTTGGGTGGTAAATTTATGGTCAAATTAACAAGAAGACCATGAACCAATTCAATCCTAAGCACCTGAAGACCAATAATAAATACAGAAGTAAATGAATTACACATATGTGGGTATACACACAAACATTCACACAGAGAGACAGAGAGAATGTACAATGGGGATATTATTTTACACAGTGCTTCTCAACCTTTCCTACCTATATATTCTTAATATCAGGAGATTAAACTGCTAAAATCAGATAGCCTGACATAGGAAACTTTGTAGGAGGTGCATATGTTCATTATCTTGATGTGGGTATGGCTTCACAAGTATATAAAAATGTCAAATCTTATAAAATTATTTACTTTAAATATGTGCAGTTTATTTTAAAGAAAGTATAGATTAATAAAGCCATTAAAATAAAAATTTAACAAATATAAAAATAACCAGGTAGCCTGTAGTATGAGAGCAAGCACAAGAGTCCCAAGTTTATATTAAAATTTTATTTGAAAAACAATGAAGAAATACCACTACTCACCTATTGGAATGGCCAAAATTCAGAACACTGACAACATCAAATCCTTGCAAGGTTGTGGGGCAGCAGAAACTCTCATTCATTGCTGCTGGGAATGCAAAATGATACAACCACTTTGGTAGACAGTTTGGCCATTCCTTACAATGATCCAGCAATCAGACTCCTTGATATTTACCGAAAAGTGTTGAAAACTTATGTCCACACAAAAACCTGCACACAGGTGTTTACAGCAGCTTTACCGGTATTCATCAAAAACGTCCTCAGGAGGTGAATGGATAAATAAACTGCAGCATACCCAGTCAATGAAATATTATTTAGTACTACAAAGAAATGAGCTATCAGGCCATGAAAAAACATAACAGAATCTTAAATGCATATTGTTAAGTGAAAGAAACCAATAAAAAAAGGTTACATACTGGACTTAGCCAGTTTGGCTCAGTGGATAGAGCGTCAGCCCTCAAACTGAAGAATCCCTGGTTAGATTCTGGTCAAGGGGACATACCTTGATTGCAGACTCTATCCCCTGGTCGGGCACATGCGGGAAGCAACCAGTCTATGTGTCTCTCTCACATGGATGTTTCTCTCTCTGTGTCTCTCTCTCCCTTCCACTCTCTCTAAAAAATCAATGAAAAATATCCTCAAGTAAGGATTTTTTTAAAAGGTTACTTACTGTATGATTTCAACTTTATGACATTCTGGAAAAGGCACAACTATGAAAACAATAAAAAGATCAGTGGTTTCCAGGGGTGCAGAAAAGGGGGTGAATTGGCAAAGCACAGAGGATTGTTAAGGCAGTGAAAATACTATACATGATACCATAATGGCGGATACATGTCATTGTACATTTGTCCAATCCCGTAAACAACACTTAAAGTGAACCCAAATGTAAACTATGGACTTTGGGTGAATATGGTTGGTCAATGTAGGTTCATCAATTGTAACAAATGTACCACCCTGGTGAGAAATGTTGAGAATGGGGAGGCTGTGCATGTGTGAAGGCATGGGGTATATGTGCAATCTCTTTACCATCCTCTCAATTTTGTTTTGAACCTAAAACTGCTCTTAAAAAAGAAATTCTTTGACAAATGCATGTTCTCCCCCTGAAAAGCATTATAAAGAATCATGGTAAGCCAAAAGACTTGTATGCGTGCATATAAGCCTAACCAATAGACAACAGGGGGGTGAGAGCATGAGTGGGGAGGAGTAATGGGGGGACAAGGACACATATGTAATACCTTAATAAAGAAATTAAAAGTCAAAAAAAGAATCATGATAAGGATTGTTTTAACTTTTTCATATTAATGAAATTGTAAGCTTTAGGAAATCCCAACACTTTCCACTTTTTTTGAACCTTCTTCCTCTCGTGCCAAGTTGCTGGAGTAAACTATGTCTCCATTACATGCTTCTAGAAAGAAAGCTCATCCTGAAATAAAAATTTCTATCTTAAGAAACAAAGCATGATAAATGTAGGGCACAAATGCTAGTTTTGAGCCTGGATTGGGACAGTTTTGTTTTTCCTATTTTTGTGGTATTTTTAGTCCTACTGACACCTTAGATATTCTGAAATGTTCTGATTTAGTTCTTAATCACTTACTTGGAGCTATGAAAATGAGGGGGAACCCTGTTGGCGTGGCTCAGTGGTTAAGCTTAGACCTATGAACCAGGAGGTCACAGTTTGATTCCCAGTCAGGGCACATGCCCTGGTTGCAGGCTTTTTCACCAGTAGGGGGTGTGCTGGAGGCAGCTGATTAATGATTCTCTCTCATCATTGATATTTCTATCTCTCTTTCCCTCTCCCTGCCTCTCTGAAATCAATGAAAATATATTTTTTAAAAGAAAGAAAATGAGGGGGAAATGACATTTATCCTGCTTAAGAATTCCTTCTAAATATTCCTTCTAAATATTTGAATTGAGACTTTGCGATAAAATGTACTAATAAACCAAAGCTTTAGCTTATGAGACTTTGTCAAATACAGGATTTTATTGCACTAATTTAGAATATACATTAAAATTATAGATATATAGTATTATTGATTTTAGAAGGTTTGGTTTATAGGAGTATGAATGGATTTAACCTTGAGCACCCCGTTTACTGTTGAGGAAAGTGAATCTCCAGAGTGAACAGCATATGTGTAACTGTACTAGAACCTAAATATTGTTTCCCCTATGTTCTTTCTGCTCATCACACTGCACAATAAAAGCCTCAATTCTTCCTAGTTGAAAAACTTTTAATTTTTAGGTATAATATATAATAATGAATATATAGTGAGATTCAAAGGTTTTTTAAAATATATATTTTTATTGATTTCAGAGAGAAAGGAAGAGGGAGAGAGAGACAAGAACATCAATGATGAGAATCATCCATCTGCTGCCTCCTGCAGGCCTCCCACTGGGGATAGAACTGCAATCCCAACATGTGCCCTGATCAGGAATTGAACCATGACCTCCTGGTTCATAGGTCAACACTCAACCACTGAGCCATGCCGGTCAAAGGTTAATATATGTGAACTCCAGAAAGTTAGAATTAAAATGTGAATTGATTTGCACCACCAAAAATGTATTAAATTTTACTTGATATTGGAAAAATACTTCACACAAAAAAACTACTTAACTCTTATTTTTCCTGTTTTACTTTTTGGTGCTAGGTAAAATAGGTAGAACTTTTCAAAATATATTTTACCTTTTTAAATACTGCCTTAATAATAATGATAAGTCAGATAAAGGTTGAGCTAAAAAAATTTTGGAGTTCATTTTCCCAGTTTTTCCACTGGGCTAACCTGTTAGGTAAACAACACCATCTGTACAGAATGCACAGCATGTTCACACCATTATAATACCGATTCTTTTTAACCTTTGTTAAAGTTCATGTCTGTGACATGTGAACACGGTTTTCTGGATTATTGGGAAATATATGCCTAATTAGAGTTGAAAATGAGATCTTTTTTTGTGTTTGGTATTTGAGTGCATGTCCAATTTAATAGGCTTACATGTCATATACATATTTTGAATGACAAGATGCAATATACTGAATTACATCTATAGTAGATTATTGATGGAAAATTATAGTCCCTCTTTTGAAATCTATTACCTTTCAAGAAAAGATATTTGAATTTTCATGCACTGTACCTGCTGTTCTTATGTATACCTTATTTTTAGTATTTCTTGTAAGAGACTAACCAATGCTTTCAGCATCCACCATTCTAATCATGAAGTATTGAACATTCTGAAAATAGGTTTATGACAGATGAAATTATCTGATTGCAGGGCATAATCATAAGCTTGATTTTTAAAGTAGAACTTTGATATTGCCTTGTCATGCTATTTATGTTCAGCTGAAAGTTTAGAAAAATCCATTAAGTTAGATTTTTCTTGAAGGAGGTTTGTTTTCCTGCAATTAGAGATCCTTAGATAAGTTAGTCAACTGGTCCCTCATGACTTCTCTAACTTACTGTAAATTCCAAAAAAAAAAAAATGCTTCCCTTAAGTTTGCTGACTGCTTAACAAAAAGCTACTCCGTACACTTAAGGTTCTGTTATTAATCATTATTCTGAAAACTACTTGAAATAAATGAATAAGATAACCCTGCTTGCTGGCTTGTGCAAATTACCTAAAATTTAGGCTCTGAAATTATTTCAATTATTTTGTCTTTGATCATATTTCTTATAGAATGACCTTAGACTCAACTCAAATAATTACAAAAATGGATTTATTAGTGTCTTTTCATGCCTCTGTTTCTCTTTTCTACTGAGCACTATATGCCTTTAATCTTCCTGAGATTTTTGAAGTAGGCAATAATTAAGGACCAAATTGTGACTAAATTCTCATTATGAAGCTGATATTTTTTAGCTACAGCTCATCAGTCCTAATAAAGGATTAATGTTAATGATGGTTTTAAAAAAGAAAAGCAAAAGCAACATATTAATTTTTTATAGGGACTGAACCTTCTCTTTTCCCCATCAACCACAACGTTATAGTAATCATGTGACTGTTTTTTCCTTCTACTTTTTTCTGACTTATTTTTTTAGAGTAGTTCTAGGCTTAAAGAAAAATTGAGAAGAAAGCTTAGTGTTCCTGAGTGACATTAATAAGTGATTGAGTAAGAAGCCCTGGTCCTCCTTCCCTCCATGAAACACTAATTCAACAATTAATAGACAAGTTTCCTTTGTGAGAAATCCAGAAATAGTCGAGGTTCCTGAACCCTGGATAAACACGAAACTATCAACAACAAAGTGGATACAAAAACATCACACACCCTCTAATGATAAACCCTAGCCCTGTCATAATGTCATCCAATCAGGAGGAGACTCCTCAGCTCCGACCTTCCCCCTGGGGAGGGAAAGAGGTGGGTTGCATAACCAATGCCCCAACTTTTCCCCAGAGGAATGGCTTCTATCTGGCCTGTCTCAGAACACCCATGACACCTTGTCAAATGGGGCCAGTGAGAATAGAGATGGCAGTTTGCGTTGGCAGTCACCATAGCCCTAAAGATCCTCTCCCCTCAGCTCAGGACAGAGCAAGCAGACAAAAATCCGAGATCTCAGCTCTCCCTGGAGGGGAATACCCCAGCTCTTGTGGGGATTGCGCAGAGGACTGGCTTTCTCCTGAAGGCCAGTGAGAAAAAATACAGCAGTTTTAGCTGGCAGTTGCCATAGCACCATAGCCCCTTCTTCAAGTCATGATAGAGGGAACAGACAAAAAACCCCAGTTCAGTTTCTCCCTGAGGAGAGAAAGAGGTAGAACACACATCTGTTGCCCAATATTTTATTTTTTGTTGTTGACACTATTACAAATGTCCCCCATTCCCCCCACCCACTTTGCCCACCTCTATCCTACCCCAGCCACCACTGCCTTGGCCTTCACCACTCTGTTGTCTGTGTCCATGGGATATATATATATATATATATATATATATATATATATATATATATATATATATAATTTCAGAGCCTTTGGCTACTCTCTTAACCTTCTTTTATGCAGTCCCCCCCTCCCCTCCCCTCTGACAGCTGTCAGTCTGTTCCACATATCCATGCCTTTGGCTCTATTTTGTTCATCAGTTTATTTTGTTCATTAGATTCCACATATGAATGAGATCATATGGTATTTGTCTTTCTTTGACTGTCTTATTTCATTTACCATAATACTCTCCAGGTTTCTCCATGCTGTCTCAAAGGGTAAAAATCCTTCATTTTTACACCTGCATAGTATTCCATTATGTAAATGTACTACAGATTTTTTATCCACTCATCTACTGATGGGCACTTAGGCTGTTTCCAGATCTTAGCTATTGTAAATAACGCTGCTATGAACATAGGGGTGCATATATTCTTTCTGATTGGTGTTTTGGGATTCTTAGGATATATTCCTAGAAATGGGATCACTGGGTCAAAATGCAGTTTCCTTTTTGATTTTTTGAGGAAACTCCATACTGTTTTCCACAGTGACTGCAACCTTTAGCATTCCTGACAACAGTGCACTAAGGTTCCCTTTTCTCTGCATCCTCACCAGCATTTGTTATTTGTTGATTTATTGATGATAGCCATTCTGGCAGGTGTGAAGTGATAACTTGTTTTAATTTGCATCTCTTTGGTGATTCATGTCTTTGAGCATTTTTTCTTATGTCACTTGACCATCAGTATGTCTTTAGAAAAGTGTCTATTCAGATATATTGCCTATTTTTTAATTGCATTGTCTTCCTGGTGCTGAGTTGTATAAGTTCTTTATACATTTTGGAAATTAACCCCTTATCAGAAGTATCGTTGGTGAATATGTTCTCTCAAACAATGGGTTCCCTTTTCATTTTTCTGATGGTTTCTTTTGCTGTGCAGAAGCTTTTTAGTTTAATGCAGTCCCATTTATTTTTCCTTTGTTTGCCTTGCACTAGGAAATATATTGGTAAAAATATGTTACACAAGATGTTTAAGATTTTATTGCCTATGTTTTCTTCTAGGATTTTTATTGTTTTGCGACTTACAGTTAAGTCTTTTACCCATTTTGAGTTTGTTCTTGCGTATGGTGTAAATTGATGATCTAGTTTCATTTTTTGCATGTGCCTGTCCAATTATCCCAACAACATTTATTAAAGAGACTCTTTTACTCCATTTTATGCTCTTGCCTCCTTTATTGAATATTAATTGATCATACTGGCATTGGTTGATTTCTGGGCTCTCTGTTCTGTTACATTGATCTATATGCCTGCTCTTGTGCCAGTACCAGGTTGTTTTAATTATAATGGCTTTGTAATATAGTTTGATATTCAGTATTGTGATCCCTCCAACTTTGTTCTTCTTTCTCAAATTGCTGAGGCTATTTAGGGTCTTTTTTCATATATTTTTTGGGGATATTTGTTCTAGATGTATGAAATATGCCATTGGTATTTTAATAGGGATTGTGTTAAATTGATAGTTTGCTTTGGGTAGTATGGATATTTTAATGATGTTGATTCTTTCAATCCATAAACATGGGATATCCTTCCTCATGTTTGTATCTTCCTCTATTTCTTTCCTCAATGTCTTATAGTTTTCCAAGTACAGGTATTTTTACCTCTTTGGTTAAGTTTATTCATAGGTACCTTATTTTTGCTGCTGTTGCAATAGTAAATGAGATTGGTTTCTTAGTTTCTCTTTCAGATAGTTCACTAGTGGTTTATAAAAATGCCACTGATTTTGGGGTGCTAATATTGTATCCTGCTACTTTGCTGAACTGATTTATTAGATCTAGTAGTTTTTTGGTGGAAGTTTTTGGATTACTCTGTACAGTGTCATATCATTTGTGAATGATGACAGTTTTACTTCCTCCTTTCCAATTTGGATGCCTTTTTTCTTCCTCTTGTCTGATTGCTTTGGGTAGGACTTTCAGTACTCTGTTGAAAAAGAGTGAAAATATCTCTTTTGTTCCTGATCTTAAGGGAAAAGTTTTTAGTTTTGCTTATTGAGTATGATGTTGGCTGAAGGTTTTTCATATATGTCCTTCATTATGCTGAGTTATGATCCCTCTATTCCCATGTTGATAGGAGTTCTTATCACAAAGCGTGCTGGATTTTATCAAATGCTTTTTCTGCATCTATTGAAATGGTCATGCGATTTTTTCTTTCCTTTTGCTTATGTGATGTATCACATTTATTGATTTGCGAATATTCTACCAACCCTGCCTCCCTAGAATAAGTCCTCCCTGGTCATGATGGATGATCATTTTAATGTATTGCTGAATTTGATTTGCTAATATTTTGTTGAGGAGCTTAGCATCCATATTCATCATGGACATTGACCTATAATTTCCTTTCTTTGTAGTGTCTTTATCTGGTTTTGAAATTAGGACAATGCTGGTCTTGTAAAATGAATTTGAATGTCTTCCCTCCTCTTGAAATTTTTTTAAGTAGTTTAAAGGTGTTTGTTGTTCTTTGAATATTTGGTAGAATTCACCTGTGAAGCTATCTGGTCCAGGACTTTCATTTGCTGGGAGTTTCTATTTATTTGTTCCCTTTATTGATTAAGGTATTGCATATGTATCCTTATAAATACTGCTTCAAATTCATTAGACATTATCAGTCTATTCTAGTTTTCTGATTCTTCCTGATTCAGTTTTGGAAGGTTGTATGTTTTTAAGAATTTGTCCATTTTGCCCAGATTGTTTAATTTGTTGGAATATCATTGTTCATAGTATTTTCTGACAATTCTTTGTATTTCTATGATGTCAGTTGATTTCTAGTTTCATGCCATTGTGATCTAAGAAGATGCTTGATATAATTTTAATTTTCTTGAATTGTTTAGAATTATTTTGTGTCCTAGCATGTGGTCTGTCTTTAAGAATGCTCCATGTGTATTTGAGAAGAATGTATATACTGCTGCTTTGGGGTGAAATGTTCTGTAAATGTCAATTAAATCCATCTGATCTAATGTGTCATTTAAGGTCGCTGTTTCCTTCTTGATTTTTTGTCTGGAAGACCTATCCATTGATGATAGTGGGGTGTTAAAGCCCCCTACTATAACTGCACTGCCATCAATCCCTTAAAGTTCACCAAGAATTTAAAAAAAATATATTTAGATGCTCCCATGTTAGGTGCATATATGTTTACCAGGGTTATGTCCTCTTGTTGTATTGATCCTTTTAATATTATATAGTGTTCTTTTTGTTCTATTTTTTGGCCCTTGTTTTAAAGTCTATTTTTGTCAGCTATAAGTATTGCTACCCCAGTTTTGTTTTCAGTTTTGTTTTTTGTTTTGTTTTGTTTTGTTTTGTTTTGTTTTGTTTGTTTGTTTCCATTTGCAGGGAACATTTTTTCCATCCCCTCACTTTCAATCTGTGTGAATCTTTTGTTTTGAGGTGGGTCTCTGGTAGACAGCATGCATATGGGTCAGGTTTTCTTATCCATTCAACTTTCAGCTACCTTATCTTTTGATTGGAACATTTAATCCATTTACATTTAAGGTTATTATTGATAGGAACTTATTTATTGCCATTGTTTTCTTTATATCTATGTTCCTCTCTCTCTCTCTATTTCTTCTTCTTAAAGCAGTCCCTTTAACATTACTTGCAATGCTGGCTTGGTGGTGGTAACACATTTCTTTCACCTTTTTCTTTTTTAGAACGCTTTTTATTTCACCTTCAATTTTTTTTTTCTGGATAGAGTAGTCTTTTATTCAGGTCCTTGCTTTTCATCACTTTGGATACTTCATGACAATCCCTTCTAGCCTGAAGTATTTTTGTTGAGAAATCAGTTGACAGTCTTATGGGAACTCCCTTGTAGGTAACTTGCTACCTCTCTCTTGCTGCCTGTAAGATTCTCTCTTTATATTTAACCTTTGCCATTTTAATTATGATGTGTCTTGTTGTGGGGCTCTTTGTGTTCATCTTGATTGGTATTCTCCTTGCTTCCCTGAACTTGTGTGACTTTTTTCTTAACCAGGTTAGGCAAATTTTCTGTCATTATACAGAGTTGACATCAATAGCACAATCCATAAAAATAAAAATTGATAAATTTGGCTTCATCAAAATTAAAAACATTTGCTCTGTGAAAGACTCAGTTAAGAGGATAAAATGGCTAGGCACAGAGTAGGAGGAGATATTTGTAAATCACATATTTGCCATAGGACTACAATCCAGTATATATAAATAACTCTCAAAACTCAGTAGTTAAGAAGTAAACAAACCAATTAGAACATGGGCAAAAGACACAAACAGACATTTCACCAAAGATGAGCAGATGGCAAATAAGCACATAAAAAGTTGTTCACTATCATTAACCATTAGGGAAATGCAAATTAAAGCCACAATGAGATACCACTATATACTTATCTGAATGGCTACACTAAAAATTCGTGACAACACCAAATACCATTGAGGATGTGAAGAAATCAGATCATTATGCATAACTGGTAAGGATGTAAAATGATACAAACATTCTGGAAAACAGTTTGATAGTTTCTTTTTTAAAAAAGGTATATATCAACTAACATACAACTCAGACACACACTCCTGAGCATTTATCCCAGAGAAACAAAGGCAAATGTTCACACAAACCTGTATATGAATCACATTTACTGTGGCCTTATTCATAAGAGCTGAAAACTAGAAACAACCCAGATGTTTTTCAATGGGTAAATGATTTGAAAAATACACAAAACTGTGATACATCCATTTCATGCTGTGTGGGCTGAATTTTGTCCCCATGAAAACGAATATGCTGAAATCTTAAACCCCCAGTACCTCAGAATGAGATTATATTTAGAAATAGAGTTTTCGAGTGAGCCTTAATTCAAAATGACTGCTGTTTTACTAAGAAGAGGACATTTGGAAAAAGACACATACTGAGGGAAGACAATGTGAAGATACAGGAAAAAGATTGTCCTCTATAAATCAGGGAGGTAGGCCTGGAACAGATCATTCCCTCATGGCTCAGAAGAAATCAACCTCAATTTCAGAAGAAGAAATCAATTTTAGACTTTCAGCTTCCAGAACTGTCAGACAATACATTTCTATTGTTTAAGTCACCCAGTCTGTGGTACTTTGTGATGGCTTTCTTAGCAAACTGATACAGGGTTGTGATAATTTCTTGTATGTGTCAACTTGGTTAGTCCACAGTACTCAGGTATTTGGCCAAACACAGTACCGAGATATATGGTCTAGGTGTTGCTGTGAAGATATTTTTATATAAAATTAATATTTAAATCAGTAGACTCTGAATAAAGTTTAATGAGAGTGGGCTTCATCCAATCAGTTGAAGACCTTAAGAGAAAAAAAAAGACCGAGGTTCCCCAAGAAAGAGGAAATTCTGCCTCCAGACTGCCTTCAGTCTCCAGTTGCAACATTAACTCTTTCTGGTCTATAGCCTGGTGGCCTCTTTTTGTGTGTGTTTTTTTTTAAAGATTGTTTTGGCTGTTCTAAATTGTTTGCATTTCCATGTATATTTTATAATCAGTTTATTCAGATTTTGGAATTTCTAGCTTCCACAATTGCATAAGCCTTAACTATTCTCTCTGTCTTCCTCCTCCCTACACACACACACACACACACACACACACACACACACACACAGGTCTTATCAGTTTTGTGTTTCTATGAAGAACTCTGACTACATATAACTCTGACTACACATCTAATGTTACTGAGTTATAAAAATGATCTATTACAACAACCTGGAGGAATCACCAGAGAATTATAGTGTATGGGAGGAAAAGACAATTGAAAAACTTACTTATTGTATAATTTTATTTATATAACATTTTTTAAATGACAATAGTGTAGCAACAGAAAACAGATTAGTAGTTTCCAGAGTTTAAGAAGTGATGGGGTCATGAAAGAAGTAGATATGGCTACAAAAGTGTACAACAAGGATCTGCTTGGCAATGGAAATGTTCTATATTTTTACTCTATAAATATTAATATCCTCATTATGATATTATACTATAGATTTGTAAAGTTATACCATTGGGGATAAATGGGATTGAGTACATGGGATCTCTCTGTGTTGTTTCTGAAAACTACTTTGAATTTTCAATATCTCAAAATATTAATTTTACTTTAAAATTCTATTTTGTTTCTATACAACATCAATGAACAATTCAAAAATTGTATTAACAAAAGCATCCCATTTACAAAACATCAACAAAATAAAATATTAAGAATAAATGTACCAAATTAATTATAACTCTTCTACTCCAAAATTATAAAAATTATTGGAATGAATTAAACATTATCTAAATGAATGGAATAAAGTCCCATATTTATTCATCAAAATACTATATTTAATGTAATTAAGTTGGTATTACTCCCAAACTGATCTACAGATTCAATGTAACCCCTAGTAAAATCTCAGCTGCTAGGTTTTTTGTAGAAATTGACAAGCTGATACTAAAATTTATATAGAAATGAAAGCAATTTAGAATAGCCAAAAATAATCTTTAAAAAGAAGAACAAAGTGAAGAACTCACACTTCCCAGTTTCAAAGCTTACTATAAATCTACAGTTATCAAGCCAGGGTGGTACTGGCATAAAGATACACATATAGACTAATGGAATAAAATTTGGAATCTAGAAATAAGGACATACATATGTGGTCAATTGATTTTCACCAAGGTTCCTGAATTCATTCATGAAGGAAAGGATGATCTCATCAAGAAATGTTGTTGCAACAACTGGATGATCACACACAAAAGAATGATATTGGATTCTACCTTACACTATGAACACGAGTGTACTCAAACTGTATCATAGATCTAAATAAAATAGCTAAAAATATAAAACTCTGAGAAGAAAACTTAGCAATAAGCTATGTTGATAACGTTGAGTTAGGCAATGATTTCTTACATACCACACCAAAAGCAGAAGCAACTACCATCACAAAAGAGATATTAAACCTTATCAAAATTAAAAATATTGCTGCACATGATATCAAAAGGGTGAAAAACAACACACAGATGGAAAAAATATGCAAAAGCATGTTTGATGAGGAAACTATTTTCAGAATATATGAAAAATACTGCAATTTAATAATATAAAGACAAATCCAACTTAAAAATGGGCAAAGGCTCTGAATAGACATTTCTCCAAAAATGGTCTAAAAATGCCAACAAGTACCTTAGAAGGAGCTCCACATCATTATCCATCAGGGGAAAGCAAATAAAAACTACAATGAGATATAACTTCACATTCATTACAATATTTCAAATAAAAAAGACAAAAACAAGTGTTGGTGAAGATGTGAAAAAATTGGAATCATCACTGTTGGTGCGAATGTAAAATGTAGCTACTTTGGAAAATATCTGACAGTTCCTCAAAACATAGATTTACCATATGATACAGAAATTTTATTCCTAAGTATATACCTAAGAGAAATTAATATGCATGTCCACAATATAATTAGCACACAAATGTTCAAAGCAGCATTATTCAATAGTCAAAAAGGAAACAACCCACATGTGCATTAGCTGGTACATGGTTAAGCAATGTGTGTGTGTGTATGTGTGTATGTGTAAAGCCTAAGCGACCGTCTGACCGGTACTTATGACGCACAATGACCACCAGGGGGCAGATGTTCCAACCAGTAGCTATGATGCACATTGACCACTAGGGGGCAGATGCTCAATGAAAGAGCTGCTGAGCTGCAGTGACTTGGCAGCTGCGGTTCTTGGGTGATGCACCCGGAACCAGAGAGGAGGGAGCCCAATTCTGGGGTGCATGACCTGAGAACCACCCTATTGCAATCTGGGACCCCTCGGAGGATGTTGAAGAGCCAGTTTCGGTCCGATCCCCACAGGCCAGGCCAAGGAACCCCACCAGTGCACCAATCTGTGGACTGGACCTCTAGTAGTGATTATAAAAATGAATAAAGGCTATAAAAATAATGAATTACTGATTCTTGATACAACATTGATGAATCTTGAAAATGTTATGCTAAGTGACAGAAGCCCCGTATCATGTGATTCAATTTATATGAAATGTATAGGATAGGTAAGTCAGTAAAACATAAGGATGACCAGTAATTGGTATAGTGTTTCTTTTGGGGTGATGAAATATTTTAAAATGAGATTGTGATGATGATTGTTCAACTCTGAATAACAAATCTGTTTAATATTATCATTGAATTGTACCCTTTTAATAGATGAATTTTATGATACTTGAATTATATATTTTAAAGGTGTAAAAATAAAATCAAAATTTTAAAAAAACTTAAAAAACTAGAGTAATATTTGTGTATAGTTCTTGTTGTTTTATCTTATTATGATACTGTTTTCCAATGTTACTTAGATTAATTATTTCCTTCACTCCCTTCAGTGTGGCTATATTACTCGTTGATAACACAGTAAATTTCTTCTTTTATTGTTTATATACTACCTTAGGTTTCCCACATTCTTTGTGATTTTAATTGTTTATCAACCTTTGGTGTTTCTGAAATAACATTGTTCTGAAAAGCAACATTATAAAGAATAGTATACTCAGAGGTGCATCACTAACTTCCAACTTACCTCCTCAAACTTGTTCACATTTTCTAATGTTTCCACCCCATTCCTACTTAACCCATGTTAGGTAACTCATCTCTTTAGTTTCTGGCTTGTCCTTTCTGTATTTTCTTTCTGCACAAGTTAACAGATGTGTCTACTAGCATATTTCCTTATATATCCTCCTTATAAAATTCGGCATATCATAGACACTCTCTGGATGTTGGGTTTTTTTTTTTACTTACATCATATTCTGGAAACCCCTCTATGATCAAGGATGCCCATTCTCCCCATCAGTCAATATTCATTCATAAAGCTATTTCTCATTCTTATCTTATAGCTACATAGTAATCCATTTTGAAGATATACCAAAGTTTATTCAACCACTTTTCTGTATACTTTTTTCTTCATATTTTAGAATTATAAATGGTGTTACAAAAGAATAACTTTGTGCAAATGTATTTTCATGGCATCTGATGTATATTTTCAGGGGAAATGCCTATAAATGGCACTGTTGGCTGAAGGGGTAAGCACATATAAAGGTTTCTTAGGTATTGTCAAATTCCCTTCCTGAAATATTGTACTGGGTATAGAAGGAACATATCTCAGCACCATAAAGGCCATCTACAACAAACCCATAGCTAACATTACATGCAATGGAGAGAAATTGAAAGTGTTTCCTCTATGATCAAGAACAGGGCAAGGATGCCCATTCTCACCATTCCTATTCAGTATGGTATTGGAAGTTTCAGTTAAAGAAATTAGGCAAGACAAAGAAATAAAAGACATTAAAATTGTTATTTGCTGAAGATATGACCCTATATATAAAAACTCCCAAAAGAATCATTTTAAAAAACTATCAGAATTTGTAAAGTGGCAGGATACAAAGGAAACATAGAGAAATAAATTACATTCCTTTACATGGGCAATTTTCAACCTTTTAAATCTTGTGGCACACATAAACTAATTATATTAATCTTATGGCACACCTAAATATATTTTTTTCCAAACTGACACAAAAACAGTATAATTTTGATTCATCCACACTGGATGGCTATTGTTGTGTTGGCTGTTATCATTTTTTTTATTTGACAATATAAGGAAAAAGAGGTCAGTGCTTCTGACTAAATAGTCAGTTATTGCATGTTTGAAAAAAATTCTTGCGGCACATCCGTGTGTCTCCTATGGCACACTGTTTGAAAATCACTGCTTTACAGTGATAAGGAGACATTAGAAAAAGAAATTTTAAAAAAAACATTCCATTCACAATAGCATCAAAAATAATAAAATATTAGGAATAAGTTTAACCAAGGAAGTGAAAGATCTGTACAATAAAAGCTATAAAATTTTGCCAAAGAAGACACAAAGAAATGGAAAGATATCTCATGTTTATGAATTAATGTTGTTAAAATGGCCATACTACCTAAAGCCATTTACAGGTTCAACACAATCCCCACCAAACTACCAAGGAAATTCTTCACAAAAAGAGGGGAAACAATCCTGATATTTGTGTGGAACCACAAAAAAAAAAAAAAAACAATTAGCCAAAGCGATCCTGAGAAAAACAACATCAACAAGAAAGCTAGAGGTATGTGACTTCAAATATCAAACAACACTACAAAGCCATAGTAAAAAACAGAATATGGTATTGGCACAAAAATAGACACATTGACCAAAGAAACAGAATAGAAAGCCAAGAATTAAATCCTGGTATATAAGGTAAAATAATATTTGACAAAGGAGAAAACGGACCATAGACTTAAACATAAAACCCAATACCGTAAAACTCCTAGGAGAAAATGTAAGGAAGAAGTTCATTGATACCGTATTGGTCTTGGCAATAACTTGGGGGCATTATGCCAAAATCACAAATGACAAAAACAACAAAAAAAACAACTTAAAACTTAACAAATGGAAGCACGTCAAACCCAAAAGCTTCTGCACAGCAAAAGAAACAATTAAAATGGAAAGACAACCCACAATATTGGAGAAATTTTTTCAAAACTCTTTCTTGAATAAGGAGTTAATATCTAAAATATATAAATTACTAAGAATTAAATAAGAAAAACCAAACAATACAATTAAAAAATGGGCAGAAGAACTAAAAGACATTTCTCCAAAGAGAACATCAAAATGGCCAACAGACACATGTATAGATGCTCAGCCTCACTAATCATCACAGAAATGCAAATCAAATAAAAACAAACAAAAAAGATAGATCTATCATACAATCCAGCAATTCCACTTCTGGGTATATACCCAAAAGAAATAAAAACAAAATAAATTTTGATGAGATATTTACACTCCCATGTTTATTGCAGCATCATTCACAATAGCCAAAATCTGTAAACAACCCAAATGTCAGTCAGTGGCCGAGTGAATAAAAAAGATGTGGTATATACACAATAGAATATCACTCTGCCACAGGAAAGGAAGATGTACTTCCATTTGTGGCAACATGGATAAATCTTGAGCATAATATGTTAAGCGAAGGAAGTCAGACAGAGAAAAACAAGTAAGTATATGTGGAATCTTAAAAAGTTAAACCTGTAAAAACAGAGACTATAATGGTGGCTAATAGGGTAAGAGAAACAGGAGTAATAGTGTTTAATGGCACAAACTTTTTTTTTAAACAGCTTTATTGAAATATGATTCACATAGCATACAATTCACTCATTTAATGGCTTTTTAATACATTTTTGGACCACATCACCACAATTTTAGAACATTTTCATTATTCTCCAACTAGTAAATAAGCCATAGAGATCTAATGCACAGTATAATGAATATACACAATAATATCTATATATATAAAAGGCTAAGCGACCAGACAACTGGCCTGTAAGTATAACGCACACTGACCACCAGGGGGCAGATGCTCAACTCAGGAGCTGCTGTGATTCTACCTTTGGCCATGGGTTATGTTGTTGCTGGGTCACTGTCGCGCCGAATTTGGTTTACTGTACACTTGCGTTTGTGTTCTACACCCTGTAGGACAGCAACTTTGCAGAGTGCCCTCTTGCACTTGGTACCCCTCGGGACATGTAGGAGAGCTGGTTTAGGCCCGATCCCTGCAGGCCAGGCCGAGGGACCACACCTGCCAGAGGGACCCTCGCTCACTCCACAGATGCCCAGCGAGCCCTGGTGCCACCCCAGGTGCGGCCATCTGGGGAGGGACTGCAGGAGGTTGGCTCCAGGACATGTCTGTCTGTCTCACCCAGTCCTTCCCCGCTGGCCACCTTCTAATTAATTTCCTTTCAATGTGCATGAATCCATGCACCAGGTCACTAGTTGTATTATAATTATGTAATGTGTCAAATTTGGCAATAAAATTATAATATATAAATGTATCAAAATAACATGCAACTTACATAATGTTACACATCAAATATATTAAACTAGAGGCCCGGTGCACAAAAATTTCTGCACTCGGGAGTAGGGGGCCCCTCAGCCCAGCCTGTGCCCTCTCGCAGTCTGGGACCCCTCTGGGGTGACCACTTGCTGGCTTAGGCCTGCTCCCCGGGGGATTGGGCCTAAGATGGCAATCAGACATCCCTCTGGCAACCCAGTAGCCCTCAGGGGATGTCCATTTGCCAGCGGGGAGCAAACCTAAGCTGCAGTCAGACATCCTTAGCGCTGCTGAGGAGTCAGGAGAGGCTCCCACCACCACTGCTGTACTGGCAGCCATCAGCCTGGCTAGTGGCTGAGCAGAGCTCCCCCCTGTGAGAGCGCACTGACCACCAGAAGGCAGCTCCTGTATTGAGCATCTGCCCCCTGATGGTCAGTGTGTGTCATAGTGACCAGTCATTCCCAGTCTTTCTGCTGTTAGGGTCAGTTTGCACATTACCCTTTTACTATATAGGATAGAGGCCTGGTGCATGGGTGAGGGCCAGCTGGTTAGCCCTGAAGGGTGTCCCGGATCGGGGGGGGGGGGGGGATCCCGCTTGGGTGCCTGGAGGGCCGTTTTCAGGTTGGCAAGCAACTGAAGCTCCCAGCCTCTTTATTTTTATTTTTATTTTTATTTTGGGATTTATTTATCTTCGGTGAGGGACTGAGGGCCGTTTTCAGGCAGCTCTGAGGCCCGGCTCCAGCTCTGAGGCCGTGGCTGGCTGAAAGCAGGTATCCGGGGTTTGTGTAGCTTCTATAATTGAAACATTGTAGCTGTCCTGCCAGCTCCAGCTCTGAGGCCCGGCTCCAGCTCTGAGGCCATTGCCGGCTGAAAGCAGGTATCTGGGTTTGTTTAGCTTCTATAATTGAAACATTGTTGCTTCCGGAGCTCAGAGCTGGGCCGCGGCAGGCGGGGAACCTTGGCTTTCTCCATCACTGGAGCAAGCAAGCCTCCTGCTCGCTTCAGCTGGGTGGCTTCCGGCCGCCATCTTTGTTGGCAGTTAATTTGTATATCCTGCTTATTAGTCAATGGGAAGTGTAGCGGAGGTATGGTTAATTACCATGTTTGTCTATCATTAGATAGGATAACACTTTTTTTAAAGAATTTTATTGGAGCTTGTCAAATTGTCAGTAAACGATGGCAGATGTTGATTCTAGATGAAGGCTATCCTTTAGAAAATGTGGCTCTTTATTGATAATATTATAAAATCCAATGTATTGTAATTTCAGTGTTCATCTTTATCCTACCTCACTGTTTTTACCCTCAACCATCACTAGATTCATTTCTGTGACATTTCTGAAATGGCCTCATTGAAACTCATGCATATAAAATCATGATATAATAGAAAATACAAAAGCACTGCATTTTCAAAAGCACTGAATTGCTTACAGAATGAAGCAGTGGCCAAAAGTTTGTTTAAAATGACTTTGTAACTTGTCAGGACATGTATTTCAATTTTTGATAGATAAGAAATATAGATGTATATTTAAGTAAAAGTGTTGCGAGTTTTTCTTATGGAGGGGAGACATCATGGTTGAATGCTCCTATGGAAAAATGACTACTGCATAGTATGAAAGAACGATTTCATTCTATCTTCCACACCTCAGAATACAAACTTTTTATCACCCTACGCCAGGAAATATGGTGCTCCCTAGATTTTGCATTTGTAGAATGTTCAAGTCATTGCTGAGGAGTCATGTAGTAGAGACCTACAATGTCCTCTCTGGGGTAAATTAGTTAATCTTTTTGTCAACAGAATACTAAGACTTTTTTCTTACTAACTCTTATGTATGCTGTGTGGTTCGGTCATCATACTATGAAACAGATTATTGCATTATAGTCTTAACATACAGGATATAGACTTAAAATTGAATTAATGTTATTAATTTTTCTCTTTCCTTAACTTCTTCCTTTAAAACAGAGATGGGGAACCTTTTTTTCTGCCAAGGGCCATTTAGATATTTATAATATCATTCATGGGCCATATAAAATTATCAACTTTAAAATTAGCCTTCTATATTTGGTCAGACATTTAATTAACTCACCCCTAATGCCTTGGCAGGGCCAGACCAAATGATTTTGTGAGCCTTATACGACCCATGGACCAGATGTTCTCCACCCCTGTTTTAAAAATTGCAACAGTATATTTTGTTTCACGAATTTTTAAAAACAGATAAACAGAACTTATATGTACAGAAAAACAGAAAATATGGGATAATAACCTTTATGAGCGTTAGCATCTATTGTGTGCCAAGACTTGTATTTGTTACAGAAAGTAACCCAGTTAATCCTCAAAATACTGCATGAGATAGGTGTTACAAAATCCATTACACAGAAGGGGAAACGGAGTCTCAGAGAGTTTAAAAGAAATTGCCTATAATATGGCTAAAAAGTGGTGGTGTCAAGATCAGACTTGGGCTTGTATAATTCCAAAGATGATTCTCTACTATTCCATGCTACCTTTAGAGATACTATATTTTGCATGTTAATGAAGTAAATCACCTATCTTTCTTAGGATGTAATTAAGTGTGCTTGGGGCATTGTGGTTGAGTGTTACTATTTTATTCCTTTTAAATTTTTGCAGCTGGGTCTTCTCACATTGCAAAATATTTTTTGCCTCAAAAGGACTCATTTGATGAAAAACATCTCACCTTGCCCAGCCGGAGTGGCTCACTTGGTTGAGCATCTTCCTGTGCACAGAAAGGTTGCCTGTTCAATTCCTGGTCAGGGCTCATACCTAGGTTGCGGATTCATCTCTCTCTCTCTCTCTCTCTCTCTCTCTCTCTCTCTCTCTCTCTCATCTCCCTCTCTCTCTCTCTCTCTCTCTCTCTCTCATCTCCCTCTCTCTCTTTCCCTCTTTCTAAGAATGCCCTTAGGTGAGGATTAAAAACAAAAACCAAAAAATCCATCTCACCTTGTTCTGTTTTCTGTCCTCTAAATATATCATCTTCTTGTGATGGCTGAAATGTTGAAAACTATATATGAGCAGATAATCTATTTTGAAGTACCAAAGTTAAGCAATTTAATAAAAAAATTATCCTAAAAAAAGGAGTACTCTTCCTGCTTACAAATGAATGCTTTGAGAGTCTTTTGAAATAATTTATGTCAGAGATGCACATGCTGAAATGCTTTCTTTCTATCTTGAAGCAAACTAGAGCAAAGACCTAAGAAAAGTGTGTTGGATCCTAATGCTTGTTATAAGGTCCCTCCTAAATAACCCTATAAAATTTATAGTTGATCTTGACACAAGTCATGGCAAAATGTAAGTATCCTCTAAGCTAAAAATTGGCAAAATTTTTCTGAAAAGGAAGTAAATTTTTGTCATCGTGAGTCACACACAATCTCTACTTAACCCTTGTCTCCACCTCCTTCTCTTTCTTCTTTTCATTCTTTTTCTAACCCTTTAATAATGTAAGAAAAATACCACATTCTTACCTAGTGGATCTTGCAGAAAGCAATGCTGCTGGCCCAAAGTGGGCATAGCTCTGAAATGATGATTTCTTTTTCTTTTCTTTTTTAAAGTCATAAACTTTTTATACTCATAGGAAAGCAGCTATCCACACATCTAATTACTACCATAAAGGACATCTCAATATTAATTCTGCCAAAATCAAAGGAATTGTTTAGAGTAAAATATTCCTATTTTATAAATGATTCTAAGAAAATACGTCTAGTAAGTTAAGATTTTCAATTTTGTTGCTTTCTCATTCTAACAGTCTTCTTAAGAATCAGTACCACCTAAAATTAGAAATATACAGGAGTCGATTTCAGGTTATTTCAGAGTTGTGGAATACATTTTTCATCTTTACTCTTGACACTTCTTAGGTTAAAAATCTTTATTTTTTATTTATTTAATTTTTTATTTAAAAAATCTATTTTATTGAATTTTTACAGAGAGGAAGGGAGAGGGATAGAGAGTTAGAAACATCAATGGGAGAGAAACATCGATCAGCTGCCTCCTGCACACCTCCTACTGAGGATGTGCTTGCAACCAAGGTACATGCCCTAGACTGGAATCAAACCTGGGACCTTTCAGTTTGCAGGCTGACGCTCTATCCACTGAGCCAAACCAGTTAGGGCTAAGTTCTTTATTGAAGAACTTTGGAGTTTCAAGGTAGTATTTATTTAAATAAATGTAACTAAAATTGCTACCTATGTTATGCAGTCTCTCACTGTCCCTGCTTCAGATACTAGAATTTTGAACTGAATTGTTACTTATACTTCTCACTAACACATCAGTGACTGTCCAGAGATTTTAGTTTCACAAATTAAGTTAACAGTCTGGTGTGGCTATCACCACTCATATTTCAGAGCTGTTTCATCTGACTTAGAATAATAGTTAGCTGGATTCTAAAGGTACATATCTGACTATATCAGACTCTTTAAAAAATCTATATTCTCATTGCCTACCAATTAAAATTCCAATTTACCATATTAACTTTATTTCCTGTTATCGACCCGCTTATATCTTATGCTTGAGCCATACCAAACTCTTCACCAATCCCTGCACATACATTCTGTCTACCTAAAATGGCATTCACCGATTTTAAAAATGTCTACTTATGTTTATGGCACCATATGACTGAGCTAAGTTTGGTATTTAAAATTTCCCAAGGGAAAATTTTATCAGAGAAGCTGTTCTAGTACATGCCACCAACTTTAGAGTGCTAGATTTTAATAAAAGGTAATACTGTATCTCAGCAGAAAAACTCTTGTCATAGACATTTATTCACTAGAATATATTAAGATAAGTCAAGACATGTCAGCCTCTATGGGGGAGTGTTTTTGCATAAATTCTGCTGGTAAAATCAAAGATTTGAAATAAATGGTTTTCAAAAGTCACATGAATACCCTGTGTCATTCAATTTTCATCTGATGCAATCATGAGTAGTGGGGATTAGGTGATAGTGATTATTTACATGAGAATGGAAGATGGATTAATATCATAAGCAATTCCTAGGATCCATGGTGCTCTATGTCTGGTCCTATGTGGTGACAGGTCCAACATCATTTTACTTTCAAGGCTCTTAGGCTGCTACCTTGGAGGTTTGTATGAGTAGATCTGTTGTGTTAGACTAGACCACTGGGTTGCGGCGTAAGGCAGGGTTTTGGTGTACAATGGGTATCAGATGTGGAATGAAGTGGAATTGCCGGTGGTGGTGCTGGGAGTAATGAGGGAATAGGATCTGTCATGGATGCATTGGGTGGAAAGAAAAAGCTATAATCTAGTAGGTGAACACTGAACACAGCATCCAGAGTTCCCTGACTATGGAGTCTAGGCAGGTCAAGCTAGAGGTGTTACAAGGAAGTGCCTTTTTCTGACTAATATGGTTTATAATGCATTCTGTGGTTGTTCTAATGGTGCATGACTTCTTGTGTTGCCAAATAGTCTTGTTAGAGGCAAGGTTTGTGAGACAAAGCAGTTAGCTATTTCAGAGAAATACTGTCCCATAGGATCAGTACTGTTCCTCAGGGTCCATCAACTGGAGGCATTTTCACAACTTGACTTTGAGGCTGAAGGTCACCACAGTCACTGCCTTAGATGCTCACTCTCACAACTTCAATTCACCATAATACTAGAAATCCTCTCCAGAGCAATTTGGCAAGAAAATGAAATAAAATGCATCCAACTCAGAAAGCAAGGAGTAAAATGTTCCCTGTTTGTAGATGACATTGTTGATGGGAATGCAAAATGGCACAGCCACTACAGGAAACACTATAGAAGTTTCTCAAAGTCCTAAAGACTCCACACACACACAAAAAACTATTAGAACTAATAAACCAATTCAGTAAAGTTTAACAATACACAATCAACACATGAAAATCAGTTGCATTTACATATTCTAACAATGAACTATCTGAAAAAAGAAGGTAGGAAAACAATATAATTTATAATAGCATCCAAAACCAATTAAATACTTAGGAAAAAACTACGCAGGTAAAAAACATATATTGAAAACTACAAAACATTGATGAAAGAAATTAAGACAGACGGATGAAAAAAACTAACGTTCAAGGATTGGATGACTTAATATTGTTTAAATGTCAATATTAATCAAAGTGATCTGTAGATTTAATGTAATCCCTATCAAAATCCTTTTGGCAGTTTTTACAAAAATAGATTTAAAAAATTCTAAAATTTGTGTAAAACCATAAAAGACCATGAGTAGTCTAAACAATCTTAAAAGAGAAAAGAAAAATTAGAGGAATCACAATCTCTGATTTTAAAACATATGTATTATAAATCTTCAGTAATCAAAACAGTATTGTACTGGTATAAAGACAGACATACAGACCAGTAGAATAGATTAAAGCACACAGAAATATATCCACATGTATATGGTCAAAAGATGTTCAACAAGGGTGTCTTTTGTTTCTTTTTCTTGCCTAAGTGCTCTAGCTAGGACCTCTAGTACTTTATTGAATACAAGTGGCAATAAAAGTCTTCCTTGTCTTGTGCCTGATTTCAGAGGAAGAGCTCTTAGTCTTTCACCATTGAGTGTGATATTAGCCAGGGGTTTTTCTTACATGGAGTTTATTCTGTTGACGTAGTTTCTTTTTATTCCTAATTTGAGCATTTTTATCATGAAACTGTGTTGAATTCTGTCAAATGCTTTTTGGGGCAGTAATCCAGATAATTATGTTTTATTTTTTCCTTCATTCTGCTAATGTGGTATATTACATTGATTTTATATATTGTATCATTCTTTAATCCAAGAATAAATCTCACTTGGTGATGGTGTGTAATCCCTTTCATATGTTTCTGAATTTGATTTGCCAATAATTTATTGAGGATTTTTATATCAATATTCATAAAAATACTGGTCTATAGTTTTTTATAATGTCTTTGTCTTTGGTACCAGGATAATGTTGGCTATATGGAATGACTAGAAAACATTCCCTTCCATTTAATTTTTTGAAAGAATTTGAGAAGGATTGATGTTAATTATTCTTTAAATGTTTAGTAGAATTCATCAGTAAAGCCATTTGGTTCAGCAAATTTCTTCCTGGGGAGATTTTTGATCACTGATTTAATCTTCTTATGAATTACAGCTATTTGGGCGTCATATTTCTTTTTTATTTAGTTTTGGTAAGTTGTTTTTTGTTCTAGGAATTTGTCTATTTAATCTAGGTTATCCACCTTGTTTGTGTACAATTGTTCATAGTAGTATTTAAAATATATTTTAGTACTGTAAAATTGGTGTCAATGTTCCCTCTTCCATTTCTGATTTTTAATTTTGGGTCTTCACTCTTTTTTCCTTAAGTCTAGCTAAAGATTTGTCAATTTTATTGATATTCCGAAGAGACAACTCTTGGTTTTGTTAACTTCTCTATTATTTTTCTGTTCTCTATTTTATTTATCTCCACTATTTTATTTATTTATTTTCCTTATCACTTAAAATTTTTATTCACACTTACTGAAAGAGCTCTTTGTAGACTTCAAAAATACAGATCTTTACCATTTGTCACTGTGTGTGTCTCTAACTAGGAAGATAAGTTGGCTAAGATGCTCCTGAAGCCACACAGCATGTGACTGTAGAGTCACCTTGGCCTCCATGCTTTCCCATATTATATGTCACCTGTGCCATCAGGAACTGCCATGATGCTATTAAAAGCCGTTCTGTTATCACATCCAGGCAGCTCTCTCACAATGACTGCTGGGCAGATAGTGAGGCACCATCCACTTTGACTCTTCCTGATTTCAAATTTATCTCCACTATTTAAAAAATACTGTGATTTCCTTTCTTCTGCTAGGTTTGTTCTCTTTTTCTAGCTCCTTACGGTATAAAGTCACATTGTTGATTTGAGACTTCTTTATAAAATGTAAATGTTTGCAGTTATAAATTTCCTCTTAACACTGCCTTTACTACATCTAATAACATTTGGTATGTTGTGTTTTCATTTTTATTTTCTCAAGATATTTTATAATTTCTCTTTTTATTTTCTTAGTCCACTGGTTTTTAAGAGTTTGTTGTTTAACTTCCACTTATTTGTGAATTTTCCAATTATTCTTCTGCTATTGATTTTTAGTTTTATCCTATTGTGATCAGAAAATATTTTATTTTGATCATTTTAAATTTAATAAAATTGTGTTTAAACTGCTTCGGCTGGATGGCTCAGTTGGTTGGAGCATTATCCTGTATACCAAAAGGTGCCCTGACCAGGAATTGAATCATGGCCTCCTGGTTTATAGGTCAACATTTAACCACTGAGCAGCACTGGCTGAGCTAGATATTTTCTTTGTGGCTACCATGATGATTATATATAACATATTAATGTCATTACAATTTATCTGAAATTGATAAAAACTTAATTTTAATCACATACAAAATCACTAGTCCTTTACAGTCCCACTCACTCACTTCATATTATTAATATCATAAATTATATAATGTGTTATTTACTCATTAACGTAGATTTATAAGTGTTTTATGCATTTGTCCTTTAAATCATGTAGAAAATGAAAAATGGAGTTTCAAACTAAAATGACAATAATACTGTTTTTTATATCTTTCCATGTATTTACATTTACTGGAAAAGTTTACATTTTCATATGGCCTTGAGGTACTGTCCAGCATCATTTCATTTTAACCCAAAAGGTTCTCATAATGAATTCTTTTAATTGTCGTTTTTCTGAAAATATATTTATTTCTCTCTCACTTTGAAAGAGAGTTTTGTAGATGTAAAATTCTTGGTTGATGGCTTTTTCTTTTTTCTTTCAGTTCTTTAAATACAGTAGTCCCCCCTTACCTGTGATTTCACTATTTGTGGTTTTAGTTACTGTGGTCAACCATGGTTTGAAAATATTAAGTTAAAAATTCCAGAAATAAACAACTCTTATGTTTTAATGTGTATAGTATTCTGAGTAGTGTGATAAAATCTTGACCATCCCTGACCTGGACATGAATTCTTTGTCCAGTATATCCACACTATATGTGCTGTGTGTTACATGCTGTTGAGTTGGCTTTAACTTTTGAGGACTCTATGAATGAGTGGTGTTCACAATGCCTTATCCTTAACAGCCCTGCTCAGCCCCTATATAATGATTCTTACGGCTTCTTTTATGGAGTCAATCCATCTCATATTTAGTATTCCTCTTTTTCTACTGAATACACTATCCATTTTTTAGTCACTTATTAGCTGGCTTGCTTATCAGATCAACTATTATGGTATCACAGTTCTAGTGTTAAGTAACTCTTATTTTACTTAACAATGGCCGCAAAGCACAAGAGTGGTGATGCTGGCAGTTGGATATGCCAAAGAGAAGCTATTAAGTCCTTCCCTTAACTGAAAAGGTATGTATGTATAGGGAAAAAAAGTATAGCATATATAAGAGTTGGTACTATCCACATTCACTGGGTGTCTTGGAACATATCCCCTATGGATAAGGGGGGACTCTATATATAATTCCACTGTCTTTTGGCCTGCAAAGTTTCTGCTGAACAATCTACTGCTAGTTTAATTGTGGATCTCTTGGATGTGATGACTCACTTTTTTCTTGCTGCTTTCCAGATTCTTTGTCTTTTAGAAGTTGATTATAATGTGTCTCAGTGTGAATCTCTTTAGGTCTATCTTAATTTGTGTTTGTTGAGCTTCTTATATTTGTATATCCATATCTTTGCTCAAATTTGGTATGTTTTATTATTTTTTCAAATAAGCTCTTTGAAGCTTTTTTATTTTTCTATTTCTTGGATTCCCATAATGTATACATTGATCTGCTTAGTGGTGTTCCATGAGCCCCTTCAGTTCTGTTTAATTTTCATCGTTTTTTTCATTTTGTTCCTTACACTCAATAATTTTAAATGACCTGTCACCAAGTTCACTAATTCTTTATTCTTTCTATTCAAGTTGTTGAAACCATTTTTATAGGCTGAATTGTGTTTTCCCCCTTCTAAACTCATATCTTTCATTGAAAGTTGGGCATGTGAAAAACAGTCACTTATTTCAACCTCTGCAGACCATCATGAAATACCTTTAGTAATTAGTAAACCCCTTGAGCCTTGTACTCAGCCCTGCATGGAGGCTTAAGTACTCAAGTATTTTCTGGGTGTGTCTTTGTCTGGATCTGTATGAATAAGCTTTTCAAAATTTATTCATAATTTTCCGAAAAGTCTCACCCCAGCTTCTTCTGGGAGTTTAGTGCACAGACCAGATAGAATGTTGCAAATAAATTTTATTCTGCTCCTCCCATTTTAAGTGAGGGTACCAGAAATTGAGCCTCTTCCTTCCAACGTGGCAGTACTAAGCCAGGGAGGGGTTGGAATGTGGATGAGTAAAAATGGCATGAAATTTGCTACTAGTTTGAATGTGGCTTTTCCTTAATTAGGTATTCATTCTGTTGCTTTAGATCTTTAACTGGTTTCCAGAACTCCTATGTAGTTATTTTACTCAGTCAGTAGTTGTTTATTTAATCTTTCCATGGTGAAGTGAGTGCCTGGAGCTTCCTAATCTGCCATCTTGCTGATGTCATTACTAGACCATTTACAGTTAAAGTTATTATTCAAATAGTTGCACAGTGTCCTTGCCAGAACTTAGTGTTTTTATTTTTTAATTATTTATTTGTTTTAATTTTAACCATTCTATAAGAATTCTAGTGGTATCTCATTGTGGTTTTAATTTGCATTTCCCTAATGACTAATGATACTGACCATGTTTTAATATGCTCATTTAATAATTGTATATTAAATAACAGATATTAAATAAATTATATAATACTAGAGGCCCAATGCATGGATTCGTACACTGGTGGGGTCCCTCGGCTTGGCCTGTGCCCTCTTGCAATCCAGGACCCCTTGGGGGATGTCAGAGGCCCAGAGCACAGATTCAGCCTGATCCCCGCAGGCAAGGAGAAGGGACCCGCCTGGTGCACGGTCGAACAGTAGAACGTTCGAACAGTTGAACAGTTGCTTAGGCTTTTATATATATCTAGACTAGAGGCCCGGTGCACAAAAATTTGTGCACTCGGGGGGGAAGGGGGGTTCCCTCAGCCCGGCCTGTGCCCTCTCGCAGTCTGGGACCCCTCGGGAGATAACGACGTGCTGGCTTAGGCCTGCTCCTGAGTGGCAGAGGGCAGGCCCAATCCCTAGGTGCAGCCCCTGGTAGGGCTCAGAGCAGGGCTGATTGGGGAGCTGGGACGCCGGCCCCTGTCATGCACAGAGCAGGGCGGATTGGGAGGTTGTGATGCATCCCCCTAATCACGCTCAGGGTAGGGCCGATTGGGGGGTTGGGGCACCGCCCCCCTGTCACAATTCAAGGCAGGGTCGATAGGGAGGTTGTGGCGCCACCCCCCTGTCACACACAGAGCAGGGCCGATCAGGGGGTTGGGGCGCTGCCCCCTGTCAGGCACAGAGCAGGGCCCATCAGGGGGGTTGGGGCTCCGTACCCTGCAGGGCCAATCAGGGGGTTGGGGCGCTGCCCCCTGTCACGCACAGAGCAGGGCCCATCAGGGGGGTTGGGGCTCGGTACCCTGTCACGCACAGAGCAGGGCCCATCAGGGGGTTGGGGAGCTCCCCTCTGTCATGCACAGAGCAGGGCCGATCAGGGGGTTGGGGAGCTCCCCCCTGTCACTCACAGAGTAGGGCCGATAGGGGAGTTAGGGCACCGCCCCCGTCACACACACAGCAGGGCGGATCAGGGGGTTGGGGCGCCGCCCTCTATCACTCACAGAGCAGGGCTGAACAGGGGTTTGGGGCGCTGCCACTCTCACACTCAGGACAGGGCCAATGGGGAGGTTATGGCTCTACCCTGTCACACACAGAGCAGGGCCTGGGGGAGGGGGGTTGGACCGCCGCACCCTGTCACACACAGAGCCGCAGGGCGATCAGGGGGGTTGGGCGCTGCCCCCTGTCACGCTGATCCGGTGCCAGGAGGCCTCGCGGCTCCGCTGATCCTGGTGCTGGGAGGCATATTACCCTTTTACTATATAGGATAGAGGCCTGGTGCATGGGTAGGGGCCGGCTGGTTTGCCCTGAAGGGTGTCCTGGATCAGGGTGGGGGTCCCCACTGGGGTGCCTGGCCAGCCTGGATGAGGGGATGATGGCTGTTTGCAGCTGGTCACACACCCTTCAGGGTGGGGGTTCCCACTGGGGTGCCTGGCCAGTCTGGGTGAGGAGCTGAGGGCTGCTTTCAGGTTGGCAGTTGACTGAAGCTCCCAACTGCTCCTTTTTTTCTTTTTTTATTCTGGGCCAGCTTTAGCTCTGGCTCTAGCTCTGAGGCTTCCGCTGCTGAAAGAAGCTATCTGGTTTGTTTGCGTTCTATAATCGAAACAATGTATAACTCCAGCTCTGAGATCCCGGCAGGCTGAAAGCTGGTTTCTGGGGTTTTGTTTAGCTTCTTATTTGCAACATAGTACATAGTTTCTTAGAGTTGCAGCTCAGAGGCCGGCAAGTCAGGCGGGGCACGTTGGAGTCTGCAGTCCCTGGAGCAAGCAAGCCTCATGTTCGCTTCCAGCTGCCTGGCTGCCGGCCGCCATCTTGGCTGACAGTTCATTTGCATAAGGATATGCTGATTAGCCAATGGGAAGGGTAGTGGTCGTACGCTAATTACCATGTTTCTCTTTTATTAGTGTAGATAATATATAAAAGTAAATTATATATATATATATATATATATATATATATATATATATATATATTCCCCTCTTGGGTACAATATTTGATCAGATAATTTGCCTGTGTATTTTTTACTTCAGTGTGTGTGTTTTTTTAATTTTCTAGTTCAAAGTATTGTTTACATTTATTTGATACAAGTCCTTTATGAGTTATGTGGCTTGCTAATATTTTATCCTTAATCTCTGGTTTACCTAAACTTTCTCTTAAATTTGTCTCTAATAAAGCAAAAGTCAAGTTTATTAGTTTTTTTAATGTATTTTGCTTATGACATCATATCTAAAAACTTAACACCACCTGCCGAAACCGGTTTGGCTCAGTGGATAGAGCGTCGGCCTGCGGACTGAAGGGTCCCGGGTTCGATTCCGGTCAAGGGCATGTACGTTGGTTGCGGGCACATCCCCAGTAGGAGATGTGCAGGAGGCAGCTGGTCGATGTTTCTCTCTCATCGATGTTTCTAACTCTCTATCCCTCTCCCTTCCTCTCTGTAAAAAATCAATAAAAATATATTAAAAAAATAAAAAATAAAAAAAAAAAATAAAAACTTAACACCAAACCCAAGGACATATAGACTATCTTTTATATCTTATTCCGTGTTGAAATCCTGTTGACTATATTTGTTTTGGTTAATTTGGGGGCTCTCTATTTTGTCCCATTGAACTATGTGTCTATCCTTTGATTAGTTGCCAGGGCTGACCAGCAGACCCTGAGTGACATATGAACAGATTGCTCTGACACACATTTTTATGAAGGAGAGGGCTAAGGGACTGTTTTGCTTTAGAAGTAAAAAGCAGTCATGTTTGCCTGACTTCTCAGGCTTTTATTGTTACAACAGCTTGAACTAAAATTAACCTCTAGATACAATCAGCAGGGTAAGTATCCTTGAGAAAGTATATGCTTCTACAAGGTCAGGTATTTAAAGACTAAACATAGAGATTCTAGCAAAACACCCAAGGGGATCTGACTTGTTTGGAAAAGTCAAGGTAGGGGGCTGCTCCCTTCAGCAAGGTCCCCTCAGAGGCCCCGACCTTTCGAAGAATCCTTCTTACAGACATTCCAACCAAGTCCTGTGCTTCCTCACATTTAGTGTAGCTTTATAATAAACACAGAAATCAGGTAATGTGAATTTTCCAACTTTGTTCCTTTTCAGCATTGTTTTGGCTCTTCCTTTGCCTTTTCATAGAAATTTTAGCTTCAACTTCCTATTATATACAAGAAAATTTGTTGAGATTTTCATTGGGATTGCTGAATCTATATTTTAAATTTTGGGAAATGAACATCTTACCAATATTGAGTGTTCTAATCCATGAATACTATATGTGTTTTCATTCATTTTTTCTTCATTGACATCTTTCATCAGTATTTTGTAGTTTACTGTACACATAGCCTGCAGTAAAAAAATTAAGTATATTAATTTTATAACTAAGTATTTGCTATGTGTGCTACTGTAAATAATTTTTACTTTTGTTGTTAATATATAAGAATACAATTGACTTTTATTTATTAACCTTGTATCCTGAGACTGTGAGAAACTTGCTTATTAGTTCTTAAAGCTTTTTTGCAAACTTGTTCTATATAGAAAACATTGTCATCTAATGATAGAGACAGTTTTATTTATTTCTTTACTATCATTAGGGCTTTGTTTATTTTTATTGCTGATTGCTCCACTAGGGTTTTGAATATGATATTGACTAGAACAAGAGAGAGAGAACATCTTGCCTTATTCATTAACTCTTGTAATTATTAGTGATGATACTAAATGTTGACAGATGAACTTTTGTAAATTAAGAAACCTCCATTTTATTATAGATTTAGTGAGAATTTTTGTGCTGTTTATGTATCTATTGAAAGGATATGTACTACACAAGAATAAACTCAAAATGAATTAAAGACTGAAATGTAAATCACAAAACAATAAAAATCTGAGAAGAAAACATAGGCAGTAAAATTTGGACATTTCTCCTAGCAAAATTTTTGCAAATAGGGCAATGGTGGGCAAACTGCAGCTCAGCAAACCGCGGCGTGGCTCTTTGGCCCCTTGAGTGTGGCTCTTCCACAAAATATCGGCTCTTCCACAAAATACCGACTTCTGTGCATGGACCACGAAGTTTCAATCGCACTGTACGTGCATGCCCACACGTGGTATTTTGTGGAAGAGCCACACTCAAAGGGCCAAAGAGCTGCATGTGGCTTGCGAGCCGTGGTTTGCCAACCATGGTCGTAGGGAAAGGAAAACAAAATAAACAAATGGGACTGCATCAAACTAAAGAGCTTTTGCACAACAAAAGAAACGGGAACCCACTGAGTGGGAGAACATATTTGCCAATAATACATCTGATAAGGGGTTAATTTCAAAAATACATAAATAACTTATACTACACAACACCAACAAGACTAACAACCCAATAAAAAAAAAATGGGCAAAGGACCTGAATAGACAGGTCCTTTGCCCAAAGAGGACATACAAATAGCTAATAGATATATGAAAACATGCTCAATGTCACTAATCAGAGAGATGCAAATTAAAACCACACTGAGATATCAACTCATGCCTGTCAGAATGGCTATCATCAATAAATCCACAAAAAAACAAGAATTGGCCAGGATGTGGAGGAAAGGGAACCCTCGTGTACTGCTGGTGGGAATGCAGACTGGTGCAGCCACTGTGAATAACAGTATGCAGTTTCCTCAAAAAATTAAAAATGGAACTGCTTTTAGACCTAGTGATCCCACTTCTGGGGATATATCCTAAGAAACCTGAAACACTCATTTGAAACTATATATGCACCCCTATATTCATTGAAGCATTATTTATAATAGCCAAGATCTGAAAACAAACCAAGTGCCCATCAGTAGATGAGTGGATAAAGAAAAAGTCGTACATTTACACAATGGAATACTATTCGGCAGCAAAAAATAAATAAATAAATAAATAAATAAATAAATAAATAAATAAATAAAAAATTGAGGGGGAGGGTGGGGGGAGATCTTATCTTTTGTGACAGCATGGATGGACCTGGAGATTATTATGTTAAGTGAAAAAAGCCAGTCAGAGAAAGACAAATACCATATGATCTCACTTATATGTGGAATCTAATGAACAAAATAAAAAATAAACTGGCAAACAAAATAGAAACAGACTCATAGATAGAACAGACGGACAGCTGTCAGAGGGTTTGGGAGACATGGATGAAAGAAGATGGAAAGATTAAGCAAAAAAATAAAAAAGACATGCCATATATATATACATGGTGACAGCCACAGGGTGGTGATAGCCACAGGAAGAGGGGGGTGGGTAGTACCTAGAGGTGAGTAAGGAGGGAATGGGAAGGAAAAGAGACTTTGCTTGGGGTGTTGGGTGCACGATGCAGTGTGCAGATGATGTTTTGTTGAGTTGTACACTTGAAACCTGTATGATTTTGTGAACCAATGTCATCCCAAATAATTCAATAAAAAAGCAATTAAGAAAAAAAAAGAAATGATATATACTTTATCTTATACAGTCTCTTAATGTGCTGAATTCTATTGATTAATATTTGAATTTTATCTAGTTTTTATTTTAGAATAATGCTTTACTCATTAAATGACTTGGGATGTATTTCTCCCTTCTCTATTTTCTGGGACAACTTATTTTAGAATTTATATTTGTACTAGAGGCCCGTTGCACAAAGATTCGTGCAATAGGCCTTCTTTCCCCTGGCTGCCAGCACAAGTTTTCCTCTGGCACCCGGGACCCAGACCTTCACTCTGACCACCGCCTTCCCATCTTCGCTCTGGACACAGTCTTCGCTGCAGCTGGAGCCTTCAGTCTTTGCTCCTCACTCTGGTGGGAGTCTTCAGTCTCTGGCCAGAGCTGCTCCTATAGCTCATTCCGCCCCCCACCCTCCCCCTCATAGCTTGATCGCTGCTTTGCCTGCAGACCTCGCTGACAGGCTCCTGGGTTCCAGGGGGCCCCCTTGCCTGTGCCCGGCTTTCCGATCACGATTACCGGCCATAGGCAAGGTGGCTCCTGGATCCTGGGGTGCCGCCTTGCCTGTGGCCTGGTTTATGATCATGATCAAGATCACGGCCGCAGGATCCCCTCGCCCAGGGCCGCACACGGGAGTCCCTGCTGGGGGCGGGGCTTAGGCGGCACACGGGGGCCTCGATGGCAGCTCATGCTGGCCCGCTCTGCCTGCAGTATGCAAATTAGATGACATCTTTGTTGGCAGTTAATTTGCATATCGTGCTGATTAGCCAATGGGAGGCATAGCGAAGGTACGGTCAATTACCATGTTTGTCTATTATTAGATAGGATTAGTCAAAGTTCTCCAGAGAAACAGAACAAATAAGATGTACGAATATAGCTATAGACATAGCTAGATATATATATATATATATATATATATATATATATATATATATATATATATACACACATATAGATATAGGTGTGTAGATAGATTTATTATAAGAATGTGCTCAGGCAGTTATGGAGGCTAAAAACTCACATAGTCTGCTACCTGCAAGCTGGAGAATCAGGAAAGTTGATGGTATAAATCCGTTCAAGTCTGTAAGCCTGAGAACTAAGAGCTCTGATGTCTGGGGGCAGAACAGGATAAAAGTCCCAGCTCAAGAAGAGAGGAAAAATTTGCCCTTCCTTTGCTCTTTTGTTCCAATTGAGTTCTTAACGGACTAGATAATGCCTGCCTCCATTGGTGAGGGTTAATCTCTTTCCTCAGTCTACTGCCTCAAATGCTAATCTCTTCCAAAATGCCTTCACAGACACACCCAGAAATATTTTATCAGGTATCTGGGCTTCCCTCAGCCCAGTCAAGTTGACATATAGAATCAACCATTATATTATTTTTTCTTTCTCAAGTGTTTGTAGAATTTGTTATAGAAATCATCTGAGCCTGGAATTTTATTTTATGGAAGGTTTTAAACTACAATATCAATGTTTTTAATAGACTCAGGACTATGCATGATTAGCTATTTATTTTTTAATGAGTTTTGGTACTTGTATCTAATATTAGTTTTCTACTGCTGCTGTAACAAATCACCACAATGTTAGTGTCTAAAACAAATTATCTTATATTTTTAAAGCTAGAAGTATGACATCTGTCCCACTGGACTAAAATTAATGTGTTACTAGCGCTGTGTTCCTTCCTGGAAGCTGCAAGGGACAACTTGTTTCCTTACTTTTTTCAGTTTCTGGGTGCCACTTGCCTTTCTTGGTTTGTGGCTTCTTTTTCTGCCTTTATATTGCTCTCTCCCCTTCTATGATGACATTTTTTATAACATTTTTATTGCTGCTATAACAAATTACCATAAATTTAGTAACCTAAACAACATAAATCCATTATCCCACAGTTTTGGAGGTTAGATGTTCAAAATGGATCTTCAGAGTCACATTTCTTTTGGAAGCTCTGAAGGAGAACCCATTTCTTGTCTTTTCCATCTTCTAGATGTTGCCTGTATTTCTTGCCCCATAGTCTTACATCACTCCAACCTGTTTCCATTGTTACCTCTCCTCCTGTGACTGTAACCCTTCTGCCTCCCTTTTATAAGGACCCTGTGATTACCTTGGGCCCATACGGATATCCAGGATAATCTCCCATTGCAAAATCCTCAATGTAATCACATTCACAAAACCTTCTGTGCCAGGCAAAGTAACATATTTTTTGTTTTGTTTTGTTTTGTTTTTTTTGTTTCTTTTTCGCTTTTTTTTCCTGCAAGGTAACATATTAATAAGCTTCATAGATTAGAATATGAACATCTCTTTGCCAGGGGGAGGCACTATTCTGTCTTTATGCATTCCTTTCTGACTTAACCAGGAAAGGTTCTTGCTTTTAAAAATGGATGTAATTAGATTGGGTCCACTATATAATCTAGGATAATCTCTCCATTTCAAGGTCCTTAATCTTAATCACATCTTCAAAGTGTTTGTTTGTTTATTTGTTTGTTCTTATCAAGTAAAGTAATATATTCATAGGTCCTGGGGATTAGGATTACAGCATGATTTTTTTTTTATGAAGCCATTATTTTGCCTACCAAATTATATTTCAGGAATTAGTCCATTTCATTCAGGTTTTCTATTTACTATTATAAAATTGTTCATAATAGTCCCTTACTGTCCCCCATGTCCACTCTTTCATTATTGATAGTGGTAATTGTGTTTTCTGTCTTTTTATCTTGTTCACTCTGCTTAGAGATTTATCAATTTTATTGATCGTTTTGAAGAAACATCTTTTGTAGTCATTAATTTTCCTTCTGGCTTTCTGTTTTAATTGATTTATGCTCTAACCTTTAGTTACCTTGTTCTCCTTTAATTTTCTCTTTTTATTTACCTAAGGTGGATGCTGATTTTAGATCTTTTTTCTCTTTTCTATTACAGGCATTAATTGCTTTAAATTTCCTTTAAGCACCACTTTAGCAGCATCCCATAACTTTTGTTATGTTTTATTTTCATTGAATTCAAAATATTTTTAATTCCCCTAAGACTTACTTTGATTATTTAGAAGTGTGGATTTTAATTTCCATATATATGGAGACTGTACAAATATTCTGCTACTGGTTTTTAGTTGATTTCTAGTCCTAGGACATGCTTTGCATCATTTATATTGCTATAAATTTGTTAGTGTCTTTTATGGTCTTGAATACAGTCTATCTATGAGAATGATTCAGATACATTTGAGAAGAATGTGCATTCTGATGTTGTTAGGTTGAGTGTCATAAATATCGATGATAAAATTGTTCAGATAATCTCTTACTATTGTTCTGACTACTTATTCTATCAATACCTTAGAAAGAATTGTCTAAGTGTCCAATTTTAATTGGTGATTTGACTTTTTGCCTTTTCAGCTTTATAAGTTTTTGCTTCATGTATTTTGAGGTTCTTTTGTTTGAGACATGGTATTTAGTATTGTTATGCCTTCTTGGTCAATTGACTCTTTCATCATCATTTAATATGCCTGATTATACTTGATAATATTCTTTGGTCTAAAGTCCTAAGGATACAATTGCTGTTGTTTGTCCCCCTAAACATTAAGGATTTTCTTTAATAAGAGACTAAAAAGTGATGGATCTGGGTGAAATTTTATCTGAGGCTTCTCTTCCCTTTTCCTAGCCAGCACCATGAAGAAAATTTTGTAAGGATTCTCTCGAAATTCCTTGTAAGCACCAAGTGCAGTTTATGGAGGAAAAGTTTTGTTTGTTGTTTGTGTGTTTTAAATATATATTTTATTGATTTTGGAGATGAAGAGAGAGAGAGATAGAAAAATCAATGATGAGAGAGAATCATGGACCTACTGTCTCTTGCACGCTCCCTCCTGGGGATGGAGCTCACAATCCTGGCATGTAACCTGACCGGAAATTGAACTGTGACCTCCTGGTTCATAGGTCATGCTCAACCATTAAAGCACACTGGCCAGGTGAGGAAAAGTTTTCAAGAGAATACTAGCCCCAATATATCTGCCACTCCTAAAGTCTTCACACTCTCTCCCTTGCCCATGCTCTCAGCCTTTACAATTCATTAGTATTTTTACCTGAATCTTCTTATTGTCTTATATGAAACCTAATGGCATCTTCTCCAGGTAAGCCAATGCTAGAATTTGGTTTTCAGTTGTAGGTGCTAATTTCTCCCTAGATTTAGGGTTAATTATTTGACTTTTGGCTATAGTTCTTTGATTGGCTCAAGAAATACCTAAATTTTCCATGTCTCCAGCATTTTCTTTTTGTAAGCATGATAATGATGCTCTTTTTAGCTCTCTGTATCTCTTAGCAGAAACCAAAAATGGCGTCAGGGAGAGGATCTAGTGAGAGATTCCTAGATTGTATCTAACTTGGTATTCTTACAAACAATGCTGCAATAAATGTCCTTTATATATTCCCTTATGGTACTCTATGAGAATTTTCCTGGGTTTTGGGGAGAGGGGTTACTTGATTCTATCATGTGTGTGTACTTAATTTGGCCAATTGCTACCACACTGTTCTCCAAAAATGGCTGTATATGTCTATATGCCCACTATAAGTCAATGAAATAAGTGTTTCCTGGATCCCTGCCCATATGTAACATTATAAAATTTTCTAATTTTAAAAAATATAAATATAAAGTAGCATAACATTTTTTAATGTACATTTCTCTGATTACTAATGATTTTGAGCATATTTTTTATACTTACTAGAGGCCCAGTGCACTAATTCATGCACTGGTGGGGTCCCTCGGCCTGGCCAGCGATTGAGGCTGGCTGGCCTGGGGGGAGAGGGGGAGGAGAAGGACCATGGGAGGTTGGCCAGCCACAGGAGGTTGGCTGTGGGAGCACACTGACCACCAGGGGGCAGCTCCTGTGTTGAGCATCTGCCTCCTGGTGGTCAGGGCACATCATAGCTGTCTGGCTATCTGGTCATAATGGTCTCTTAGGCTTTTATATATATAGATTATACCTAGAAGTTTTATTTCCCTAAATTGTCTGTTCTTATACTTTCACCATTTTCATTGTTTTATTTTTCTTGTATTTTTAAGGTGGTTTAATTGTTTATTTTAGTTCTTAGTCCTTCATCAATTAACTTGATATAGTCAACCCATCAAATTTTATCTTACAATTTGTATTTTGGGGGGTATCATGATGTTTTTCCTTATATTTAAGCTACAGAGACAATAGGACTTTAAAACTTTTTTTTACATCATTGTTTCAAATCTTGTTACCAACCTTTGATTCAGTATACATTCAAATGTAAATTAACCTTACTTTTAAGAATTAGAGGAAAGGGAGCACTCTAGCAAAGTTGAAGAGTATAGCATAAAGCATACTAGACTACAAGTTGGAAGGCTAAAGTTTTTGTCCAAACTTTACAGCTAATTAGTGATAAAGTTTGGACAAGTGATCTTAATCAACTAATAGTCTCATTGAACTTGATAATGTTTGATTGGTAAAGTGGAGATAACACCACCAGGTATGCCTTGTGTTTCAAGTAGTTTTGAAAGTACTTTGAAAATTATATATTGCAGTGGGATGAAGACCTGGGGAAGGGGCAGGAGCAGGGTGGAGGGGGTCATTGGGGGGTAAAATGGGACATATGTAATACTTTCAACAATAAAGATAAATTTTAAATAATAAAAATTTAAAGGAAGAAAACAATTACATATTGCAATACAAATATAAAATCCTGGTGTGGACAGCTTGTGTCCTTGGTTTTGCTTTATTAGTGAGATTACCTAAATGAGTGGCTCTCAGAACAGTTTCAAGGATATTAATAAATGTTCTTGAAAAAGAAATTCTGTGTTAAAATCAGTTGGGAATTATTATTTAAACCAGTTATATACTGTGGGACTTCTTAGAAACATCACTACTCTAATATGCAATGAACTTGGTCAAGAGTCATAAAATAGTGTAATTTTTTCCACCACAGAGATTTTCCTTTTGGACCTTTTTAAATGGAATTCCTATGAAACATCTCTCAGAAAGTAATCTTATAAAATACAAATCGGGGGGAAATGGTTTATTGGAAAGAACACTGGGCTTCTCATATTCTAGTTCTGCTACTTAAGTGAGACTTTGGGAAAAGTACTTAACCTCTTAGGGACTCACTTTCTTAACCCTTGAAAATAGGGCTAAAGATTTCCATTAAATGACTTTTTAAGACACTGTATGTAAAATAAGTGTCTGGTACATAGTAGAACCACTAAGTTGTGGTGGTGATGGTTTGTTTATTTTTGTTATTACTGTTGATAGTATTATTAAGATTATCAGTGTATACACCTGCCAGAATGGCTACCATCAATAAATCAACAATCAACAAGTGCTGGTGAGGATGTGGAGAAAAGGGAACCCAAGTGCACTGTTGGTGGGAATGCAGACTGGTACAGCCACTGTGGAAAACAGTATGGAATTTCCTCAAAAATTAAAAATGGAACTGCCTTTTGACTCTGTGGCTCCACTTCGGTGAATATATGCTAAGAATCTAAAAACACCAATTTGAAAAAAATATGCACCCTTATGTTCATAGCAGCATTATTTCAACTAGAGGTCTGGTGCATGAAATTCGTGCACGGGGGGGGGGGGGGGAGTCCTTCAGCCCCGCTTGCACCCTCTCACAATCCAGGATGCTTGCCTGCCAGCCTTCCTGATTTCCCCTAACCACTCTGCCTGCCTGATGGCCCCAACTGCTCACCTGCCTACCTGTTCATCCCTAGCTGCCTCTGCCTGCCTGCCTGATTGCCCCTAACTTCTTGCCTACCTGCCTGATCACCCCTAACCACCTCTGCCTCAGCCCCGCCACTACAGCTTCATCTGGAAGGATGTCTGGAATGATGTCCGGAAGGTCGTTTGGCTATCCGGTCTAATTAGCATATTACACTTTTGTTATTATAGGTAGTTGCCTTGCTCCAAGCTGTAAGGACCTGCTTGTCATAGAGATGGAAAAGTTTTAATTTTTACTCTTCATTATGGCAATTAACTAACACAGATGGCCACCAAAAAGGGGACTTACCAAAGGGTGTATAGCAAACAGTGCTGTTAAGTCCTCTTCCACGAAAATGTGCATGTTGTGCATTGTATCTGCCTGGCTACATGAAAGAGTGAAGTTTCTGTCTGTCTTTGCAATCATATGAGTGAATTGTCTGAGACCCCAGCCCAGTCTGGTTTGGTACTCACAGAATAGTAGAGGTCTTTTTTTATTCTTTGCTCCATTGGTGGAGATTTCCTAGACATTGCAGGATATCTTCCTTTTAATTTTTCCTCTACACTCTGACTTTACTTATGTCTCTCACCTTTGCTTTCCCTCTATCCCCCACCCGCAACAGTAACTTGCTCCAGGCTCACTTTGCTCGAGTGTCTAGGACAGTGATTCTCAACCTTCTGGCCCTTTAAATACAGTTCCTCATGTTGTGACCCAACCATAAAATTATTTTTCATTGCTACTTCATAACTGTAATGTTGCTACTGTTATGAATCGTAATGTGAATATCTGATATGCAAGATGGTCTTAGGCAACCCCTGTGAAAGGGTAGCTCGACCGCCAAAGGGGTCTCAACCCACAGGTTGAGAACTGCTGGAGATCACGCCAATGCGTCTGCCACCAGAACTACGATTCCCAGCATTCCTGGTGCTCCCCACGCTCTTGGTTTCTGCTTCCAGTCCAGGAGCTGCAGAAACCAAAAGGACTGGGAACTCCAGCTGCGTTCTGTCTGCTGGGCTTCTGTCCACTGGGCTAGGAGCATGCTCCGAGACGCGCATTGGCCGCTGGGGGCATGCCCCCAGCCCAGCAGCCCCTCGTTCTGACCCCTGGTCTTCTGTCTGCTGGGCTGGGGGCATGCCCCGAGCCAACGGTGGCCACCGGGGGCATGCTCCCAGCCCAGCAGCCCCGCATTGTGTGCGCAGTCCTCCCTCCCTCCACAGCCACTATGGCACCGCCATCTTTGTCATGGAGTGATGGTTAATTTGCATATTGCCCTTTTATTAGATTAGATAGCCAAGATCTGGAAAGAGTCCAAGTGTCCATCAGTAGATGATTGGATAAAAAAAAGCAAAACAAACTGTGGTACATTTACACAATAGCATATTACTCGGTCATAAAAAAGAAGAAAATCCTAGCTTTTGTGACAGCATGATGAACCTGAATATTATTATGCTAAGTGAAATAAGCCAGAGAAAAACAAATACCATATGATCTCACTTATATGTGGAAGCTAATGAACAAAATAAACTGACAAACAAAAGAGAAACAGAGGCATGGATACAGGGAACAGACTCACAGCTGTCAGAAGGGAAAGGAGTTGGGAGCTGGGTGTACAAAAGGCGAAGGGATTAAGCAAAATATATATATGGTGTCACCCAAAAATATAAACACAAACTTTGAATTATAAAGGCAGTGTTTATTAAAATAAATTTAAATTTCAAAATCAAGCTATAAGCTGTTAAAGTGTGTATACATATTTTTATTTTTTTTATTTTTTATTGATTTCAGAGAGGAAGGGAGAGAAAGAGAGAGATAGAAACATCAATGATGAAAGAGAATCATTAATTGGTGCCTCTTGCACGGCCCTCACTGAGGATCAAGCCCGCAACCTGGGCATGTGCCCTTAACCAAAATTGAACCCTGGACCCTTCAGTCCACAGACCAACGCTCTATCCTCTGAGCCAAACTGGCTAAGGCTGTATACATTTTTTTGAGAATATATATATATATATCTCCTATAGACACAGACAACAGTATCGTGATGCCAGAGGGAAAGGGGGTGGGGGAGGTGGAAGAGGGCAAAGGGGGGATAAATGGGATGGAAAGAGACTTTGCTTTGGGCGATGGGCACACGCCCAAATGCAGATGATGTTTTGTTGAGTTGTACACTTGAAACCTGTATGGTTTTGTGAACCAATGTCACTCCAATACACTCAATGAAAAAAGTGATTGATCAGAGAGCATACAGCTAGCGATCGACAAAACTAGGTCAAAACTCAGACTCCTATAGTGTTGTGCTCTTTCCATTCACTAAAATTAAAAAAGGCAATACACATACATCACTAGTCCACCTCAATGTGTTTGTCAATTCTGCTAGCAAAATCTACTTGAAATAGGTGTCGTACTTCTTTCAGGATTGTAAAACTCCATATCCACCTCTAATTAAACAGACTTTCTTTATCTAATCCAAAATATTGAACTTCTTCAAATTATTCTGTTCAAACCTATAATCCCCTTAATCATTCTACCCGTCTTTTAACTCCCAGTAAGCTGTTTGTAAATTTTTAGAGCCATAAAAAAAGATCACTGACACTTTTTCCCTCCCACTGAAGTAAAATATTAGAAGGATCTTAAAGCAAAGGCAGTTCTCCACATGGAACAGAATTTCCTACGGTGAAGTACTGGCGACTTCATTTCCCTTACTGAACAACAGAAACTACAAAGGCAAAGGGTCATACTATATGGATTAAGATGCTGAGCCCACAGCAGGAAAAGCCAGCTAGGGGTCAAAGTAATAAGAAACGAACTGTTAGTTGTACAGTAGTTTGTCTGAATGTGAATATAATCTGTGCACATCTCGGGGGTTGGCATTTGGGACTGAAATAAAATCAAAGAAATGTTTTGTTTTAATTTACCATTTATATAGAGAGACATAAAAAGGTAGATTCTCCTGGGGCCTAAAAGTTCCTGTTGGGCATTAAATAAGGTATTGCCATTTTCAGGTTCCCTGGATAGGACTTATTAAGCAACCATGTCAGCAAAAGTTGAAAGCCTGAAAAAGTAAATGTTTAAATGTACCTCCCAGCTAGGAGTAGCTAAGGCCTTGGGAGAAGCTGGCTCAGCATGTATAAAGCTGGGCTCAGGGGGTGTTTTTTTCATTACCTGACCCTACTCAAAAGCTAAACAGAACAATGCAGGTTCAGTAGAATAGTTACCCTTAGAGGAAATCCTATTCCCTGAAAAGTATAGTTTTTATTTTGGATGTTTTCCTTCTAAGAGATAGTTTTCACAGCACTGCCCATCGCTGTTTCACTGACATAGGATACAAAGAGCAGTCAATTGTTTTTATTCCACCCATTTCTCTCGACCCTCATTGAAGAAACATTCTTTGCACAAAGTTATGAGTCACTCTTCCCATTAACTCTCTAGAACTTGAGAGGATATTGTTTTAAATTTCATGGGAGGGTCATACATGCATACAACACTCTAAACATGTACATTCGTAGCTTCGGTTGCAAATTCTGTTTTCTGATCTCCATAGTAACTGTTTCTTTGCACAAGTATCAAAAGGACAGGCAGACTAAGTTGGCCTTGACTGCTCTTTAGTAATCAGCCCTTACACAGCATGCTTCAGGAAACATCCTTTTGATAGATGGTGTTCCTGTGAGAGTAGCTGCAAAAGTGGAGGCAAAATGTCTTCCTACCTCAGGCTTTCCTGATGAACCGTAGCAATCTGGCATAGCTAGAGTGGGATCCCCAGGCCTAATCATAGCCAACTGGCTCCTTTGTGATTTGCTTCATGTTCATTCTGTTTGACAGTTCTGAAGCTGTGTTTTCTTACAGCTGAGTGGCCTGTGGCAGCTGGGTGCTGAGAGTAGTTCTCACTCACATAGAGACCACACACACAAGAAGAGAGAGAGAGAGAGAACACAAGCGAGCGCGAGAGCAAGAGCTAGGGAGATAGACGGAGATTGAGAGATGTGTGAAAAATTGAAATGGCAAGGACTGTTAGGAAAAGAAAATGTGTGAAAAATTGAAATGACAAAGGCTGTTAGTGGCTTGTCTCATCGTCACAGACAAACTGAAATGGCTGCTGGTAATCTGAACACTTGAGAGGTGGCAGGACAGAAGACGTGGCTATCAAGGTTCACGCTTCCCACTGGAATTCTACAAAGGTCAGATTCAAAATGATCGTGGATCACTTCTAAGCCTATAGGGCTGAAGAGAGCACAGTAAGGATACTAAGAAAGGAGATGCCTTTCACTGCTTGACAGCTTGAAAATTATTTAACTCTTCAGAACTGATTTTGTGTAACTACCTGTTGGGGCACTGGTGATAATAGCTTCATAGATTTGGAAAAATTCCAGAATCATACTCAGAAAGAATAGATAGTTAACTTCTCATTGAACAAAATGTAATAGAATAAATGTTTTGGGAGTGAGGCATGAATTCAGAATCTAAATGAGGTCACTGGAGCAAACTGTACATAGAAAATAATGAATAAATAAACAAAAAGACTTTGAAAGGAAGACAAGGCACTAATAACAATTGAAAAATAGGGCAGTGAGCCTTCATCATGATCACGTTACAATCAAAACCCCACTCTAATACCCAGTACAGGATCATGGCTGAAAGAATTTGCTGCCTTATGGATTCATTTACATTACAGCCACAGAAAACTTTTTGAGAAAGAGCTCCAACCCACCCATTTTCACCTCAGTGTTGGCTAAAATAATGATGCAGAAAATACAGCTACCAGAACAGCTGAGATTTTAGTTATACAAATAGCAGGGATACTAGATAAGCTGGTGCAAGGAAAGATTACCAACCTCTGTTTTATTCTTTTACTAGTATGTTTAGGAAGAGAAAGCGAAAATGTGAAACAAACTATTAATCAAAGATCACTGATGATCTCTTTTTGTTTTTACTTTATTTTTATTGTTGACACTATTACAGATGTCCCCTTCCCCCCAGCCCCCACACACTCTTCCCTCTGGCCATCACGTCACTGTAGTCTGTGTCCATGGGCTATGCATATATGTTCTTTGGCTAATCTCTTCACCTTCTTTCATCCAATCTCCCCTCCCACCTCCCCTCTGACAGCTGTCAGTCTGTTACATTCCACATATAAGTGATATCATAAGTTATTTGTATTTCTCTGACTGGCTTATTTCACTTAGCAAAATACTCTCCAGGTCTATCCATGCTGTCACAAAAGGTAAGAATTCCTTCCTTTATACAGTGATATAGTATCCCATTGTGTAAATGTGCCACAGCTATTTTATCCTTTCATCTACTGATGGACACTTAGGCTGTTTCCAGATCTTGGCTATTGTAAATAATGCTGCAATAGCAATAGTAGGGGTGCATATAGTCTTTTGAATTAGTGTTTCTGGTTTCTTTGGATATATTTCCAGAAGTGGAATCACTGAGTCAAAAGGAAGTTTCATTTTTAAAAATTTTGAGGAAAGTTTCTGGGCCTCCATTCTTATCCATAAAATGAGGGATATGTGAATTATTTCATAAATCAATTTCTGCTCTGCCATATGACAATTCTGTAATTTGTGAATATTCTACTGTGATGGTCATTATCACTGATCAGTGAGTATTCCTGGTACTCTATCTTCTGGGCTTTTTCTGGGCACCCTTGTGGTGGAGTGGAACTCTATGACTAGCTCTTGTAAATTAGAAGTTCTGTAAAAATTTCTGTAAGCTAAAGTGATATGTGTCATTTCTGGGTCAGAGCATCCATTTACCAGTGTAAAATCTCCATAAATATGATTCTTTTTAGCATAGGTACTAGAAAATTCAATATGAAGACTATTGTGTCAATTTGTATCTCTGAGGTACTACTTAATAGACATGTAATATGAAGGAACAGTAAACCTTTATAATGTTAAGGCACTGAATTTTGGGACTTGTTTGGCATTGTAGCATAATCTAGCCTATCTTTACTTATATGCCTGTTTCCAATGTTAGACTGTACATTTCTTCAGGGAAAGATGATGTTGTCTACAACCTTTGCAGATTTTGACTCTGAAACTGAAGGTGTTAAATGAATTTTGGATTATTTGTTGACTTTTCAGAAGAATTTTTTTGACAGAGTAACTATGGTATAATAGAGAAAGAAGGAGGTAGGAATGATTTTAAATCTTTGTTAGGTCTAATAAGGCTAGTAGATCTATAAGACATAGGCCTCAAATAAATAAAAATGAAATATTAATATATTTGATGTTACATTATTTTATTTCTAGCCACACTAACCACAAGATAGATACAATTAATAGTTGATGCTCTTTAGTACTGTACACATTTAATACAGATTTAATATGTAAAATGTACCTACTATGTGCTGGGATGTGTTAAGATGTATGATTACATTAGCAACTAAGAAATACACAGTGCTGTTGTTACATATTTCATAATCAAGCATGTTGAAAAAGTAGGTAGAAACTATGTGCAAGGTAGTTAGATACCCTGAGCTTATTCAGTGAGAAGTAATGCCAAAGATTCACTTTATAGATTGTGTCAACCAGTGATTGAGCCCATACAATGCTAGGCAACTATCATCATCTTCCCCTCCACGGGAGGTTCATTAACTGCATTACTTCATAAACTGTTTCTTTTTTTGAGCTATAAGATTTATTTTTGATGTTTAGAATAGCAAAAAGCAAATCTAAATGTCCAATAATAGGGAACAAGGTGAATTAAAGCCACTGAACATATGCAGATGTATGTTTACTAACAGAAAAAGATACTTATATATTATTAATTGACAAAAGAAGGTGAAAAAGTTATACCTGGTGTATACTAATTCTGTAAAAAAAATTAAAAAGATATGTATCCATAGGAAAAGAAATAAGTCTGAAACAATCTCAAGTATCATCTGTGGTTATTTCTGTATGGTTTATGGTTAAGTCTTACATTCCCATTTCAGATATCCTATATAATAAAAGGCTACTATGCAAATCGACTTAACTGCAGAATGACCAGTTGCTATGATGCACACTTACCATCAGAGGGCAGACGCTCAATGCAGAAGATGCCCCCTGATGGTCAGTGCACTCCCACATGGGGTGTGCTGCTAGGCCAGAAGCCGGACTCACAGCTGGCGAGCACAGCAGCGGTGGCGGGAGCCTCTCCCGCCTCTGCTGCATGCAGGTGGTAGGAGCGAGGGGTCCCAGACTGTGAGAGCCCTGGACTGTGAGAGAGCACCGAGCCTCTAGTTACTTACATAATTAGATATTTAATCATTTAAATAATCCACTTGCATATTATTTGTATAATAGTAAGAATATATTAATAATCTACCTATCCATCATGTCTGATGTTTGATTATCTCCTCCTTCTAGTCCGGCAGCCTTTATTTTCTTGGAAGGCAGTATGAGGGAACCAAATTTGGTTCCTCACCCTGACTCTAGCCACTTCCACAAAAGATAATGTCTATTCTGTTTCGTTTTTAAGTTTTACAAATATTTAGTGGGTGCCTACTATCACTACCCAGGCTTGCTTTAGGCATTGGGAATAAAAGTGATTTCAGGGTGATTAAGACACCAGCTTTATTGCTTGAGTACCTGTTCTTTGTCTTAATAGCTGTGTGATTTGGGCAGCTTACAACCGTTATTTTTCTGAAGTCATTTAGACATAGCCCTTTATTTTTTTCCCCTTGATGCAATAACTGATTATTTTTCTTAAAAGTCTCTCATCGCCATTATGCCCTCATCAAGAATTTGTGTTCACCAAATGCCACATCTGAGGGGAGGACTACAATTCTGATAAGGCATACCATCTTGAAGAAGTTACTTCAACTATGTTGATTTCAATTCTCTAAAGTGTAAGAGTGCTGAATTATATGGTTTTCAAAGATCTTTCAATTCTAAAATTCTATGATTATAAGGTTCTGCTTGTCTTTTCAGTGGAGGGAGAGAAATTAAGCCTCTAGATCAGTGATGGCGAACCTATGACACGCGTGTCAGAGGTGACACGCGAACTCATTTTTTTTGGTTGATTTTTCTTTGTTAAATGGCATTTAAATATATAAAATAAATATCAAAAATGTAAATCTTTGTTTTACTATGGTTGCAAATATCAAAAAATTTCTATATGTGACACAGCAGCAGAGTTAAGTTAGGGTTTTTCAAAATGCTGACACGCCGAGCTCAAAAGGTTCGCCATCACTGCTCTAGATTAATTGAGAATGAGAAATGAATTCTTATTTGTCAACAAGGCTTTGAGGGGTTCTTGATAATTGCACTTCAGAGAGTCAAGATTTGTGGATTATCCACTACACACATGCAAATCCCAGGCTACCACCTTGCTGAATCATAGTATTCTGAGTCAGATGCCACTAATATCTATTCAGGAACTGCCCATAAGGTAACACTTTACTAAATATAATCAGGAAGGAGACCTTCAAACATTAAAAAAAAAAGAAGAAGAAAAGCAATCTAAATGATTTGGGAAAATCTGCCTTATTGTTCCCTATGTTTTTATGATGTTTTAACATGTTAGTTTCATCTTTTAGTATTTCTTGTAATTGATTACTTCTAAGAAAACTTGTGTTTGAAGAAGCAGAAGCACATTTGTTTATATCTACCTGACCCTTACTTTAGAATCTGATCAAAATCTCAACACAAATGCGGTTTACTGGATGAAATTGGTTCATTTTGAAGGCCTGCAATGCCACCTTGTGGATAAATGATGGCAGCAATGGACTATGTACTTTCATATATTATATATTTCATATATAAGCTGAAATTTGAATCATTCTAACTTATCAAGTTTTCATTCAAGACTTTGTTTCTTAGATCAAAAATAAGATCAGAATATATATCACAGTCAGTGACCCACTTTGTCTTCTGAAAACAATAGTTAAAAATATACCATTTTATTACTGCTGCTAGTTACATTGAGTATTAATTTAAGATGCACAACCCATCAAAATTACCACATCAGAACTTTTTGTTTTAAGCCATGGCCAGGTGGCTCTGTTGGTTGGAATGTCCTTCCCTATACCAAGAGGTTGGCAACCAATCAATGTTTCTCACATTGATCTCTCTCTCTCTCTCTCTCTCTCTCTCTCTCTCTCTCTCTTCCTGTCTCACTCTCTCTCAAATCAATAAAAACATATCTTCCAGTGAGAATTTTAAAAAAAGTTTCTGCTTTAATAGTATACAAGTAGTGCTATTTAGAACAACTGAGCTTCAGTGACAGATTTGTGACACCTGGTTTCTATTTTCCCTATGGGAGCTATCAGTAATTTCTACATATAAGAACTAAAAATTACTTGCTCTGTAAATAGGTAAGTGATATACATAGAATTATTTGGAAGAGGATTTAGAATCAAGCTCCAAGTCATTACAGAGGCATGGCTTATTTCATATTCTAAATAATCCTCTCACTGAAGACATCTGAAATGCTGAATTGTAAATCCTATATAATAAAGAGCTAATATGTAAATGGTCATCACACCTTCACGCCGTAACAGCTCAGACACTCAACACTGGGGAGAGAGGAATGGGGACCAGCCAGGCAGAAATGAGCTCACAAGAGAGGAATGAGGACCAGTCAGGCTTCTGCCTAGGAGAGGGACAAGCTGCCCACCCCAAGGTCATGGATGCCAGCAGCTGCACCTATGCCTGCAGCCCAGGAGAGGGACAAGCTGCCCGCCCCGCAGTCCTGGGTGCCTGTGGCTGCAGCCTAGGCAAAGCCTCCTGCCCACAGTCCGCTGTGGCTGTGGCTGGCCCAGGCGAAGCTGGCCTGGGTCCTGGGTGCCTGTGGCTGGCCAAAGGGAGGGAAGCCTGGGTCCTGGGTGCCTGTGATCAGCCAGAGGAGGGAATCCTGGGTCCCAGGTATGGGGCGAGGCAAAGGTGGTTAGAGGTGATCAGGCCAGCAGGGGAGCAGTTAGGGGTGATCAGGCCAGTAGGGGAGCAGTTAGGAGCGATCAGGCAGGCAGGCAGAGGTGGTTAAGAGCAATTAGGCAGGCAAGCGGTTAGGAGCCATCGGTCCCAGATTGCGAGAAGCAGTCAGACATCCCCTGAGGGGTCCCGGATTGGAGAGGGTACAGGCTGGGCTGAGGGACCCCCCCTGCCCCCTGTGCACGAATTTCATGCACTGGGCCTCTAGTAAACAAACAAATGTATCAATAAAATAGAAAATAAGACACACTCAGAGATTAAACAGTATAGTAAAGATTAGAACTCAGAAAGGATATCTGGACACTAAAGTTACCTTTCACATTAAAGATATTTGCTAAATCTAGCAACTTTGATTTTCATGTTTTCTTAGGGTGAGGAGTAAGGGCGAGAGGCTGGAGACAAACAGGTCTGTCAAAGTTATGGATTTTAATCAAATATCTCAGACAGAGAGGAACGAATAACAATATAATTAAAGTTTAAAACACAATGGATATAATAACACTAGTAAAAGATGGATATGGGTTATACAGAGACTGTCAGTACAATGTTTACAAATTTTCTGTAAATCTACAACTATCCTAAAGTAAAAAATATTTTTAAAAATCAGTGGATGGATTAAAACATAATAGAGACAGATAATATGAGAATAAGTTTGGTGGAAGACTAAAGAAAATTCCCAGGACAGAGTATGGAGAAATAAAAAGCTGAAACATAATGAGCAATATTCTAAGAGACTTGGGGGATAGTGTGTAAAGCTCTGAAATTAATTGATTTGGAAATTTGAAAGGGAAAGATAGTAATAATAAATACCTAAAGGGGAAGAACCTTTATTTGCATAAAAATTTTACTGAACTAATGAAAGGTAGCAGTACCCTGATGTAGGAAGCCAAATAAAATATTTTATGTAGGCCCAATGGTAACAAGGAAATTACCTATAGAAGCTATAAAAAGAAAAAAGAAGGGAATCAATGCATATCAATAAAGAAAAGTTAAACAGAGACAGTAAGAGAGAACAAAATAAAAATCTACAAGACAACCAAAACAATTACCAAAATGGCAACAGTAAATCTTTTGCTATCAATAATTACGTTAAATGTATATGGAGTAAATTCTCTATTCCTAAGATATTGAATGGCTGAATCAATACCCTCCAAGAGAGATCCAACTGTGTGCTATCTACCAGACACTCTAGCTTTAGGGACACACTTGGGCTGAAATGAAGAGAAGGAAAACCATATTTTGTGAAAATGGTAACCAAAAAAGAGCAGGGGTAGCTTACTTACATAGACAAAATAGACTTTGAACAGAAAACCGTCACAAGAGACAAAGAAGGACATTATCCTATCTAATAAAAGAGAAACATGGTAATTAGCGTACGACCACTACCCTTCCCATTGGCTAATCAAGGCGATATGCAAATTAACTGCCAGCCAAGATGGCAGCCGGCAGCCAGCAGCTGGAAGCGAACATGAGGCTTGCTTGCTTCAGTGAAGGAGGACTCCAACGTTCCCCGCCTGACTTGCCGGCCTCTGAGCTGGCAGTTTGAAACATTGTAACAAATATAGAAGCTAAACAAAACCCCAGAAACCAGGTTTCAGCCGGCCGGGATCTCAGAGCTGGAGATGATACAGTGTTTCGATTATAGAACCGAAACAAACCAGATACCTGCTCTCAGCAGCAGAGGCCTTGGCCCAGAATAAAAAAAAAAAGAAAAAAAGGAGCGGTTGGGAGCTTCAGTCACCCACCAGCCTGAAAACAGCCCTCAGCCCCTCACCCAGACTAGCCAGGCACCCCAGTGGGGACCCCCACCCTGAAGGATGTGTGACCAGCTGCAAACAGCCATGATCCCCTCATCCAGGCTGGCCAGGCACCCCAGTGGGGACCCCCACCCTGATCCAGGACACCCTTCAGGGCAAACCAGCCAGCCCCTACCCATGCACCAGGACTCTATCCTATATAGTAAAAGGGTAATATGCCTCCCAGCACCGGGATCAGCGGAGCCGAGAGGCCTCCCGGCACCGGGATCAGCGTGACAGGGGGCAGCGCCCAAACCCCCTGATCGCCCTGAGGCTCTGTGTGTGATAGGGGGTGGGACCACAACCTCCCTATCCGCCCTGCTCTGTGTGTGACAGGGGAAGGCGCCCCAACCCCCTGATCAGCCTTGCTCTGTGCCTGATAGGGGGGAGCTTCCCAACCCCCTGATCGCCCTGTGGCTCTGTGTGTGACAGGGTGCGGTGCCCCAACCCCCCCCCCCTCACGGGCTCTGCTCTGTGTGTGACGGGGTAGAGCCATAACCTCCCCATCGGCCCTGCCCTGAGTGTGAGAGTGGCAGCGTACCAACCCCCTGATCGGCCCTGCTCTGTGTGTGACAGGGGGCGGTGCCCCAACTCCCCTATCGGCCCTACTCTGTGAGTGACAGGGGGGAGCACCCCAACCCCCCTGATGGGCCCTGCTCTGTGCGTGAGAGGGGGCAGCGCCCCAACCCCCTGATTGGCCCTGCTCTGTGCGTGACACGGGGTGGCGCCGCAACCTCCCCATCGACCCTGCCTTGAGTGTGATAGGGGGCGGTGCCCCAACCCCCAATCGGCCCTACCCTGAGCATGACTGAGGGTGGCATCGCAACCTCCCAATCCACCCTGCTCTGTGCATGACAGGGGGCGGCGCCCCAACTCCCCAATCGGCCCTGCTCTGAGCCCGACCAGGGGCTGCACCTAGGGATTGGGCCTGCCCTCTGCCACCGGGAGCAGGCCTAAGCCAGCAGGTCGTTATCTCCCGAGGGCTCCCAGACTGCGAGAGGGCACAGGCCGGGCTGAGGGACCCCCCTCCCCCCTGAGTGCACAAATTTTTGTGCACCAGGCCTCTAGTCTTATATAATAAAAGGCTAATATGCAAATTGACCAAATGGCAGAACAACTGGTTTCTATGACGTGCACTGACCACCAGGGGGAAGACACTCAATGCAGGAGCTAGGGCTTTCCACAGGGGGAACACCACTCAGCCAGAAGCCAGGCTCATGGCTGGTAAGTGCAGTGGCTGTAGCGGGAGCCTCTTCCACCTCCACAGCAGCACTAAGGATGTCCAACTGTCAGTTTAGGCCCGCTCCCAGCTGGCCTAAGCCATCAGTCAGACATCCCCCAAGGGCTCCCAGACTGCGAGAGGGAGCAGGCCAGTCTGAGGGATCCCCTCCCCGAGTGCACGAATTTTGTGCATCAGGCCTCTAGTACAGTGATAAAAATATATCAATTAATCAAGAAAAAGTAACAACTTAAAAATATGTCCAATATATAAAGCAAACATTGAAGGAACTCTAAGGAGTAATAGACATCAAGACAATAATAGTATGAGTCTTCAATATCCCACTTTCAATAATGGATTAAATTTCCAGAGAGAAATTCAACTAAGAAACAAAGGACATAAACAACACTACATATCAAATGAACCTAACTGATATATACAGAACATTCAACACAGCAGCAGCAAAATGTACATCATTCTGAAATACACATCGATCATTTGTTAGAACAGGTCACATGTTACATCACAAAACAAGTCTTAACCAATTAAAATTCAAATTATACCAAGGATCTTTTCTGACCATAATGTAGAAATTAATAGCAGAAAAACTGGAATATTTACAAATCTGTGAAAATTAAATAAATTAAAAAACACACTTTTATACAGCCGAAGGGGCATTGTGCAGGTGATGTTTTACTGAGTTGTACACTTAAAGCCTGCATGGTTTTGCAAACAATGTCACCCCAATAAATTTGGTAAAAAATAAATAACCAAAGAGTCAAAGAGAAAATCAAAAGATAAGTTAGAAAATATCTGAGACAAACAAAAACACAACATACTTAAAATATAGGATGCTACAAAAGCAAGTACTAAGAAGTAAGTTTATAGCAATAACCACCTACATTTAAAAAGAATAAATATTTTAAATAAAATTTAACTATATAATTTAGAAAGCTAGAAAAATAAAAACAAACTAAACTTAAAGTTAGTAGAAGGGAGGATATATGACCAGAGCAGAAATACATGAATGAAATAGAGAATAGAAAAGGCAAAAAAAAATTATGAAACAGTTTTTTTAAAGGATGGATAAAATCAACACACCTTTATTTAGAGTAATTTTATAAAGACAGAAAACTTAAAGTAAATAAAGTTTGAAATGAAAAAGGAGACATAACTGATTCTACAGAAATAAGAAAATCATAAAAGACTATTATGAACAATGATACACCAACAAACTTTATAAACTAGAAAAAAGGATAAATCCTTAGAAACAGTTAACCTGCCAAGACTGAACCATTAAGAAATAGAAAATCTGAAAAGATCTTTAACTAGTAAGGATATTTAAGCAATAACTAAAAACCTCCCAACAAAGAAAAGCCTGGGAATAGGTGGCTTCACAGACAAGTTCAACCAAATATTTAAAGAAGAATTAATAATAATCCTTCTTGAATTCTTCCAAAAAATTGAGGAAGAGAAATTACTTTCAAACTCCTTTTATGAAGGCAACATTACCCTGATACCACAGCCAAACAAAGACACCACACACAAAAACAAAACTATAGGCCAAGATCCTTGATGAAAACACATGCAAAAATAATCAACAAAATACTTGCAAAAGGAATTGAACAACACATTAAAAGGATCATAAACCATAACCATGTACAATTTACACCTTGCAGGAAAGGATGTTTCAACATAGGAAAATCAATTAACGTGATAAACTACATAGCAGAAAAAAGGATAAAAGTAATGTAATCCAAGAGTGAAGAAAACTAATTTAAAGAGCCATATTGGAATTTTATAGGATAAGGTACAAAAGAAAAAAAAGTACAGTGAATAAATTAAACAATATTAGAATGAAAATGAAAAATAATCTACATAAAGACAAGAAAGGTGAGAAATAGAAACAAAAATAGTATAGGACAAATAGTGATGGAAATAAAAAATATATCAATATGTTGAGTAAGTAGAAGTGGACCAAATATTTCAATTAAAATAAAATTTTTGTTAGTCTGTATAAAAATATAATAGAAAACAAGATCCACTGTATGCTGTTTTCAAGTGACACAGATGTAAATTAAAATCACAATGAGATATCACCTCACACCACCAATAAATCAACAAACAAATGCTGGTGAGGTTGTGGAGAAAAGGGAACCTTACTTAGTACACTGTTGGTGGGAATGTAGACTGGTGCAGACAATGAGGAAAACAGTATGGAATTTCCTCAAAAAATTAAAAATAAAACTGCCTTTTGACCCAGTGATCCTTCTTCTGGGAATATATCCTAAGCATCCCAAAACACCAATTTGAAAGAATATGTGCACCCCTATGTTCATTGCAGTGTTATTTACAATAACCAAGATTTGGAAACAGTTCAAGTGCCCATCAGTAAGTGAGTGGATAAAAAAGCTATGGTACGTTTAACAGAATGGAATATATGCGGCCTTAAAAAAGAAGGAACCTTTTGTGACAGCATGGATGGACCTGCAGATTACATATTATGCTAGGTGAAATAAGCCAGTCAGAGAAAGACAAATACCGTATGATCTCACTTATATGTGAAATCTAATAAACAAATTCTATCTATCTATCTATCTATCTATCTATCTATCTTCATCATCATCATCATCTATCATCTATCTATCTATCATCTATCCATCTATTATCTATCTACCTATTTATCATCTATCTGTCTCAGACAAATACAAACAAAATGGAAGTGTATGCAGTTATTTTAACATCAGACAATATGGACTTTCTGACCAAAACTAATTCCTGGAGATATTACATAAAAGGTATAATTCACATACAAACACAAACACCAAAATTAAATTTGCATTTACCTAATTACATAGGTTAAAATATATGATGCAAAAATAATATGATCACAAGAGAAAACACCCCATTCCATCATTATGTTGGGAGATGTTTAAATTCACACAATATGACTTGTCTTTGACAATACCTTCCTAGAGATTATTGATTCTGGTCTAGTGCATCATTTTATCAGCTTCACTTTTGTTTATTTTATTATACTCCTCTAGATGAGGGAAATGATTAAACATTTTAAGGCTAAAAATTAAAAATGGAATTTTAACTTAAAGCAGTATATTTAGGTACATTCGGGTACTTTTCTTAAGTCTGCAAGTTTTCAAAATATTAAATGGATAGAAGGATCTGAAGTTCAGAAAAGAGGTCTGGGCTAGAGATATAATTTGGGAGCATGGGAGAGATTTCATTGGGAAAATGTATAGAGTAAGAAGAAATAGACATACATTTATTTAATGAATGTCAGCATTTAGTGATCAAACAGCAATGCTTGAGTCTAAAATAAAACTTAGAAGAGTGACCATAAAATAAAAAGAGGAAGATCAGGAGAGTGTGTTAACATGAAAGCCAAGGAAGAGATAGTTATAACTAGAGGTCCTGTGCACAAAATTTGTGCACTTGAGGCAGGGGAGTCACTCAGCCGGGCTATGCCTTCTCGCAGTCCTAGAGCCCTCAGGGGAGTGGGCCTAAGCCAGCAGTCGGATATCCTTAGCGCTGCCGCAGCGGCAGGGGAGATTTCACCATCGCCGCTGCTCTCACCAGCCATGAGCCCAGCTTCTGGCTGAGCAGTGCTCCCCTTGTGGGAGTACACTGACCACCAGGAAGCAGGTCCTGCATTGAGCATCTGCCCCCTGGTGGTCAGTGCACATCATAGCGACTGGTTGTCCGCTGTTTGGTCAATTTACATATTAGCCTTTTATTATATAGGATATTTGTAAATATTGTTTACTATATATGTGACACTCAAGATATAGCTAGTCAGTGAAATAAGCCAGTTGGAGAAAAATAAATATCACATGATCTCACTCATTTGTGGAATATAATGAACAACATAAACTGATGAACAAAAATAGAGCCAGAGACATAGAAGCATCAAACAGATCATCAAATCTAAAAGGGAAGGAAGGGAAGGGGGCTGGTAAGAGATCAACCAAAGGACTTGTAGACATTCATATAAGCATAACCAATGGACACAGACTGAAGAGGGATGAGGGTATGTGCTGGGGGACGGGAGCAGGCAGGGAGAGGTCAATGGGGGAAAAAAAGGAGACATATGTAATACTTTCAACAATAAAGAATTTTAAAAAAAACTAAAAAAAAAGATATAGCTAGTCAGATTGTATATATTTTATAAGTCTAGGATAAACCATTCTGAGAATTCTCTTTTGGTCTTAGTGATTGACTAAAACTCAAAATTGCAAATTACATATTCTTGTTGTAATTAAATATATCAGTTTTAATCAGGACAGTTACTTGTAGAATCTCTATCAGACCCACAAGTCGTTTAGGTGTGACTATAAAGAAAAAAACTAGTTTTTCTTATAGCACCTAAGTTACCTGTGCTTTAGAGTCATATTCTTTATGGCCCTTAGAAAAATGGAACTGCTAAAACCATTGAATAAATCATTCTGAACGCTGAACTTACACCAATGCAATGAGTCTTATCATTCTTACATCTCTAGAAATTTAGGCTTGTGCCAAAATGTCATCTATTAATTGCAATACATTAGGTCAGAACTATGCTTACTCAATTCCTTTTAACCTTATCTTTCTGTCCCTCTCCTCAGATTTGAGAAATGTTCACCTCCTTATATCCCATCTGTTTGTTTTGGGGCAGGTTCATCTTCAGATTACAGCTTCCTCAGTTTTTCTAATACATAATGTTCTAGTACTTAAAAGTTTCAGAATATACTGTTCTGAAACAAGCACAGAAGTTTCTCTCAATTTTTAAAATAAGATATTTTGTTGCTACCAGCACACAATAATTTTGTGGTTTCTGTTTTTTTTTAAATTTTTTTATTCCTATCAGTCTTTTATTTGATACAGAAATTTCTCTATTTTCAAAATTTTAACCTGAAATATTTTATAGAAAGGGCTGCACATCAGAGCAAAAGTATGTCAACCATGTCTGAAACTGTTAGCTAGTTCGAGTGCTCCCTTGTACAATATCATTTTGGACTTAAGACAAATAAAGTTACAGTCCCCTAAAGTTTAGCTTGTTTATAAGTAGGGGAATATACATATTACTAATTTTCCTTTTTTATATAGAAACAAATGAAATAAGATTATCCTTTCCATGTCTTTTTAATTTTACTTTATTTAGAATTTTAATAGATTTATTGAGGCATAATTGCCATACAATAAACTGCACATATTTAAAATTTACAATTTGATACACTTTAACATATGTAACACCTATGGGTAGGACCCTTAACTTTCTTCTAACAGAGTTTGACAAAGATGAAGGAATTTCATGTCTTTTTTTAAACATATTTTTATTGATTTCAGAGAGGACAGGAGAGGAAGAGAGAGATAGAAACGTCAGTGATGAGAGAGAATCATTGACTGGCTGCTGCCTGCACGCCCCACACTGGGGATCGAGCCTGCAACTCGGGCATGTGTCCTAACCCAGAATTGAACTATAACCTTCTAGTTCATAGGTCAACACTCAACCACTGAGCCATGAAGACATTTATTGAGTCACTCTCTGGGTTCTGATAAAGTGTGATGTTGTGTATTTCTTTGAGACAGAAGTGGTTGTTGAGAATTGGAGATGAACTCAATAGGTTTTCATTATGATTCAGTGTGCTAATTCTTTAATTTGTTATCTTATGTAAGTATTAGGAAGTTCACCAACATATCCTAGAAAAATATTTATTTTTTTAAATTTTTATTGTTAAAAGTATTACAAATGAAATAAGACTACCCTTTTCGTGTCTTTTTAATTTTATTTTATTTGGAATTACTTTTGTTTATTTTATTTATATGTCCCCCCCCTTCAAACCCCCATTGACCCCTTCTAATCCACAGAAAATTATTTATTTTCCTGTTTCAAAGTCTCTAAATCAGCGGTTCTCAACCTGTGGGTCGCAACCCCTTTAGGGTCGAATGACCCTTTCACAGGGGTCGCCTAAGACCATCAGAAAACACATATATAATTACATATTGTTTTTGTGATTAATCACTATACTTTAATTATGTTCAATTTGTAACAATGAAATTGGGGGTCACCACAACATGAGGAACTGTATTAAAGGGTAGGGGCATTAGGAAGGTTGAAAACCACTGCTCTAAATAATTTCAGGTCAGATCCTGTATCTACTCATTTCATCAATGACTAGAACATAGTAGATACTTGTTACATATTTTCTAAATTGAACTGAAAGCTGGAACTCCCTTATTAGTCTTCACACTAAATTCCTCTTACTTGTTTGAAAATATCTCTAGTTCAGAATTCTTTTAGAGTGCCAAGGTCATTGCCATACCCTAGATCCGGGAAATCATTAAATCAGGCGTCACTTGAGTTCTCCAGAAATATTATAATAAATTCTTCCCATATCCCTAAAAGCACAAGTACTACCACAGTGCATATATGCTTGCGATATACAGCAGGAGATATGGGAAAGAGACAAATCTGGGTTTGAAACATTTCTCCAAAATTAGACAAATTATACTTTTCAATCATGAATTCTTGGTTGATATACTGAAAATGATAGTACATCATTGTGATAGCTGATTAAGAGAATTATGCAAAAATGCTAAGCACAGTGACTAGCATAGAGTAAGGTATTTAATATTAGGTGGTTCCCTTCCCCAGGATCAGTTTGTCAGTTTCACTCCCTGCAATTCATTTACTTTCATTTGTCTCTTTCCTTTACATTCTTCATCCATCTCACTATCTAGTCTTCTAGAATCCTATTGTTACTGTTTTACAACCACTTTAAGTTAGGGAAAAAACATCTGTATTCTCTATCCAGAATTTGAATGTTATGTTTTTGATAAAATATGTTTTTATTGATTTGAAATAGAGGAAGGGAGAGGGAGAAAGAGATAGAAACATCAATGATGAAAGAATTATCAATCAGCTGCCTCCTGCACACCCCCCACTGGGGATCAAGTCTGCAACCCAGGCATATGCCCTGACTGGGAGTCGAATGGTGATTTCCTGGTTCATGGGTCCACACTCAACCACTGAGCCACACCAGCTGAGCCAATGTTATATGTTTTCATCAATAGCCACAAACTGTTGGTGATTGGCCTCAATATAACAGGTGAAACTCATAGAAATATGTCCTTGCATATATGAGCTGCTACTTTTCCAACCTCTGATATTGATTTCCTTTTCCCTTATGATTGGGCCTCAAAGCCAATGACATACATATTGGGTGTTTGAATTATTCAGAATCTTCTAAAATTCAGAGAGCTGTGGTCCCATCTATTGATACTTCTTTGTATTCAAAATAAAAGGCTAGTTAGGACCTTTAAGAAGATGGAAGTAATTATAAAGTGAATGGTGACTCACTGTTCTCTTCTTTGTATTAAAAAGTTCTAGTTTTGATAAACCTTCCTAACGAGTTGTAGTGGACTATGATCCTGAACTATTTACTGTCTCTTCCTGTAAGAGGATCTATTGTCATGGATATTGCAATGTCTGCTAAGGAAGGATTTTTATTTCCACATCTCACTAATGTTTGACCAATAAAATGTGAGCCCACATTATGTACAATTAGTCGATTTAAGAGTCATTGCATGCTTTTGCCAGATGTTTCTTCCCCCCCGCCCCATCTACCATGATAACATGTTGTTGTTATCAAAGCACTTTCCAAATAGGGGCTGCTCCAGCAGACTGTGTTGGGAAAAAGAAAACAGAGAGCTACAGCTGACCTACAACCAACATAAAATGTGAGCAAAAATTAACCAATGTTGTGATAAGCTCCTGAGAATTTAGGGTTGTTTTGTTACCACAGCAAAGGTGACTACAATAGCTATTAATGGCAAGGTTGCTGACATAACGAAACACCCAATATGTATGTCATTGGCTTTGAGGCCCAATCATAAGAGAAAAGGAAATCAATATCAGAGGTTAGAAAAGTAGCAGCTCATATATGCAAGGACATATTTTTATAAGAGTTTCACCTGTGATAACTTGAAAGGCAGGTAATTGATTGTCTAATGAACTTGTTATTAAATCAAGTTCCCACCTAATCTTAAATCAGGGGTGGGAAATGTCCAGCCTTTGAGCCATATAAGGCCCTCAAAATAATTTTGTCTGGCCCTGCCAAGGCATTAGGGGTAAGTTTTAAGCGTTTGTCCAAATATAGCAGGCTATTTTCTTTTTAAGATTTTTTTGTGTGTGTGGAAGCAAAGATGGCAGCTAGCAGGACGGAGGTGAGGGAAAGGGTATGAGTGAGTGAGGGGGTGAGAGGAGAGTGTGTGTGTGTGTGGTGTGTGTGTGTGTGTGTGTGTGTGTGTGTGTGTGTGAGTGAGGGACAATTAAATCTGGCAGGAGCAGCAGGGGCTGGCAGACCAGGCTCTCCTGGAGAGGGAATACCTACCACTACTATGGGCACTCCCTGGGCTGCGGGGCTTGGTCACGGAGCCCACACCATCTTGAAGGGGATAGCAGCCTCTTCTAGGAACTCATCAGCACCACCACCCAGACTGGCTTTGGACACTGCCCGTGATCCTGCAGCCACTCTAGCGAAAATCCTGCTGCCCCACCTGCAGACCTGCAAGGATGTCCACCTCCAAGGGTGCACTGCTCCTGCAGCAGTAAGTGCAACTTCTTCCTCCCCAGCTGCTGACTTCCGGACACCTCAGTTACACCTTCCCAGCGTGCAGGCTTCCTGAGCCCACTGGCCCACAGGTTGCTCTTGGGTGCCGCTGTGAGTCCCTGCTGGGTGTGCTCATATCCAAACAAAAGCACACGGCCCCAGCAGTAGAAACTCTGAATTTCCCCTTCCCGGCTGCCTGCCCACAGACACTGCGGTTGCATGGCTTCAGCGCAAGAGCTTTTGGAAAAGGGCCCCGGTGCCTCTGTGAGCCTCCACTGGGCGTGAGTGAATCCAACCCAGGGCACACAGCCCTGGCAGTAGAAATTTGGACTTCCACCCCTCCTGACTGCTTGCCCACATACACCTTGGTCAGGTGGCTTTGGTGCAAGGGCCCCTTTCAGTGCACCACCCTGGTAAATGGCCCCTGGGTGCCTCTTGAGCCACAGCTGGGTGCGCACAAATCCAACCAAGGAAGCAAAGCCCCGGCAGCAAAAACTGAGTCTTCCCACTCCACAACTGCCAACCTCTGGACACCACAATCATGCTTTTCCAGTGTGCAGGCCTTTAGAGCCCACTGTCCCAAAGGTGGCTCTTGGGTGCCTCTGTGAGCCCCCACTGGGCATGCGAGAATTCAACCAAGGGCACAAGGCGGAAAACATTGGGACTTCCCCCTCCCCAGCTGCTGGCCCCCAGACATTGCAGTTGCTCCTTTCCAGCATGCAGGCCTATGGAGCCCACCGCCCCTATAGGTGACTCCTGGGTGCCTCCTTGAGCCCCCTCTGGGTGCACTCATATCCAAACAAGGGAGCAGGGTCCCAGCAGTAGAAATACGGACTTCTCCCTTCCAGGCTGCCTGCCCACAGACACTACGGTTGCATGGTTTTAGCACACAGGCCCCCGAGGCTGCCACCCCAGCAGGAGACTCATGGGTGCCTCTGTGAGCTACCACTAGGTGCACTCATATCCAACCAAAGATGCAAGGCCCTGGCAGCAGAAGCTTAGACTTCCCCCTCCTTGGCTGCCGACCTCTAATCACTGCAGTCACACCGATCCAGTGTGCAAGTCCCCTGAGCCTGCTGCCCTGGCAGCGGCCCCTGGGTGCTTCTCTAAGTTGCTGCAAGGCACAACCCCAGCTGCTGGCATCCAGTCCCTGTGATAGCGCTGCTCCAGCACACGGGCTCCCTGAGCCCACTGCCCCAGCATACAGCTCCAGGGAACCTCTTTAAGCAGGTTCTGGGCACGCATATCCAACCAAGGGCACACATCCCCTGAAGCAGAAACTGGGACTTCTCCCTCCACAGGGATGGAGGCACACTACAATCACTCTGATCCAGCATGTGGGCCCCACGAGCACACACCCCTTGCAGATGGCTCCTGAGCCCCTCTGTGAGCTACCACTGGGTGAGTGCTTCTCCAAACAAGGCACACAGCTCCCTCAGAAGGATCCATGACATCTCCCTCCTGGATACCTACCTCTGGACAGCTTGGTGAGTTACTGAGGACTTGCCTCCCTGCACAAGGTCACATTGTTTCATCCACAGTCTCTAAGATGCACACATCCCCAGCTGCTGGATCCTGAACCCCTTTGTGATTCAGAGAGAGAAATCACATTGGTCAGAGTCCCACTACCTCAACCACAGACTATGAGAAACCTGCCACCACTAGCACGGGGTCTGGGACCCTCATAGTGAGTTGCAGAGTCATGCTAATCCAGCAAGAGTCACACCACACCAGCCAAAGTCACAGTACCTGAACCTCAGGCCCTGAGACTCTTCCACCCAGTCCATGGACTCTGGGAACCCACAGTGAGCACATACCAGTGAGACCTCAGACAACCTTTTCCACAAGAGCCGGAACCATGATCTTATCCAAAACAGCTTGCAAAACGAAGCAGGGGTGAGTCACATTGCCAATTTGTGAGGAGACTTCATCCATGAATAAGAAACTAACATTCAAGATTCAACTACATCAAGAGACCCCAAATAGCTCAAGTAGGGAGCTCCACTAGATCACCAAGCTCAGGAGACCTGAGAGACCGCATCAGTAGCACCATCCCCAAAATAACCTAGGTAGCAAAGCAGTTGGATTTAAGACATAGAAACAATTAAAACATTACAGCAAAAAATGGGGAGACAAAAAAATCCCCAAAGGAAAGAAAAAGAAGAATCACCTGGAAGGGAATTAAATGAAATAGAGATAAGGAACATGTCAGAGAAAGATTTCAGAGTAATGATTATAAGGATGCTCAAACAGCTGGATGACAAATACACACAACTCAATGAGAATTACAAGGAGCTGAATGAGAATTTCACCAACATGAAAAGGAACCAAGAGGAAATGAAGAATGACATAGCGAGCCCCCACTGTGAGCCCCTGCTGGGCGTGCTCATATACATGTGCAATAAAGAACACAATGGAAGGTTTAAACAGTAGACTAGAAGAGGCTGAGGACCTCATCAGAGAGCTAGAAGACAAGGTAGGAAAAAACACACAAACACAGCAGGAACTGGAAAAAAAACTTAAAAAGCAGGAGGAGAGCCTAAGGGAGCTTTGGGACAATATGAAACGAAACAACATCTATATAATAGGGATACCAGAATGAGAGGAAGCAGAGTAAGGAATAGAAAACCTATTTGAAGAAATAATGACAGAAAACTTCCCTGATGTTGGCCAGAAAAAATTCACGCAGGTCCAAGAAGCACATAGAGTCCCAAACAAGAAGAACCCAAAAAGACCAACACCAAAACACATCATAATTAAATTGGCAAACATCAATGCCAAATCTTTTGATAATCTAATGGGAGATCCTTTGTAGGTAACTCTCTGCCTCTCTCTTGAAGCCTTTAAGATTCTCTCTTTGTCATTAACATTTGCCATTTTAATTATGGTGTGTCTTAGTGTGAGTCTTTTTTGGTTCATCTTGTTTTAGACTCTCTGTGCTTGTGTGACTTTTTTCTTCCCCAAATCAGGGAAGTTTTCTGTCACTATTTCTTCAAATAGGTTTTTTTTTATCCTTGCTCCTCTTCTTGTCCTCCTGGTACCCCTATTATACATATGTTACTTTGTTTCATGTTATCCCAAAGCTCCCTTAGGCTCTTCTCCTGCTTTCTAATTTTTTTCCCCAAGTAATGTTCAGATTGGGTGTGTTTTTCTTCCCTATCTTCTAACTCACTAATTTGGTGCTCCACTTTTTCTAGTCTACTGTTGAAGCCTTCCATTGTGTTTTTATTGTATCTATATAATTTTTTATTTTACCTTTATTCTTACATAAGTTGTTGATTTTCTCATCCATCCAGTTTATGAATTGTATGACCCTTACTCTGAATTCTTTTTCTGACATATTGCATGCCTCCATTTCATTTAGTTCATTTCCTGACAATTCTGCCTTTTCTTTCCTTTGGGGGTTGTTTCTTTGTCTCCCCATTTTTGCTGTCTCTTTCTGGCCCTGGGCCCCCTGCTTCGAATCTGAGGAGTTGAAGCCCCTGGCAGTTTAATGGTCCTGGTCTCACTAGCCCTGAGTCCTGTGAGTTTCACACCTTTACTGTCTCTGCTCTGAATTTTACCCCCTTCTCCAACAGTTCTGGTCCCTCAGTTATCTGTTTCTTGAGGTTGGTGGGGGTGGGTGCACAGTTCCTCTGGTGTGCGACTCTGTGAGGGCCCAGAGCCCTCTGGTATGCAATTTTCTGTGTGGTCACAGCCCCTAAGGTGGGATTGTGTCCTCCGTCTCTCTGGCAGTGCACTTGCAGTGTGGTCCTGTGACCTCTGGCTGGGCACACCAGGTCACACCAGAAGCTCTGACTTGGGATGGGGGTAGGGCAAATGCCAGGTGACAGCTCTGTCTATGCTGGTGGCAGAGAACCCACTGGACCAAGGCTCTGTCTCTGCCAGTGGTGTAGCACACACTGGGCTGTGGCTCTGTGCCAGAGCAAGGTGCACACTAACCAAAGGATCTGTCTGTACTGGTGGCAGAGAATGCTCTGTCTGTGCTGGGGGTAGGGCGCTCACTGGGCAAGGGCTCTCTGTGGGTGGGGGGTGTACATGCACCTGTCTGCGGTTCTGTATTGGGATCAGGGATGGAGTAGGAGTGGGGTATCTGTGGCTTGCACTCATAGCACAGGGACCTGAAGCACGGGATCCTGGGATGCTGGACTTGGGCTCTGGCTAGTAGGCACAGCTCGGGAGGTCTATCTGGTGTGCACTCATTGTAGACATCTGGTTCCCATGTTGCGGTACCACATTGCACACTGTGGGAGTATGGTGGTGGTTCCATGTGGGTTATGACTGGCAAGCAGCTACTTGCACAGTCATGGGGTGCTGTCTGATGTCAGTCTGGATTTTGATTTGGCAGCACTCTTGGTCTTTGTTGCTCTCCTATACAAATGGTTTGGGTTCTGCACCAAAGCTGAGCCAGCCTGTGGTGCCCACAGCAGTAGCAGGGACTCCCCATCTAGGAGAGCCTGATCTGCCAGTCCCTGGTACTCCTGAGGTATCTATCTGTCCTTTACTCACCCACACCCATACCACACACGTTTATACACGCTCCTCTCCCTTCTTTACTCTGTCACACTCTCTCCCTCCCTGCACTCCTGTAGGCCACCATGTTGCTGATCTCCAGGCTAATTTTTAAGTTGATAATTTTGTATGGCCCATGAATGATGTTGTATATATCCAAATGGCCCTTTGCAGAAAAAAATGTTCCCCACCCCTGTTTAACTGAAGAAGTAAAAAATTGAATGTTGAAAGCATAATTAGTTTGGTGCTAAATATTGACAATGTATTATAAGAAAGATAAAAACAAAACAACTGGGTAGTTTATAAACAGGGGTGAAGGTAGAAAGTGATATAGGTACAACTCTTTCTATTATCAAACTGGAAAATGAAAAATTTAAGAAATACTTTGAATAATAAATCCCACTAGGACAAATTAAGATTGAGCCTCTATCAAGGACCAGATCAAGAGCAGGCATGGTCACATATTTTGTTAAACACTTCTGAGTAGATTTAGTTGATTCTCAGTAAATCCTTTAAATTAAATTAAATAGTTCAGGGTAAACAGACTAAGATAGTTGGTTTCACAAAAGCCTAATAAGTTTATATTACCTCTAAGTCTAATCAAGGGGCATATTTTGAAAGGAATTGTGAGTATAGCTATTGTCACATGAAACTGACTAGAATAAAATAGGAAAACATATTTTCCATGTTTTCTTTAGATGTAGCTAAGAAGCATCATGGAAAAAGAAGCACTTGACTGCAAAACTTCTCTCAGAAAGTGGAACTGGAATATAATCAAAGAACAATTCTTATCCACAATCTTTTCCCACCAGGATTTCAGAATTTGTATTGACCAGTGAGTGACTATGTTTATGTCATCCCACTTTCAGATGTATCATTGTTCCATCATCGTATGTTAGATGTTTGTAGGACTAAAAAACTTGTCTTTAATTAATTCAGATTCTTGAATTTAGAAAAAAGCTTGATGTTGAAACTATTGCAGTCTAACACTTCAATTTTGATGCCATAATTCAGAGGTTTTTTGAATGCCTTTTTGGGAAAGAGTGAGTTTATTTTACATTCAAGAGAAAGAAAATTGAATATTTGTTAACAAGAGGGTGGAATGTGATAGATTGTATATATTTCTCATCTGTTCAGTCTATTTACTGTTCTTTCCAGTAAAAGTTTTTATGCATTTTTGCTTGTTGGCATTTGACTTACAGTGCTTCTTATGGCCCCATATCCCACCCCACTGATGTTGAGCTTGGCCATATGATTTGCTTTGCCTAATCTACACTAATAAAAGAGAAACATGGTAATTAGCGTACAACCGCTACCCTTTTCATTGGCTAATCAGTGAGTATATGCAAATTAACTGTCAGCCAAGATGGCGGCCGGCAGCCAAGCACTGAAGTGAGCATGAGGCTTGCTTGCTGCGGACTCCAACGTTCCCCGCCTCACTTGCCAGTCTCTCAGTTGCAACTCTAAGCAACTATATACTATGTTGCAAATAAGAAGCTAAACAAAACACCAGAAACCAGCCGGACTGAAACCCAGCCGGACCGAAACTTTGTATCAATGTTTTCAGCAGCGAGGCCTCAGAGCTAAAGCTGGCCCAGAATAAAAAAAAAAAAAAAAAGAAAACAAGGAGCGGTTGGGAGCTCCAGTCACTCACCACCCGGAAAACAGCCCTCAGCCCCTCACCCAGACTGGCCAGGCACCCCAGTGGGGACCCCCACCCTGATCCAGGACACCCTTCAGGGCAAACCAGCCGGCCCCCACCCGTGCACCAGGCCTCTATTCTATGTAGTAAAAGGGTAATATGCCTCCCGGCACCGGGATCAGCAGAGCAGCGAGGCTCCCGACACCAGGATCAGCATGACAGGGGGCAGCGCCCAAACCCCCTGATCGCCCTGCGGCTCTGTGTGTGACAGTGGGCGGGGCCACAACCTCCCTATCCACCCTGCTCTGTGCCTGATAGGGGGGAGCTCCCCAATCCCCTGATTGCCCTGCGGCTCTGTGTTTGACAGGGTGCAGCACACCAAGCCCCTGATCGGTCCTGCTCTGTGTGTGACAGGGATGCAGTGCCCCAACCATTGGCCCTGCCCTGAGTGTGACAGGGTGCAGCGCCCCACCCCCTGATCCGCCCTACTCTGTGAGTGACGGGGGGAGCTCCTCAACCCCCTGATCGGCCCTGCTCTGTGCATGACAGGGGGGAGCTCCCCAACCCCCTGATTCACCCTGCTCTGTGAATGACAGGGTACGGACCCCCAACCCCCCTGATGGGCCCTGCTCTGTGAGTGACAGGGGGCAGCGCCCCAACCCCCTGATGGGCTCTGCTCTGTGAGTGACAGGGGGCAGCGCCCCAACCCCCTGATCGGCCCTGCTCTGTGCATGACGGGGCGGCGCCCCAACTCCCCAATCGGCCCTGCTCTGAGCCTGACCATGGGCTGCACTTAGGGATTGGGCCTGCCCTCTGCCACCTGGGAGCAGGCCTAAGCCAGCAGGTCGTTATCTCCCGAGGGGTCCCAGACTGCGAGAGGGCACAGGCCGGGCTGGGGGACCCTCCCCCGCCTCCCCGAGTGCACAAATTTTTGTGCACCAGGCCTCTAGTATATATATAAAAGTCTCAGTGACTGCTACAATGGAATGACCAGAATGACTGTTTGCTATGATGTGCACTGACCACCAGGGGGCAGACGCTCAATGCAGGAGCTGCCCCAGCCCTCAGGTCCCAATCGCTGATGGGGCCCACCTGTCAACCTCCTGGTCCCTCCCCCCAGCCTGCAGGTCCTGATCGTCCAATCGGGGCTGGGCTCTGGGCTGGGATGGAGAACCAGGGGTGGGTGGCAGTGGATGTGGGCAGCAAGGGAAGGAGGAGAGGCGAGGCGGGGAAGCAGGGAGGTGGGGAACCTGATTAGCCCTGATCACAGGCCAGGCCTAGGGACTCCACCTGTGCACAAATTTCGTGCACCGGGCCTCTAGTGGAGTGAAAGTTGATTTAACTTCTGAGCAGAAACTTTAAGTGCTATCTGCTATATCCTTGCTCTTTTTCCTTTGCCACAAGGACAGCATGTTTGCAGCCAGTCTGGAAAAGATAGGGGCAGTAAGTTTAAGATATTTGCTTTTCTTATTTCCATATACGTCAACATTTTTTAAAAAATTATTATTTAGGACAGTGATTTTCAACCAATGCTCTATGGCAGGCACACTGGTGTGCCACAAGACTTTAAAAAACATGCAATATCTGACTATTTAGTCAGAGGCACTGACCTATTTTCCCTTAGAGTGCCAAATTAAAAAAAAAATGAGAACAGCCAACACAAGGATAGCCATCCAGTGTGACTGAATCAAATTTATACCTAATTTTTGTCAGATCAACAAATGTAGTGTGCCACAGGATTTTAGTAGTTTGCGTGCCATGAGATGAAAGAGGTTGAAAATTGTTGATTTAGAATAATCTTTACTCCTTGCAAGCAAAAAAGTTCAATACAATTTATAGATTTGCATACCACCTGTACTCATTGCTTCTATAAATGTGACAGATATTAGAAGTCAGGTCATGTCACCTCTTTGCTTAAAACTTTTCTAATCTTTCTCATTATATTGAGAATGAACTCCAAACTCCATATCATGACTTATAAATCACATGGCCATACATCCAATTTTCCCAGTCCAATTCTGGTTTATGCCTGTCATTCAATGTAATTCTGATAGCTTTATCTTTCTTTCTCAAATGTGATTGGATTTACATAGTGGGTAAACTCCGTGATATCAGTTTTGGCATTAAGTTTTTGGATTTTACATCAAAAGCACAGGCAACAAAAGCAAAAGCAAACAAGTGGGACTATATCAAATTAAAACACCTCTGCAAAGGAAACCATCTATGAAATGAAAAGGCAACCTAAAGAATGGGAGAAAACATTTGAAATGCATATATTTGACAAGGGGTTAATGTCCAAAACATATAAAGATTCATACAACTCAATAGTAAAACAACAAACAATCTGTTTAAAAATGGGCAGAGGAACTAAACAGACATTTTTACAAAGAAGACATACTAATGGCCAATAGGTATGTGAAAAGGTGCTCAATATCACTAATCATCAAAAAAGTGCAAATAAAAAAATAGGGAATATAATTAATAATATTGTAATAACTTTGTATGCTGCCAGATGCTTACTAGACTTATTGTGGTGATCACTTCATGAAGTATATAAATGTTGTATAACTATGATGTATACCTGAAATTAATTTAACATTGTATATTAACCATATTTTAATAAAAAAACAAATAAAACATCACAAATGAGATATCACCTCACACCTATTAGAATGGCTATCATAAAAAGTACAAGAGATAACAAGTGTTGGTAAGGATGTGGGAAAAGGGAACCCTGTGCACTGTTGATGGACATGTAAATTGGTGAAGCCACTATGGAAAACAGTATGGAGGTTCCTCAAAAAATTAAAAATAGAAGTACCACTTGGAGAAAAAAAAAATTGGAGGTATCATGTTACCTGGTGTCAAACTATACTACAAGTCTATAGTAATCAAATCAGCATGGTACCAACATAAAAAACAGAAATATATATCAATGGAACAGAATAGAGAACCCAGAAATAAACCCACGGATATATGATAAATTGATCTATATAATAAAGAGCTAGGGTCCTAACGACCAATTGCAACCAAAGGCTCGACCAGACCGGAAGTCAGTGCTGGGTTGCCATGTTGACCCAGCACTGACTGGGCCACTGTGGGGGCCCAACCCAGCACTGACTGCCTAGGGGGTTGCAGATCAGGCCCAGAGAGAGGCCTGCAGAGAGAGAGGCAGGGTCTGATCCATAGCCTCTGTGGCAGCCGTTGATCAGAACATGCCTCTCTTTCTCTCCTGGCCTGGCCAACAGCTGGGCCTCCATTTCTCTCCAGGCCTACACCAGGGCTGCTGATCAGCCCTGCCTTTCTGATCAGGCTCCATTGATAGGCTCAGAGATGCTGACTGGCATAGAAACTGCCCAATCAGAACCAAATCTGGGTGAATGTAAGGAGCCAATGTCTGCCTAGAGGCAGAGCTTTTGATGTTGACTGGCATAGAAACTGACCAATCAGAACCAAATCGGGATCAACTGTGAGGAGCCAATGGCTGCCTAGGAGGTGGAGCTTTTGATGCTGACTGGCATAGAAACTGACCAATCAGAACCACATCTGGGTCAACTGTGAGGAGCCAATTGCTGCCTAGGAGATGGAGCTTTTGATGCTAACTGGCATAGAAACTGACCAATCAAAATCAAATCTGGGTGAACTCTGAGGAGCCAATGGCTGCCTAGGAGGTGGAGCTTTTGATGCTGACTGGCATAGAAACTGACCAATCAGAACCAAATTGGCCAGCAGAGGAGGGCAGTTGGGGGTGAGGTCAGGCCTGCAGGGGAGGGTAGTTGGGGGCAAGATCAGGCCGGCAGGGGAGGGCAGTAAGGGGTGATCAGGCAGGTAAAGTCAGTTAAGGGCAATCAGGCCTGCAGGGAAGGGCAGTTGGGAACAACCAGGCTGGCATGAGAGGGCAGTAGATGGCAAGATCAGGCCAGCAAGGGAGAGCAGTTGGGGGCTTGATCAGGCCAGCAGGGGAGGGCAGTTAGGGGCGATCAGGAAGGCAGGCAGAGAGGTTAGGGGAGATTAGGCAGGCAGAGGGGTTAGAGGCAATCAGGCAGGCAGGCAGGTGAGTGATTAGGAGCCAGCGATCCCAGATTGTGAGAGGGGTGTCCGACTGCCAGTTTAGGCCTGATCTCCTAAACCAGCAGTCGACATCCCACAAGGGGTCCCTGATTAGAGTGGGTGCAGGCTAGGCTGAGGAACCTCCTCCCCCTCCGTGCACGAATTTTGTGCACCGGGCCTCTTGTACATAATAAAAGAGTAAAAAACATACAATATGGTAGAGATAGTCTATTTAATAAGTGGTGTTGGGAAAATGGGACAGATACATGCAAAAAATTAAACTAGATCACCTTCTTATCCCACATACAAAAATAAACTCAAAATGGATTAAAGACTTAAATGTAAGACTTGAAACCCTAAAACTCCTAGATCAAAACCTAGGCAGTAAATTATCTGACATTTCTCTTAGTAATATTTTTTTCTGATGTAGCTCCTCTGGCAAGGGAAACATAAGAAAAAATAAACAAATGGGACTACATCAAACTAAAAATTTTTTGCACAGCAAAGGAAACCATCAACAAAATGAAAAGGCAACCTACTGAATGGAAGAAGATATTTGCCAATGATGCATTTGACAAGGGGTTAATACCCAAAATTTATAAAGAACTCAGACAACTCAACACACACACACACACACACACACACACACGCACACAAATCCAATTACAAAATGGGTAGAGGACCTGAATAGACACTTCTCCAAAGAAGCATACAATAGACTTATGAAAAGATGCTCAATGTCACTAATCATCAGAAAAATGCAAATTAAAATCATAAAGAGATATCACCTCACACCTGTAAAAATGGCTTACATTAAGAAATCAATAAACAATAAGTGTTAGTGATGATGTGGAGAAAAGAGAACCCTTGTGTACTATTGGTGGGAATGCAGATTGGTGTAGCCACTATGGAAAATAGTATAGAGGGTCCTTAAAAAATTGAAAGTGGAACTGCCTTATGACATACCAATTCCACTTCTGGGTATATATCTGAAACACACACACACACACACACACACACCACTGATTTGAAAGGATATATGCACCCCTATGTTCATTGCAGCATTATTCACAATAGCCAAGATATGGAAGCAACCCAAGTGCCCATCAAAGACAAATGGATAAAGAAGATATGGTACATATATACAACAGAACATTGCTTAGCCATAGAGAGAATGAAATCTTACCATTTGTGACAGCATGGATAGGACCAATCAGGGGTGGGGAACCTTTTCTCTGCCAAGGGCCATTTAGATTTCTATAACATCATTTGTGGGCCACACAAAATTATCAACTTAAAAATTAGCCTGCTATATTTGGTCAAACATTTAATTAATTCACCCCTAATACCTTGGCAGGGACAGACCAAATGGTTTTGTGGGCCTTATATGGCCCGAGGGCTGGACTTTCCTCACTCCTGACTACAGAGTATTATGCTAAGTGAAATAAGTCAGACAGAAGAAGACAAATGCCATAGGATTTCACTTATACATCAAATCTAAAGAACAGATTAAATTAACAAACAAAATAGAAACGGACTCACAGATGCAGAGAACAGACTGATAGTTGCCAGAGGGAAGGGGGCTTGGGAGACTGGGTGAAAAAATTAAGCGTCTAAGAACTACAGATTAGTAATTACAGGGATGTAAAGTGAAGCACAGGGAATATAGTCAATGATATTGTAATCCTATATAATAAAGAGGTAATATGCAAATTGACCATCACACCTTCACACAAGATGGCTGCACCCATGTGGTCACAAGATGGTTGCCCCCATGTGGTCACAAGATGGCCATGCCCATGTGGTCACAAGATGGCTTCCACAAACAGCTGGCAGAGGAGGGCAGTTGTGGGCAATCAGGCCAGCAGGGGAGGGCAGTTGCAGGGGACTGGGTCTACAGGGGAGGGCAGTTAGGGGTGACCAGGCTGGCAGGAGAAGGCAGTTTGGGGCAACCAGGCCTGCAGGAGAGGGCAGTTGTGGGCGACCAGGCCAGCAGGGAAGGGCATTTTGGGGGTACCGGGCCTGCAAGGGCAGGGCAGTTGGGGGTGATCAGGCTGGCAGGGGAGCAGTTAGGCGTCAATCAGGCTGGCAGGGGAGCGGTAAGGGGGTGATCAGGCTGGCAGGCAGAAGCAGTTAGGGGCAATCAAGCAGGTGGCAGTCCCAGATTGTGAGAGGGATGTCCAATGGACGGTTTAAACCGGCACTCAGACATCCCCTGAGGAGTCCCAGATTGGAGAGGGTGCAGGCTGGGCTGAGGGACACCCCTCTCCAGTGCACAAATTTTGTGCACTGGGCCTCTAGTAACTTATGTGGTGCCAGGTGGGTATTTGAATTACCAAGAGAATAATATACTTTGTAAAGTATATTATTTTATCTCCACTATGCTGTACACTTGAAACTAATACAAAATAATGTTGAATGTAAAAAAAAAAAAAAGTACCAC
>NW_005871061.1:6666258-6669269 GCF_000147115.1 Myotis lucifugus
TTACCACTTGTTCCAATCGATGGCACATGCACTTTCTGAGCAGCACTTCAAAACATACGAAGAAGTGGAAAATTGGGTCTCTGAATGGTTTGCCTCAAAACAAGAAAAGTTCTATTGGGACGGTATCCACAAATTACCTGAAAGATGGGGAAATGTGTAGCTAGTGATGGACATTACTTTGAATAAAGCACTTTTGATGTTTCTCTTGAAATTATCGTGTTTTCTTTTATTTCAAAATCCACATTATTAACTGGTACACCTGGTATTGGAAACAAGCAAATGATTTTATTTTTGGTACAAAAAACAACAAAACAGAATGTACAGTATTATGGAAAGCAAATGTTGAAAACCAGGAAAATGACGCCCCCTTGTGGACACACAGATCAGCTGTGCCCGGAACCCATGTCACGCATGACACAAAGGGCTCAGGGCCCAATGCAAAGGGCTTGCCCAGGTGGTCCGACTCCAATCCCCGATTCCAGTTTCCAGGACAAAGAGGATCCGGCACCACAGAACAGAACAGCCAAGACTAGCCCCCAGTCCCGGCCTAAGGCAATGCTTGCTGTGCTTCCGGAGAAAGAAAAGCTCCTGGGATGCTGGGACAGGTGATCAGCATCCAGGTTGCTGCCTCTAACTCCCACCGGGGGTCTGTGGTGCTCCCAGCTCTGCCCCTCCCTCCCCCTCCCACGTCCCCTCCCAGGTGAACCACAGATGGCCCTTCCCATCCTCTGCCCTCTTCAGCTCTGATGGCAGGTAGGGAAGGTTGGGGGTCATGCGAGGAATCTGAGAGCCTCTAGGAAATGCCGCTTGAAGAGCCAGAGACAGTGTCTGTCCACTCGCGCCCCCCCCTCCCCCGCCCAGCTCAACTGATTAACACAGAGGCCTCATGAGTGCATGTTTAGAACCAGTCTCCCTCCCTCCCCCTGCCTCTGCAACTGCATAACTTGGCTGTTTGGGGCGTTAATTCTCTCTCCTTTAAAATGAGGACAAGAGCCCAGTGGTCGTGGCTCAGTAGTTGAACGTCAACCTATGACTCAGGAGGTCAAGGTTTGACTCCGTGTCAGGGCACATGCCCGGGTTGTGGTCTCGATCCCCAGTGTGGGGCATGCAGGAGGCAGCAGATCCATAATTCTCTCTCATCATTGATGTCTCTATCCCTCTCTACCTCTCCCTTCCTCTCTGAAATCAATGGAAGGTATCTTATATAATAAAAGCCTAATATGCAAATTGTCCCCTTGACCAGGAATTCGACCAGGAGTTCAACTGCTTGCTATGACGTGCGTTGACCACCAGGGGGAAGCACGGAACATGGAAGGTGTTGGCGATGAGGCACTGGCAAGGGACAGCAGTGGAGATGCTGCTGGCCCCAGTGGGCTTCTGGGTGAGCAGGGCCGTAGCTGCCGGGACCACAGGGGCTCACCATAGGTTTGTGCAGGAGATGGTCTGCTGAGGCCAGCTGGGAGAAAACACACTGCCCACCCAGCTTCCGTGTGACGCTGCTGGGCGGCCCAGAGACCCATGCTGGACACCAGCCTGAGGTGTCTGGCCGTGCTTATCACACCGCCGCATGGGGACTCAGGTGGAGGGGGGTGTGCAGGGGCCTGGGGGCCCAGGTGCTACCCAGGGCCCAGAGGTCAGCTGGGACCTGCCTTTCAACGCCAGACGCTTGCGCTTCGATTGCCAGCCAGGCCTATGGGCTACACCTGTGCATGAATTTTGTGCACTGGGCCTCTCAATAAAACTAGAAAAAAAAGACTCAAAGTCATAGAAACAGAGATTAGAAAAATAGTTGCCAGGGTTTGGGGGTGGAGAATAGGGGAGGTTGATAAAAAGGTACAAACTTGCCCTAACCGGTTTTGCTCAGTGGATGGAGCATTGGCCTGTGGACTCAAGGGTCCTGGGTTCAATTCTGGTCAAGGGCATGTACCTTGGTTGCTGGCACATACCCAGTGGGGAGTGTGCAGGAGGCAGCTGGTCAATGTTTCTCTCTCATCGATGTTTCTAACTCTCTATCCCTCTCCCTTCCTCTCTGTAAAAAATCAATAAAATATACTTTTTTAAAAAGTACAAACTTTAGCTATCTATACTAATAAAAGGGTAATATGCTAATTAGACTGGGAGACCTTCCGGGAGACCTTCCGGACATCCTTCCAGACAAAGCCATGGTGGTGGGGCCGAGGCAGAGGTGGTTAGGGGCGATCAGGCCAGGAGGGGAGGGCAGTTGGGGGTGATCAGGCTGGTGGGGGGGGGCAGTTAGGGGCGAGCAGGCCAGCGGGGGGGGCAGTTGGGGGCGAGCAGGCTGGCCGGCAGAGTGGTTAGGGGCAATCAGGCAGGCAGGCAGGTGAGTGGTTAGGAGCCAGCGGTCCCGGATTGCGAGGGGGATGTCCAACTGCCGGACATCCCCCGAGGTGTCCCAGATTAGAGAGGGTGCAGGCTGGGCTGAGGGACAATGCTCCCCCTCCCCCAGTGCATGAATTTTGTGCACTGGGCCACTAGTAAGATGACTAATATCTGAGGATCTAATGTAAAACATATCATTGTTAAATGTAAAACATGTAATTGATAAATGTTAAACTATAGTTGACAATGCTATATCGTTCAATTGAAATTTGCTAAGAGAGTAGATTATTTTTTCTCACACACAATAAAGATAATTTGATGAGGTGATGGATGTGTTAATTAACCAGATGGGGGGAACCCTTTCACAACGTATATGTCTATCAACTCACTATGATGCACACTTTAAATAACTTACAATTTTATATGCCAATTATGCCCCAATAAAGCTTAAATAGAAATAAAAGTGTTTGTATCTAGATGATAAATTATATGGTTGACAATCCTATGAGATCCTATGATCTGGCCCCTACTAAGACCTGCTGACTTATTACTCTCTCACTTTTTCATACTATCTCTCAGTCAAACCAACTTTCTTTCTACTGCACAGCTCTTTATGTTTGTTTCCATTCCAGGACCTTCAGACTGCTGCTGGAATACTCAGCAAGCAGATT
>NW_005871061.1:6669369-6758485 GCF_000147115.1 Myotis lucifugus
AGAACAACATAAAATGTGTATTTTTGCTTCAGTCTTACATATCCAATGCTAACCCATCTTTCTAAAACTCTAGTTCACCTCCAGTTTTTATTTGCTTGCTTTTCGATGCCCAGGATTTCCAAAATTTCTCTTAAATATTCCCAAAATTCTCTACTTGGGTAAGTTGTTTTACAGCTGATTCCCTTCTCTGCTCTCAACCTCAGTCAGAAAGTGCACCCTTTGAGTCATGGCTCCTATCTAAATCTGACTTAATTTTTAACAAAGACACTTGTATTTTTAGAGGTTCTTTTTAAAAAAGTTTTTATTGACTTTTAGAGAGGAAGGGAGAGGGAACGAGAGAGAGAAACATCGGCTGCCTCCTGCACACCCCCACCGGGTGGGGGCCAAGGCCGTGACTGGTCAAGCTTTATGGAATCAAACCAGAGACCTCCTGGTGCAGGAAGATGCATCAACCAAGTGAACCACACCGGCCAGGGCTTTCAGAGATTCTTAATGCCAGGAATCAGTTTGAATCAGCATTCTGCCAATGAATCCTATTTTGGAGTATTTGAGAAAATATTATGAGCTTTTCTAGATTCTAGCGCTCTTTACTTATTCTGTCAGGGATTTGAATATTTAATATTAGCATTGAAGCTGCAATAGTTTGCATTCCCTATAACAAACAAAATAATGCCTCATATTTTTATATTCATTTACAATTTTACTGGATATTTAAGAATAACTTTTGCCGAAACCGGTTTGGCTCAGTGGATAGAGCGTCGGCCTGCAGACTGAAGGGTCCCGGGTTCGATTCCGGTCAAGGGCATGTACGTTGGTTGCGGGCACATCCCCAGTAGGAGATGTGCAGGAGGCAGCTGGTAGATGTTTCTCTCTCATCGATGTTTCTAACTCTCTATCCCTCTCCCTTCCTCTCTGTAAAAAATCAATAAAATATATTTAAAAAAAAAAAGAATAACTTTTGTTGTTAATAAAGATAAATCTAAAGAAAAAATAATTTATTCATAATGTGATTCCCAGATAATTTTGACAAAAAGTAAAATAAATGCACGTTATATGTATATATATGATTGAAAAAGTCAAACTGTTCAGTAAAACAATTAAAAAGGAAAACTTCTATCCTTTCCCAAGTACAAGAGGAAATAGCTTGCTCTATTGCTTTCAGAAAAAATATATCTAAAATATATAGATATGAAATTCCTTAAAACTTTACTTGTGATTATCTAAACTCAGAGGTAAAGAAAATGCCAAAGTTAAGCAATTGTCTGTCTGTGCACTGGGAAATATTATTCAGAGTATTACCGTTGGAAATTTTCTCAAATTCATACTACATTTAGGGTTCAAATAGCAAGTATGTCTTGCTTTAAAATTAGAAATCAATTTTAATTTTGTTATAAGCTTCATTTCTACTTGTAGCAATATGATTCTCAGTCCATAATCTTGGAAAGACAAAGGATGTAATTCTATTTCAGTATTAACTGAATTTTCATTTTGGGTACCAATCCTACCAGGTATCCAAACCTTTCTTTTTTCATTAGTTCTAAAACCATGTGTATTCAGCTCAATGTAAAAGAACAGGGCTGCAATAGTAAGTGCAGATACAAGCCCTCAAATGTTCTATTGTTTGTATGGCAGTGTATAGCTCTCCACATAGTTCTCTTATAACCATCATAACATGACCATGGGATAAGCAGATTCCTGCTATAGACCAGTAAATCGAAAGCTCTAAATAGGTGGTTTAGAGGCTGAATCTGGCTTGCACAGTGAAGCAGCCAGGGCTGCTGCAAGGGCCAAGCCCCTTACACAAATTTCGTGCATCGGGCCTCTAGTGTATATATAATAGCTTTATTATATAGTATATATAACTTTATTTTAGACATATAAGGAATGAAGACATGAAAAGTACTGTGCATATAGAGATCTGATTCCCAAGTTCATATATCCACCTCTGTGCTGGATGCCCCCCCAGTGGAGTTTTTTTCAGGAGCCTACCTAAGATGAAGGTGAGATGAATGTGAGTTGATGTTTGTGATACAGTGGAAAGAAGACTGGCCTTGGATTCAGACAATTTAGATCTGCATTTCATATTGTAGATCTGCATGTAGGGCAGTATCTGGCATACACTAGGTGGCTCTTATGTGAAATGCAGTGAATGAGTAAATGAATACAACATACTGACTCTCTGATCTTATGAAACTTCCTTGAGGAAATGACATTTAAGTGAAAGGGAAGAAGGAATGGTCGTTGTGTGCCGTCTATGTGTCATAGGACTGCAAGGAAAGATAAATGGCAGAGGCTGAGACTGGAAGAAAACATAACGAGGACAGGTTATGAAGGATTATCATACAATTTTCACAAATTGGGTCTTTCTTTTGTAAAGGTGGACAGTTGGGGGACTCTGAAGAGATGGGACTGATTAGATCAAAGGATGCAAATTGAGGAGGAAGGGTATTATGTAACTAGTATGTCAATAGACTTTAAAGGGTTTAGAAAATGAGGAGGGCTTTAGCCTATCTGATTATACAGGAGTCACTGAAAGTCCTTGAACAGGAGGGAGTTTATTATTTCTCTCCGCTAATATTAATTGAGTGCTTACTATATGTTAGTGCCTAAAGAAGGGTCTGGCATATAGTAATCACTGAATAAACATACATCAGTAAGCAAAACAGAAATTAAAAAGCTCTTCCATCATGAAACTTAAATCCTAGCAGAGGAAGATAAATAATAAGTTAGGGATATGACAAATTACTAAATCATGCAAAGTGATAGCAGGTCATAAGTACTATGGATGACATACAAAGCTGTGTAATGGGGTTAAAAAAAACCTGGGATTAAAGTAGAAGTACTTGGTTGCAGTTTTTATTAGGGTGGGTAGAATAGACTTCACTGATTCTTAGGATATATTCCCAGAAATGGGAATGCTGGGTCAAAAAGCAGTTCCATTTTTATTTTTTTGAGGAAATTCCATATTGTTTTCCATAGTGGCTACACCTGCACTATTGGTAGGATTGTAAATTGGTACAGCTACTATGGAAAACAGTATAGAGCAGTGGTTCTCAACCTTCTGGCCCTTTAAATACAGTTCCTGATGTTATGACCCAACCATAAAATTATTTTCGTTGCTACTTCATAACTGTAATGTTGCTACTGTTATGAATCGTAATGTAAATATCTTATATGCAGGATGGTCTTAGGCGACCCCTCTGGCATTCGACCGCCAAAGGGGTCGCGACCCACAGGTTGAGAACCGCTAGTATAGAGGTTCCTCAAACTATTAAGAATAGAACTATCATATCAAACTATTAAGAATAGAACTATCATATGATGCAGTAATTCCACTTGTGAGTATTTATCCACAGAAATTGAAAACACTAAGCATTATTTACAATAGCCAAGATATGGAAACAACCTAAGTGCACATCAATAGATTAATGAATAAAGATGTTTTATATATATATATATATATATATATATATATATATATATATATATATGAATAGAATATTACTCAGCCATAAAAAATAAAATCTTGCAATTTGTGACAACATGAATGGATCTAGAAGCTATTATGCTAAGTGAAATAAGTCAGAGAAAAATACCATATGATTTCTCTTATATGCGGAATCTAAAAAGAAAACAAAACAAAACAGAAACAAACTCATAGACACAGAGGATGAACTGATGGTTACCAGAGGGGAGTGGCGGGGCATAGGAAAAATAGGTGAAGGGGATTAAGAGGTAGAAACTTTCAGTTATAAAATAAATAAATCATGGGATGTAATACACAGCAAAGGGCATATAGCCAACAATATTATAATAACTTTGTGTGGTGACAGATAATTATTAAACTTATCATGACGACTATTTCATAAGGTATCACTGTGCTATACACCTGAAACTAATACATTATTGCATGCCAACTATAGTTCATAAATAAAAAAAAAACCTACTGTGATTACCTTTTGAAAATGTAATCACATAATTATTTTTATATGTGGATCCCAGCTACACATAATTGTTATTTTAAAGTTTTGTGCTTGTTCACTTTACATATACAACATGTAAACCATACTAATTATTAGATAGGCCTTTGTGGGCTAGCCTAAGAATCATTGTGTCATTTATATGTGAGTTTTATGAATGTGTTTTCTGTACCATAAAAGTGACACATGAACTTTCAAAAAACCCCACAAAGCCTTTATAAGTTGCTAACTGCTTGTGTTCAAGTTCTGTCTACTCCCTCAGAAAAATACTGGACTGTATTTGACGGTAAACCTTAACTTCAAGCAACTGGAGTAATTTAGCCCCTTGAAGAATCTGCCTTAATTTTTACATGGTTATTATCAATTAATATTTTGTTGCACAAATTATTATATGTTTTGATAGTAAAAAATCACATTTTTAAAAAAGACTCATAAAATTGTTTCATTTCACAGTTTAATGTGTCATTTCCTTGGCTATGATCATAGGTTATATCCTCCTGATAATACATGTAACCTGACGAAGAAACAATTTCTTTTGGAAATGCTTAGGTTAAAAAACTATTGGACATGAGGCTTTCTACATTGTCTCTTTAGAAATCAGTTCTTTAAAAACTGCTTGGGGAAAGTCTGACATTCAATTTAAGTTTCATAGGTGTTTATTTCACAGGTGGTGAATGGAGAGATGAAATGAACATGTTAAAATACTTAATGAAAGAATGTGCTCCTAGAGGTTTCTTTCTGTTTGGGGAAATGGAGAGACAACAATGGAAGATTGTATTCCAGTAGTCAGCATCCAGGAGATATACATGAATTAGTAAGATTGTTTTAAATGCTATTACTTTAGCCATGCTATAATGGTGTGTAAAATATATTGATTTCTATTTTCCCCTTGACTTCCAATATAAAGAGGTGATCTGATCATATGGAAGTATTTGTCCTCAGAATGTCATAAAAATGCAAGTTGAGAATGTGTTTTTTAAAACCACATGTAAAAAGACAAAACATTATCATTTAGTAAGAATGGTGATATATACCATATCTTTAAAGGGGCAGATAGTGAAAAATGAGAGTTGGGAAAAAAAACATTCTAAAGTATTATCAAGTAACCCTCATTAAGTTTTTAAATATATAACTTTATAAAGTTAGCTCTTCCATTTATTTATTTATTCACTAAATGAAGCCAAAAGAAAATTAACCACAAATACATTTTAAATCCCAACTAATATGGGCAGTGATGGTCCACTTTTGGAAAGTCAGTTCATTGCTCTCTGGTGTGAGTGGCTCAAAGTGCCCCTACTGTGCTTCAGTTGAGTATGCTTCACTGATCGGGGGCTTGGCTCTCACAGAAACTATAATCTGTCACTTGAACCTGTGGCCAATATAATTTGGAGAGCTGTTCTTACCATATATTGGTGTTAAAAGAGATCAGCGAGCTCTGGCTACACAATAACGTAGCTTTTACCAGTTTCTCATTTTCGTGTTGTAAATATGTGAGGTAAAGCAAGTATGGTATTCCCATCCTCCTTGCATTTATGTTTTCCTTATTTGTAGGTTTCTCAGATCTCTATCAACCTTGACCATTTCATGCTTGATTCCCTCACCCTCACCTGCCTTCAACTAGTTATCAATGAGCCCACTTTTTCCTGGAATATTTACATTTTAAGAAGGGTGAGTCTTCTAATGAAGTTCAGGAAGCATTTAGTTGGTGTGTAGCATTTAGTGCTAATTGAAATTTGAATTAAGTGCCATAAATGTTTATTTCTATGGACAAAGAATTACTTTATCTTAAATATGTGCTTCTATATAAAGTGACAAACTGGTCATTATGAATGGGTGACCTATAAATTCACTTCTCATTCTCACTCTAAGCTAAGTCACACTTATGTAAAGTTTGTTCGTTTTGTCCTGTTAACACAGAAAAATGTATTTACTTCCTTGGGTAGTTGACTAAACAGGGTGAATTATTGGTAAGCTACTTTCTATGCCCACCAAATTTCAATATAGGCATGGATACAGAAAAAGCAGAAAGACAAGTTACTGTCTACATTGGTATGCTTTCTTATCTATGAGAAACCTGGTGAGATGCAGTGTCATGGAGTTAGAACAGACTGACTTTGGGAAATACAGAAATTATATGCTCTAGTAAAATTCACTGCACAGGAGGCAGATTCGTGGTTGTTTTTGTTGACCAATGTAATATCTGAAAGTTTTGGTCAATTTTATATTAAAGTGAGTAAACAAGGTAATATTTTGAAAAACATAGATGTACTTTTTCTCTTTTGCTTTTTCAAACACACAGTTATAAGTTTAATCTGCCTGAGGCACTCCGGTCTGAAGGGAAATTAGGGTTTGTAACAGAAGGAACGCAAAGAATAAGACCCAGGTAATGTTCAGCTTTTGACATTGAAAATTAGATTTTTCCCCTAGCCCTCAATCTTGGAGATTTTTCTCCTGTATATTTTTAAAATAATTTTAGTCAATTATTTTTTCTAAAAATTTAGCTGACAATTACTAACAATCAGCTGTTTGTCAGGTGATTAGTTGCCTCTGCCCTTGTCCTGGTCTATTCGGTTAGATAAACTCCAGATGGTATGGAATCATAAACACTTAGTTTGTGCTAGGCTAGGCCTTATCATCTCACTTTGTGGGTCATGGCCTTTAATATAAGACCTCAACCTTCCCAGATGGCCGCGGTCATTTCCTCCCCCTTTCTAAAGGTGGAAGGCCTGGCCAGGAGTTTAAGAGCACGCCCATCTTTCAGCTTTATCTCAGCAAATATTCACAGTGTTAGAGTTGAAAGTGATATCAGAGGGAACAGGCTAACCCAAGGAATGTTCAGGGATGTTTTTATCCAGTTTACTAGTACAGAAGCTTCAGCTTCTGACTTCCAGAGTGGTGTTTTGTTTTTGCTATTTTATAATGTTTTTCAATTTTTTTCAATTTATTTTTAATTTTTTTAATCCTTACCTGAGGATATGTTTTTTTATTAATTTGAAAGAGAGAGAGAGAGAGATAGAGAGAGAGAGAGAAAGAGAGAGAAATAGAAACATTGATCAGTTGCCTCCTGTAGGCCCCCAACCTTTTGGAGCACAGGATGAGGCTCCAACTAACTGGGCCACCAGGCCAGGGCAGCCTGGGGTTTTTCTATTTTCTTTGTGAAGCACAGTCAGCCACTGTGGTCACTCCTCAGAGCCCCATGGTGGCCTCCTGGCCAGCCTCGGCCCCTGCCCCAACAGCCTTGCGCCTCAGAGCATCTTCCAGGTGCTAGTCATTTAACGCAGCGCTCTTGTGAGGATCTGCTGACCCAGCACCCAGCGGATGGCTGGTCTGGGTCTCCATGGCAAGGATTTCTAGGGGTCAGGTCCCCGCAGTGACAGCTGTCTTCATCCTGTCCTCACCTGCACAGCACCCCTTGCCTGGGTGGTAGTTGTCTTTCTGTTTTTACAATTCCGGCTGCCAGACACAAGGGTGCTCAGGGCTGGGAGCTTGTCCTCTGAGAGGGCTGGCCAGGAAAATCCTGTCTCCTTCCCATTAGGGGGTGGCAAGGGCCTTCTGGAAACCACAGGTCTGTGGGAACCCCATCCCTCTGAAGGCAGGCACTAATTTGTATGCCTTCCTGTCTTCAGCTGGCATTTTGGGGAACACCTGCTGGGGCTGTTTCCGTAAATGAAGTGTTGTCAATTCTGTGCCAGCTTTGCTACTTAACCTCTTTCCAAGCATAGAATTTCTGAAACATCTTTCAGAGATTTTTCTCTGTGTATACTGTCAAAAAATATATATAAACAGAGCCCTTAAAATGGAGCCAGAGCTGCCATACCAGAGGAAGTGCCATGCATGCCCTGTTTCTCAAACCTTTGAAATGTTAAAACAGGGCAAAATAATCTTTGGAAGGGGCCTAAAGCAACCTTGTATACCAAAAACTGTTTGCAAGTGAAAGGGTTTTAGAAACAGGAGAGACAGTTTTAGGGAAGGGTCCAGGAAGAGGGATGCATATGTGACTGGCAGAGACAGCTCCAAGCCGCCAGATTGTTTGCAAGAATGTTACAAGACAAGGGGAAGAAGAGGGGGGCACCGGGTGAGTTTTGAAACTTTGAAACTGATACCATGCAGGGAGAAGGGGGAAAGTGGCCAATTAGGAAAGAACAGGGGACATAAAATGAGGAAGGGTCCAATCAGAAGATAGGATGTACAGACAAAGAAGCTACCAGCATTTATAAATCCGTAGACAAAGAGACTCACAGGACTAGTGAAACAGGAATTTAAGGGAACATAGGCAGGCTTAGGGAATTTTTAGAATTGGGGTCCATGGAAAAACACAGGGCTACAGACTGGGAGAAGGTACATTTCCATAACACAAGGAAGCCAGGTGCAGCTATATTTCCATAAGACAAGGGAACTGGAAGTAGCCAAGAAAGGTCTATATCTCCAAAATAAAGAAGGAGGAAGAAAGCCCAGAAGGAATGGGAGGACAATGAGGGAGGAGGGCCTCAGGAATCACTATAGTAACCAATTCGAAAGGGAATATTGACCAATCAGAGAGGATATCAGGACACAGGAACTGCAGCCTTTATAAACCATGGAAACAGGAAGTCAGTGGGACCCTTTCCTTCTCCCCACTTGGGAGTTTGTACTTGTTCTTCAATAAATCTCCACCTTTGCTACACTACCCTCTGTCCATGGATTCATTCTTTGACTCCGGCAGACAAAGAATCTGGGTTTCAGTCCAAAAATTCCTCATCATTAAGTTTTGTTCCATTTTAGAGAGAGAGCAAGTTTTTCTCCATTTGGGGACCTCTCCCCAGGGGGTTGTCCCTCTACACTTTGCTTAAAATCTTTTAGTCTGTGAATTTTATTTTTCAAACTTCATAGGACAAGAACCTGTGATGATAAGAGTCTGAGCTTGCCATTCGGAGTATCAGATTTGGCACCCAACGTGGGGCTTGTGCAATGTCATCTTTCCACACTGTGTGGGAAGTAAGCGGACTCTGTCGCCTTCTCACTATCCCCTTTATAGTTTTGGAGACATTGCCAGGTGCCCACCAGCCACTTAATTTGGCTGCTGTCTCAAGTGGCCATTTCACTTTCCATTTCTTAGGCAAAGTCTCTGGGCAATTTAAAAAGTGGGCATGAGTCAGCCATTTAAATGCCACTAGGGTGGGTGCCACATAACAAAATTCCCATGGAAGGATAAACTGGTTGCCAGACTGGGTTAGAGAGCAGTAAGCTCCCCTGCCAGTTTCAAGACAAAGTCCAAACAAGAACAGAATTAGTACTTGGACAATTACCCAGGCTCTGAAGATCAGAGAGGCAAATTCCTCCCTCTGGTCCAAAAATCTCAAATATCCTCTCGTGAGAAAGGAGGTACAGAGGTGTCTGGGATTAAGCCCTAATACTTGCAAGGGCCTCATTTAGACTCTTAAATACAACAGTAATTAAAATCTGACCCATCCAGGAAGTGCATAGAATGGCTGGTCACTCAGCACTCTGGATCCTCCCTGCTGTTCTAGACAGTGGAAGAGAGAAACTGAGGCACGTATATGAAACCGAAGCAGCGCTCTACGACCCACAAGACAACGTCCAACCCTGGCCCAGTTCCCAGGCAGGTATAATTGGAGATTCGTCTACTCTTTTCTGCTCTTAGGATGTTGACTCAGACAGACAATTCCCACTGGGGTCCCGCTGTGCTGAGCCCCACCCCTCGCAGGCCGCCTTCTCCTCGGTTTGGACCCTACCCTTCTCTGTACCTCTGAATTAGAAGGAAACCAAACTCTGCATAGATTGTTAGGCAAGCCCTCCCTAAAGTATCCATGGTGCCCCTTAGGCCATAATTAGGTGCTCCCCAGGGCTTAAGGGACAGGGCCAGAAGCTGTGCCACAGTGGCAAGTGGCGCAAACACTCCTCATCTTGCCCAGAGAAGTCTCCCACCCTGGGGCCTGGTGTGATACTCAGTTTCCATGCCAGCCGGCAGGGCGAGTTGGGGGAGAGGGACCATCCCAAGGCCCTGCAACCCCCATCTCGTGCAGGGTGGGTGGCATCCACGGGTGACCACCACAGTGCGCATCCCCAAGGCACAGATGAGCAGTCACTCACAGCAGTTGGGGGTGGCTGACCCACGGGGCATGGGGGCATTCCCAGGGCCCCAGCCCCACATCTGGGCTGCAGGGAGGCATGTAAGGAGGGCAGGGATTCCTTAGTCATGGCCTGCCCCTGCCCCTCCCAGGCCATGCCCACCTCTAGCTGCCCACACCTCCCCCCTTTGCTGGGATTAGCATGCCTGGGCAGCTCCAGAGGGAAGGCCCTATAAATAACTGCATCCCCTTTGGCTCCAGTGCCAGCACCTGGCCTGCAATACTCAGAGGGCATGGACTTGGGGAAATTGGCACACTGCGGCTGGGAGGGACTGCGTCCCGGTGCATAGCTTTTCTCTGTCAGGTTACCTAAAATGCTCCCAATAGAATGAAGAGCTACAAGATACCTAGGGAAATTAGTTTTATTTTTGGGAAAGACAACCATGTGCTGCAATCAACTTAACTCATTTCAGCTGTCAAACTATTGATGAGTAGGTCACCTGTTTTTGTCTTTATTACAAAAAATCTCTAAAATAAAGCTATAAATATGTCTCATGTTTTTAATGAGATTAAGTTCCTTTAAAATATTTAAAAGGGTCAATCTAAGAAATGACCAGTTATTTGCTTTTCTTGGTTATTAGAAATAAAGGCTTCTAAGAATTATTGGTTAGAAATGATACAGTGGGATTATAGAAGGCATAAGGCATGGAGATGCATTTTGAGGGAAATAGAGAATGGATTCTTAAACTGGTTATTTCTGAAGAAAGTAAGATTTGTGAAGAAGGTTCATGAAAGTGGTAGAATGAGAAGAGAAATATTGAAAGGAAATTATATAAATGGCACAAGCCAGTAAGCCACGATAAGTGGAATAGGGCAACCCAGACAAGGAAGTTAAAATAAAGACCAAACCATGTAGACAATTTATAGCCTGCCTGTAACTAACAAGCTGTTATCTTCCCCAGCTGAGGACACAGGATAAATGGTTCATGCAGAAAGAAAGGTGGAAGAAGAAAGAATTTTTAAAAAGGGCAGAGGAATTTTAAAGCTTATAGACTGGAGGGTATATGATAGCTCAGACCCTCACCCAGCCTGCTCTTCAGATTGGCTGGGGGCCCATCTGATCTGGAGTAAAATTTGCATATATGTAAATAAGTGCTAAACAAAAGAATGATATTCAAGAGTACATTCAAGTTTAAAAGGAAAATTTTAACAATTCCATTGCTATTTACAGGATAACCTAGTATTTACAGAGTAACCTAGAAATTTTTATTCAAGCACTAAATCTTGGCATTAGCTAGTCATCATACATATAATAGGGATTACGTTTACCTGGGGCATGTGCTACAACATTAACATCTTTCTCTTCCAGTTTTTATGGAGTAGAGCCAAAACTCTTGATGGCCTCGTTTTGACAAGGCTTATAATGTTTAAAAAAGAAAATGAGACTCTTTAAAATAATACTTCAATGCTTTTAATCATGTGAGTAAAGATTAAGCCAGTAAACAGAAGAACTAGAAGGCTCATTGTACACTTAAGAATGTTTCCTAGATTGAAACATTGACAGAAAAAAATTAGGAAAAACAAAAACAATTAGATTATGGGATTAAGTAAACTAAAAATAATTATATAGTTTTTACAACTTTTATTGAAAGTATTGCTAGTTTTTAATCTTCATTTTTCAAATACAAGGAAGCATTTTAAAGCAATTTGGTAAATTATATATTTTTCTCCCTACCTATTCTTCCAGAATTTGGAAATTCTTAATGAATGAGTCATGGCAATATGTTTCTTTGCATGAATCCAATAAGACCAGTTTCCAATAGTGGTTTTGTTAACCAAGACTTTGCCTGGAGTGTCATGTCTAAGAGGGACATGCCTAGACTTGGGATGTCACCAGAAGACTTGAAGCCAAAGAGAGCACCTTGGAGAAAAGCCTGGTACCTCACTTGGTACGTGGTTCATGGCAGTCTTTCCAGGTAAGAAACAAAGGTTGCTTTCCTGAGAGATGGCAAGGAAGGAACCTCAAGACATTACTGGGGACCTCAACTTGAGGAATTCACCCAAGTCTACAGGTATTGCAGGCAATCCTGATGGCAGCTAAGTGGCTGGGCTTCTTTGCCCCGAGGGGCTCATTAAAGCTTAATCATGAGATTCCAGCAAAGCAGATTTTAAAAGAGTCTATACAGTATAGTCAATTACTATTCTTATTGTATTCATGCAAACAATCAGGCCAAATTAAAGCTAGACTTAATACAATAAATAAATTGGTCTTTAACAAAGATAAAGGTGATTTTAGGGTGAAAAAATATGTTTCAACAAACTATAATACATAGTTGCAAATAAGCTCTAATCATTTGTTTCCAAGTTTTATTCTTCATCTATGAATTGAACTAAATCCTAAATTGGTATAGTTTTCTTGAATATTTAGCTATGACTCCCCAGACTAATGCTTACTTTTCTCCCATCCTTAGACTTGGAATCATTGAACACAAAAAAGCTTTTCCTTCCACTGTACCATCTATACTAATAATAGAAAAATATGCAAATTAGCCAGGACGCTGTCACATAACGACCGCTCAGCAGGGTGGGAGGGGTTGCGGGGCCATGGGGCGGGACTCCAGGTCTTGCTCAATTTCATTCCACCCAGGCAGACTCCCCCACGACCCCACAGTAGAATCCCGATGGGGACCCGGGGTTTGCTGAACTTTACTGGAGCTGCTCCCCACACCCCCACCCTCTGCCCCAGGACTGCACTGCCCATAGCAGGGCTCCCCAGCAGTCTCCTGACAGGTGGGCGGCTGGGGAGAGCTGAGTGGTGCGGGGGTGGCAGGAAGCCACGGAGGGGCGGGACAGCCGGAGCCAATTCCTGGGGATCTGAGGAGCGCACCTGACAGGAGCCTGGACTACAAAGAAGGAAGAGGAAGTGGCCAAGGGGAGCTCTTCCAATCCCCCTGCACTCTCTGGGGGACAGGGAGGCTGACCGGATGGGGAGAAGACCCAGCCTTGGGGGTAGCCGCAGCCCACACCTCTGACTCCTGATCTCTTCCCCTGCCACCTCCACCAGGGGCACCCACAACAATAGCACACCAGCGATGACCTGTCAGTGCCCCCGAGGCACTTGGAGCACATACAGCTGCAAAACAGCCACATACAATTTAAAGAATGGCACCAAGCAGAGAGGTTTGACAGTTACTCCCCCTTCGGCCTCTCCACCCCCCTAGCAGCCCCCTACCAACCCCCCAGCCAGTGCCTCCAGGAACAGCCACCACTACAGGGCTGCTGGCCAGAGCCCACCCCTCAGAGGCTTGCAGATCCCTCTGAAAAGCCTTGATAGCTACAGTCCGAGGAAACAATCATGCCCTCCTCCCCTAATCAGCACCTGCTACCTGCAAGGGTACTTGTGGGCTTAAAAATAACAATCCCTTCTGTTTAGACATCACTTACTTGATGAAACATTTCTAGGTTTATTAGCTCAGAACCTCCTCATGACAACCCAGTGAGGTAGGCTGAGAAGAGATTACAATTCCCATGGTATATGCGTATGTATTCATAAATGAAGCTCAGAGAGGAAAAGTATCAAGTCCTGTGGTTCCCAAGGTGCAGCACACGCCCCACAAGGTGTAAATTTGATTTTAAATGGGGGCAATTCAAGAATGAGTTAACAGTGAATTTTTTGCATTTCTTATGGTTCTAGGGGGCCTCATCTACAGCATAGCTACACTAATAAAAGACAAACATGGTAATTGACCATACCTTCGCTACACTTCCCATTGGCTAATCAGGATGATATGAAAATTAACTGCCAACAAAGATGGCGGTTAATTTGCATACGGAGGCGCAATGCTGGGAGGCAAAAGGGGAAGGATGTAAGAAGCCCCCTGCTGCTGACAGTGATCGGAAACCGAGGCAGCAGCCAAGAGCCGGGAGGCAGGGCAAAGGCCTTTGCCCTGCCCCCCGTCCCCTGATCAAAGAACCGGGCCACCTTTGCCCGCCCCCCGGCCAGTGATAGCGGGAAGCAAGGGCGGAGCCGGCGATGGGAGCTGGGGGTCCCCTGCCCAGGCCTAACACCTCAGTCAGAGGCATTAGGCCTAGGCAGGGGCGGAGCCAGCAATCACAGGGAGCAGGGGCCGAGGGGGAGATCACGGAGAGCTGGGGGTCCCCTGCCCAGGCCTAATGCTTCCGCCAGAGGCCTTAGGTCTGGGCAGGGGCGGAACCAGCCATTGTGGGGAGCAAGGGTGGAGTCAGTGATCGTGGGCAGCTGGGGGTCCCCTGCCCAGGCCTAATGCCTTGGCCAGAGGCGTTAGGCCTGGGCATGGGCAGAGCCAGTGATTGTGAGCAGGGGGTCCTCTGCCCAGGCCTAATGTCTTGGTCAGAGGCATTAGGCCTGGGCAGGGGCGGAGCCAGCAATGGCGGGGAGCTGGGGGTCTTCTGCCCAGGCCTAATGTCTTTGCCAGAGGCGTTAGGCCTGGGCAGGGGAGGAGCCTGCGATTGTGGGGAGCAGGGAGTCCCCTGCCCATGGCATTAGGCCTAGACCACAGGAGTTAGGCCTGGGCACGGGCAGAGCGGGAGATTGCGGATTGCTGGGGGTCCCCTGCCCAGGCGTAATGCCTTTGCCAGAGGTGTTAGGCCTGGGCAGGGGAGGAGCTTGCGATTGCAGGGAGCTTAGGGTCCCCTGCCCAGGCCTAAGGCCTGGCCAGAGGCATTAGGCCTGTGGAGGGGAGGAGCCAGCAATTGCGGGGAGCAGGGAGGGATCTGGAGATGTCAGGGAGCAGTGGCAGAGCCAGCAATCATGGGAAGCAGGGGCTGAGCCCACAATTGAGGGAGCTGGAGGTCCCCTGCCCAGGGCTAATGACTAGGCCAGAGGTGTTAGGCCTGGGCAGGGGCCAAGCCGGCAATTGGTGTGAACTGCAGAGGAAACACCTTTTCTGACTGCTCATTGGCTTAGCTCCCTGTATGCCACTGGTAATATTCTTAGTAACTTGGGTAATCAGAATCCAAATAGGTGATCTAGGGTTTTTTTCCACACTCCTGGAGAAAAAAAGGAAGGTCTGCTGCTAGAGGGTTAAGAAATGTCATATCTTGTCCTAGCTGGTTTTGCTCAGTGGATAATGCCTCGGCCTGCCCACTGCTGGGTCTGGGTTCAATTCTGACTAAGGGCATGTATCTAGGTTGCAGGTTCCTCCCTGGCCTGGGCCCAGGTCAGGACTCATGCAGGAGGCAACCAATCAAAGTGTTCCTCTCACTTTGATGGTTCTCTCTGTCTTTCCCTTTCTCTTCCACATTCTCTAAAAATCAATGGAAACATATCCTCAGGTGAGGATAAAAAAAAGAAAGAAAGAAAGAAATGTCATATCCTATGAAAGACACTTCTTGAAAATGCCTAAAGAAAGTTGTCATTTTTTCATGGTGAAGGGACTGGAGTCTGTGTTGATGAAAACACCTTGGTGGCTGCGGTGACTGGCAGTGGCTGCAGCAGCGGGGTGATGGTGCTGGTGCCTTCCCCCGATCAGCCCAGTTGCCTCCCACAAAGGGAGGCCAGACTGCGGCTTAGGCCCACTCCCCAAGGGAAGCAGGGTGCAGGGAGTAGGACATCCCTTGAGGGCTCCCAGTATGTGATAGGGGGCAAGCTGGGCTGGGGGACCCCCCCTCTCCAATGCACAAATTTTTGTGCACCGGGCTTCTAGTCCTATATAATAAAAGGCTAATATGCAAATGACCGAATGGTGGAATGATCGGTCACTGTGATGCGCACTGACCACCAGGGGGCAGACACTCAAAGCAAGAATTGTCCCCTGGTGGTCAGTGTGCTCCCACGGGGGAGCGCCACTCAGCCAGAAGCTGGGCTCGCGGCTGGTGAGCAAAGCGGCAGTGGTGGGAGCCTCTCCCGCCTCCATGGCAATGCTAAGGATGTCCGACTGACAGCTTAGTGGGACTAAGCCCGTGGTTGGCAAACTGCAGCTCGCGAGCCACATGCAGCTCTTTGGCCCCTTGAGTGTGGCTCTTCCTAAGCCTTAGGAGTACCCTAATTAGGTTAATAACAATGTACCTACCTATATAGTTTAAGTTTAAAAAATTTGGCTCTCAAAGAAATTTCAATCATTGTACTGTTGATATTTGGCTCTGTTAACTAATGAGTTTGCCGACCACTGGCCCAAGCCATCAGTTGGACATCCCCCAAAGGGCTCCTCGACTGCGAGAGGATGCAGGCCAGGCTGAGGGACGCCTCCCCCCCCCCACAAGTGCACAAATTTTGTGCACTGGGCCTCTATTGTATTATAATTGTTGTTCAGTTTGTTTCCACTCGGTCACAAACCATACTCACACATAGGGATACCACCTCCAGACACCTTTGCCACTTCTTTCCATACCCAGGACTCATCGAAAACAATAATGTCTTGGCGCTGAAAAAAAAAGTCACATCTTTTGGTCAAATAAGTTAGACAACTTTTCCAGGGTTTGAATTTTAAGAAACTAGCCTTAGACTTGTAGGGATTGGAGGGAATCTTAATCCTTACTAGAACAAGAGGAAAGCCTACAAGGAAATGCTCCTACTCAGGAGGCACTACATGCTACTGTTCCCTGCACATACCCTTGTGCCAGAGGGCATAAAGGCCCTGAAGTAGAGGACTTTTTTTTTCTCCTGTGTGGAAAAACATAAAACAGAGGACTAGAAAAAGTAGTGAAAGAAGTTTTTAGTGGTAAAATGGGCAGGTTTAGGAAGTTTTAGGAATTAGGGGGTGCCTGGGGGAGAACCATGGGACTTCAAAGCTGGGAGCTTCCAGAAGGCATACATTCACAGAATAAGGGAGCTGGGAGCTGCCAAAAGGTATACATTTACAGAATAAAGGGAGAGAAAGCTGCTCATTCACAGACTAAAGAGGAAGGCCACAGGGAATAGTAAAACAAAAGGGAGAAAAAGAGGGAACCCCACTTGGGGTTTAAGCTCTGAAGCTGCTATAGTGACCAATCAGAGGGGATATCAGGACACAAAGAACTGCAGCCTTTATAAACCTTAGAAAAAAGGGACTTAGTGGGTCTCCCTCCCCCTCCCCACATGGGAGTCTGTGCTTGTTTCTCAATAAATTTCCACCTTTTCCTATACCACCTTTTTTTAAATTTTTATTTTATTGCTTAAAGTATTACAAAGAATAGTGCATATGTTTCCTTTTTTCCCCCATTGACCTTCCCCCGGCCTCGCCTAACCCCTAGTCTCTTGTGTCCATTGGTTGATCTCTTACCTCCCCCCGCACAACTCTCCCCAGCCTTGCCACTGTAGTTTGACAGTCTGTTCCATGCTTCTCTGCCTCTGTATCTATCTTTTTGTTCATCAGGTTATAATGTTCTTTATTATCCATAAATGAGTGAGATCATGTGGTATTTTTCTTTCATTACTGGCTTATTTCACTTAGCATAATGCTCTCCAGTTCCATCCATGCTATTGCAAATGGTAAGAATTCCTTCTTTTTTACAGCAGCATAGTATTCCATTGTGTAGACGTACCAGTTTTCTAATCCATTCATCTGCTGATGGGCTCTTAGGCTGTTTCCAGATCTTAGCTATGGTGAATTGTGCTGCTATGAACATATGGGTGCATATATCCTTTCTGATTGGTGTTTCTGGTTTCTTGGGATATAGTCCTAGAAGTGGGATTACTGGGTCAAATGGCAGTTCCATTTTTAATTTTTTGAGGAAACTCCATACTATCTTCCATAGTGGCTGTGCCAGTCTGCATTCCCACCAACAGTGCAGGAAAGTTCCCTTTTCTCCACATCCTCTCCAGCACTTGTTGTTTGTTGATTTGTTGATGATAGCCATTCTGACAGGTGTGAGATGGCACCTCATTGTTGTTTTGAGTTACATCTCTTGGAGCATGCAAATTTGAAACTTTGAGCATGTTTTCATATGTCTCTTGGCTTTCTGGATGTCCTCTTTTGAAAAGTGTCTACTTAGGTCCTTTGCCCATTTTTTGATTGGGTTGTTTATCTCCTTTTTGTTAAGTTGTATGAGTTCCCTGTAGATGTTGAAGATTAAATCCTTATCGGAGATAACATTGGCAAATATGTTCCCCCATGCAATGGGCTTTCTTGTTGTTTTGTCCTATACCACCTTTTGCCCGTGGCTTCATTCTTCTAATCCACCTGGACAAGATCCCAGGAAATCACCTTTGCATCCTGCCCAGGGGAAGAATCACACATTCCAGTTTAATTTTCATGTTTCCATTGGGCCAAAAGGGATTAAAGTAAGCACTCTAACACTATTTACAGTGCCCCTCCGTGTTCCCAGGTAGATCATATATCTAGGAGATTACCTCACCAGTGGATGTAAAGTCCTCTGTTGACTAAAGTAGGGTTCCACCCTTTCTACATAAGTCCCTCATTGCTGACAGACTAGGGAGACCAGAATAGAGAAGATGGATCATTTGATAGTGAGAGTAGACATGGGAATAAGGCTGGAACCATCTGTACTCTCCCAAGAGCTCTGGGTACTGGCCAAATTCTCTGAGCCCTTGGCCTAAAGTCATTTCCTTTTAAACACCCTTGGAAAACTCGATGGGCACTTCGGAAACATTGGAACCATCTCAGGCACTTTAACCAGGGACACAGGTTAGTTCAGGCTTCCCCACATCTGAAAAGGGTGGGCTCCTGGTAGGACCATGCTGGTAAGTGTGCACTGTCCAGTAGGTCAGTCCTGTTAGTGGGCACACACTAACAGGTTTTCTGGTCCTAAATCTCACCGGTAAGTGTGACTGAGTCCGGCAGATCCTCTTTTGTTGTGGCACACAAAGAGGCACTCATATGGGTTAGGGTTCTGGGCAAGAACCTGTAATAATAGAGTCCAGGCTTACCATTTGGGATATCACAAGGATAACAAGATAGCAGTTATAACTACTGGGCTGATGACTACTGGACTGAAAATTAAAAACATTGTTTAGAATTAAGACCACTATGTTATGTTATCTGTACCTACTGATGCAATTGTTTCCTTCCCTTTCTCATAAATACCCATTGCCTTTGTCTCCAAATCCGAACACCATTTGGGCTTCTGCCTGAGTCACTACTTCCCCAAATAATCCTTCTTATTGATCTCAAGTAAATGCTATTGCCTCTCACTTTGAAAGAACTGTTTAAGTAAACAACACCTACATCATTGATGTAGGTATCAGCATCACCCCTTTTGCTGAGAAGAGCAGTTCTTGCTCCCACAACCTCAGGTGATTTGCCCATGGGCAGAAGTCATGCATCAAGCTTGTTGGAGAGAAAACACCCTAAAAATGGAACATTGTTTGGGGGTTTCTGATTCCTATTTATTTAGCAAAGTACTTGTTTGAGCCCATCTGCCCTGTAAGTTGGTGTGAAGAAGCTTCCATAGAACCATTTTAGAAGTTCAGTTGGAGGATGAAGGGTATGGAGCTCTCTATTCGTCATTCTGTTTAATTAAAATGGAATAGACTGTAATGGAATTATCAACTTAGCAGTTTCTTATTAGTTGGAACTTGCTGGAACAATGGAAGGGGTCTTAGAGATTTTTCATTCAGGCCAGCCCTATTATCTGCAGAGGTTTTGGACCACCTCCTTCTTTCTCCCAGCCTCACCTTTGTTCACAGCTTTTGGCTGATCCTGCAGGGGCAAGGCAGTCATGCCCATTGTATGGAAACGTAGTCATTTCTTGTGGGAGGAAAGCACTATTGCTGTTCTCAAGTACTGTAGCTCTCAGCTCATCTGAGGTTTTCTTAGAATGAAGCATGCTTGGGGTCCTATCCTGGTAACGTGTGAGAGAGAAGGAGATGTTTGTCCTATTGGAGTTGTTGGTGAGTTACTGTGGCTGGACGTCCACATGTAGGCCTGCACTGTGCTGGGAGAGGCTGGTCTGCCCACCCTGGGCATCCCTGTTCTTTAGTATCTCTGTCAGAATGGAGTGCAATGGGCCTGGCTCTCTTGACCCAGCTATGGCCCCATCCATAGCCCATGACCCACAAGGCAGGTGAGGCAATCTTTGTAATGGAATTATCAACTTAGCAGAACAGCATACCTTTATCATGTATAGGAAAAAAACAACATAGTATATAAAAGGGTTTGGTACTATCCACTGTTTTATGTATCCACTCGGGGATGCTAGACAAAGGAATGATTCCCATCCCAGGTGGGACAGACCTGAACAGCGAGAGATTTCATCACGCTACCCAGAATGACATACAATTGAAAACTTATGAATTATTTCTGAAATTTTACATTTAATATTTTCTGACCACAGTTGAGCTCAGTAATTGAAATCACAGAAATTGAAACTGGAGATTATTCTAGTATGAGGGCAGGAGATTGTTCTCACCTTACTAATAAAGAGGCCTATTTTTAAATAAAGTGTCAGCGTTAGGATTCTTGATGCCATTTCTAGAATGTCCCAGGCTTTGAAGTTTAGTGTGATAGCAAGAGAGGATAGGCAGTGTAGAAGCTGGGGACAGATGTGGGATGCCTCACCAGTGCCATCTGTGGCTTTGGGACCCCCAGGCAGTTTGAGGAAGGGAGGGGCCATAACAGACAGGCAAATGTTTCAGACGGGGCCCTGCCTTCCACTCTGCACACCCACAATCACTACTGGCTCCCACCTCCAAAAGACTACAATGGGCAGTGGGAGGCAGCTGTCCTAGGTACCCAGGCCTGGCCAGAGGGCCAGTATCTCACAGTGCCATCAGCTCCCAGGGCCTTGTCAGTCAGGCAGTGCCAAAGATGTTGGCTACCTCTCTGTTTGTTGTGCCTTATCTTTGGGGACACAGAGGTACAGCCTGCATTTTATGCCCAAGACACTGACTCAATTGTACCCACATATATCTTTCAGTGAAGTTGTGCCTCCTGCCAGGCTGCTGATACTATGTTAGGAGAGACTTAGAACATCTTCTCTATGTGCCCGGTTCTGTAAATATGATGGGTTCACATTTGAATGATTTTGATTGGAGGTATATTGATTTGCTACACATGAAATAGGAGTTCAAAAAAACTCCAAAGACTCCGTAATGAATTGTAAAGACTTAATGTTTTATATTTCATAATAAACTGAATTACTATAATTTTGTACCATATGTGCCTTTCAATCATATGACCAGCAGCTTCTAAATAAAGCCAGAAAATTTCTTTAAAAACAAACAAACAAACAAAAACAATCTGGGTTTTTGTCTAGCCCTGAATCCTGAAGATTTTTTCCTATATATTTTGGGAATAATTTTTGTCAAATATTTTTCTAAAACCTTGAAGCTTTATATTTACATTTAAGTCTGAAATTCATTTTGAATTGATTTTTGTATAAGATGTGGGGTTTAATTTTTTGTGTCTTTGAATGTTCAATTGCTCTGCACCATTTGTTAAAACGGAAGAAGGTAACTGGATAAATTAGCCCTCTTCAATATTAAAATTTTCTTTTAAGATCTTGTTATGAGGCTGAAAAAATAATTGGCAAAGGAAGAGTACCTAGCATGTATAAAGAACTCCAAAACCTTTTTAAAAAAAAAAGGCAATTAGAATATGGGCCAAAGACATAAACAGACAGTTCACCAAAGAGGACATGCAGATATCACATAGCACATGAAAAGATTTTCAACATCACTGACTATCAGAAAAATGGATATTAAAAGCACAATGAGATACCCCTGTACACCTATCAGAATGGCTAAAATAAAAAAAATAGTGACAACACCGAATGCTGGTAAGGATGTGAAGAAACAGGATGGCTCATCATTGCTTGTGAGAATGTAAAATGGTGTAGCAACTCTGAAAAAGGGCCTGGCAATTTTTTATAAAATTAAATATGCCACTACCATATGACCAGCTACTATACTCTTGAGCAATTTATTGCAAAGAAATAAAAAGTATGTTCACACAGAACATGTGCATTAATATTTCTTGCAAATTTATTTGTAATAGCCACAAAAAATGGAAACCACTCAGATACTCTTTAAAAGGTCAATAGTCAAACAAAGTGTGCTACATTCATATGATAAAATAATATCTTGTCATAAAAAGAAATAAATTATTGAGACATGCACCAACTTGGATGGATCTCAGAGGAAATATGCTGTGCAGGGGTGAGGGGCAAGACAATCCCAGAAGGTTATATACTGTATGGTTCCATTCAAATAACATCCTTAAAATGACAAAGTTATAGAAATAAGTATCACATTTGTGACTTCCATCAGTTAGGCATGGTGGGGTGTAGCAGGTAGAAGGTGGATAGTGTTAATATATTTTAAAATAATAATAGGATTTTACAGCAAGATATTAAATTTTTGAGGCAGGCTGTTTTCTTGAGAAAATATTGCCTGGGTACTTTGGTTCCTTCTTTGTCATATAAGAAGAAAGGATTGAAAGGGCAGATCTTTGGGTTTTACATAAAGGAGGCTTATGAGATATGAGAAAAGAAGACACTTATTTCATTTCTGGACCTGAACATTGTAGGGAAGAAAAGTAAGAAACAAGGCAGATGTGTGTTATAATTTTGCAGCTCCCAACTTTGTCTCAGGGAGGGGATTCATAATATGTGTGAGGATTATTATGGTAGATTAAATGACTCAATTCTTCACACACTTACCATAACCTTATTGTGAGCAGAATATATTTCCTGTCTCTAGACTTTAGGATCGGCCATGTAGACAGATATGACAATGAGCCCACTCTAAGTCTAGTCATTAACAGACTTCACATGTTTCTCTTTAGACTTTTATGGTTCTGCTATCTCCATGAGAAGATTTTGCCTCATGCAACCCACTGGGCCAGGGAGAATGAAACATAGAATAGACTGGCTCTGCTGATCCATAGCCCTGCAAAGAGAAGACCAGCCTAAACCGCCACAACTTGAAGCAGAGACACTCAGTCAAGCCCAGCTTAGCTTAGCTAACCCATAGTTTACCTATGTGAAAGAAACAGCTTGACATGCAGCTTTCCTTTGTCTCCAACATGGAATAAGTAGGGCCTAGTTGTAATTAAGTGTTTGGCTTGATAATTTGTAAAATATCATCAGTGAAGTAGAATAAAAGTGGCTCTGATTACTGGGCAATATGGCTGAAAGTACAAACCAGTGATAAATGTAAATGAATTCCAGGCTCCAGAAAGATCTATATTGTCCACAAGAACCAAGGTTCTGCTGACACAACCAGGGAGCACCACTGAGCCATGACTAAGGCAAAAGAGGACAGATCATACATTATACCGGTCATAGAATTCAGCCATAAATTGTTGCTAGGCAAAGAGTACCTAGGTAGACAAGTGACATCACCAAGCAGATCAGAGAATAACAGGGGACACATAAACTAAGGACCCCAAGTTCTTTACTCTGCTCAGAAGTCCCTTAAGCTACACCCTTGAGGGTTCTCCAGAGAAAGAAAACCAATTGTGTACGTGTGTGTGTGTGTGTGTGTGTGTGTGTGTGTGTGTGTGAAGAGAGAGAGAAAGAGAGAGATTTTAAGGTATTGGCTTATGTGATTGTACATCGATCAGATGTTTGCACACCCCCTACTGGGGATGTGCCCGCAACCAACGTACATGCCCTTGACGGGAATAGAACCTGGGACCCTTGAGTCCGCAGACTGACGCTCTATCCACTGAGCCAAACCGGTTAGGGGAGGTTTATTCTCTTAATTGTGCAATCAATCTTGATTGGATTGAATTTCTTATCTTTTTTATTTGTTTTGCTTTTTTTTTATTTGAATCTCTTTTAAATAAAATTTGTCTTAAAATTTTATCCTGTTGCTCCAAAAAGTGAAAGAGATTCCCAGATGAACTAACAGCAAGACTGAATTTCTTTACTCTTCAGGTTAGAAAATATGGCATTACAGATCCGTATAAAATGATGAAACCACAGAAAATTACCATGGACATGAATGGTCAATTGACAAAAGAGTTCAAATGATTGATTATTATGTAAAAACTATTTAAACTTCCTCAAAAATCAAAGGATCTTATATAGAAATAATAACATTCCATTTTTTACTCTTCAAATTAAAGAATATTATTGTCTACCACTTTGGCTGAGCATGGGGAAATAGGCAATATCATATATTGCTTATGGGTAAATTGGTGTGCTTTTCTGGAGTCCCATTTGTCAGTATTATCAAAATTCCCCAAACATTATATACTTTGAGTATGAAATACTATTTCTACAAGTTTAACTAAAAATAAAAAAATAGATCCATAAAACATATGCACCAAAATGCTCATTGAAACAGTATATAAAATAGAAAAAAATGATTTTAAAAAAGTCAAAATGACCAACAATTGGAATGTGGCTAAAGACATTATAGTGCATCCATGCAATTGGATACTCTAGAAAAATTAATGATAATGTGTCTTTTTTTAAGTAACCTAGAAAGAGGTTCACAAATGTATTTCTAAGTAAAGAAAGCAGATCAATAACTATATATATGAAATATATCTTTAAAAACACATGCATATATACATATATGCAAACACTGGTAAAAGTACCTTGAAGTATATACAAAAAATATTTATTTCTTTGTGGCAGGATTATAAAAGATGGGAAATAATATAAAGTTTTTCTGTGCTTTTGTTCACTCCTCAATAAACATGTTTGTGTGTGTGTGTGAAGAAAGGAAAACACTTTCTTTTTTGCATGAAAGGAAGAAGATCAAAGCAAGTTAAGTGAGATCCTGCCTAGAAGTGAAATAGCAAACAGGTAGTAGCCTGTGGTTATGTATGATCTTAGGAGTCCATGATATTTTCAATTATTGTTTTGTGCATCAAAGACCAAAATATGAACATTGAAATTATTGTGAAGCCTATTCAGATAATCTTTAGCCTTTAAAAGATATTGAACATAATTTTTACTAGTAACTATCCTATTGCATCAAAATTAAATACTCTTTAGAAAAGTTAATTTAAAGTCTGAATCAGATTAGTGATGAAATATAAATCAGACGATGGTATTTTGCAGTCCTTTACTCAGGAAATTATTTTTATGGCTATAGTCTGAGCAGAGCAGATGATAGATGCGAACAGTGAACGGGGATTCCAGGTGGTAATGGGAAGTAAATGAATAGTCTTCTTCCATACTCTGGTGATTCTCCTCTGAGATGTGGTTTCTTATCCAATTTCCACTAACATTTCAAAAATTGATATTCGGCTCTGACGGCTATAAAATGTCAGGTAATATATTTAGAAGTTTAAGATTACTCTTTGAACTGGGGTTGAAAAGCAGCTTAATTCAGATATTTTGAATGGCTTTTTCAATAATAGAAATAAAAACAGTATCTTCTATAAGCAATCTTTCTATTCCTTTTAATATATGCCTATATTCAAAGACTCTGGACAGGAATAGTTGAAGTTGCACCATTTCCTTCTGTTTTATGTTTAGTAAGCAATCTTCTAATTTGTGTAGCCAAGGTTTGGTAAGGAAAACAATCAACCATTTTAGAGTAAAGAATTTATTGCTTTGGCTATACACGTTCTCTAAGTTCAGTTGGTTATCAGTTTGATTTATAAATAAATAGCTTTGTGTAGGGGTTGCTGCATCCTCCCTAAGATAACTCAACTCAGTCAATATTCTGTTACAGATGTTGGTGCTGCTTCATAGGTGAGCACCATAATTCTCAATAAATGTCAGGGAGACTATAACTGTAAAGACAAAGAACTTGCGTGTGTGTGTGTGTGTGTGTGTGTGTGTGTGTGTGTGTGTTTTAAGAAATCTGATTCTTTACCATTAATAAAATGAGAACAATTTTTTTATTTGTCAATATGTAAACATATATGTATGTCTCATTAAAAAAAATGAGAGTAGGGTTAATACAAGGACTGGTAATGTATGGGCATCTGACTCGCTAAACATAGGAAGATAATTCTCTGGTTACAAATTCCAACTAAATATTGTGAGGATTGAACTGGATATTCTCTATGGTGACTTATTGGTCTGATATCTTATGATTCTGAATTTTTCCATTTTCTCAAGTCAAATATGTTAATCCTACTGTGAGTTTATAGAGAATGTATCTTGTGGAAAAGTTCAAGGAAATATTTTTAGATTGGTGATAAATTGTATGAATTAGTAGAAATTTTAGAGGTCTTGATCAAAATATTAATTTTCTCAGTGGCATAGTTGAAGAATGTATAGCTAGTACTGTATTGATTAGGGGTATTTCTTTGTTGAGCCATGCCTAACTGTATGCTAGGGAGGGCCATACTATAAAATATCAGAAAGCTTGTGTATTAATATATAACTCTTATATAGAACATTTTTTCCATTTTCACCACATTTTTCTCTTGAGTTATCCAGGCATAAAATGATAATCTCTTTATTTGTATTGGAAAAGAATGGGCATTACAATTATTCCTAAAATACTAATTATACTGTGCATTACGTTATGCATTTGATTGAATTTTTAGTCCAATTAAAGTGTTTTAACATGGAATCAAAGTTCTTAAAATGACTTCACAAAAACTAAGAAAAACAAAATAAAAAAGAAAATGATTCCAGGATTATTATGGCTCACTCACATGGCCAAGACAAGTTTGTATATTAGAGAAGACAACTACTAAAATATAAGCATGAAAAGAGTTCCCTTGAACTTCAAACTAATTATTATTGGATGCCAGAAAGCCTTTTCAGTGTTTGTTACCTTACAAACACTCGGTAATAGGCTCTGATGTAATTTTAATAAGTGTGGAAAATGGATTCCTTGTCAGATATTTTTTATTGATAGTCAGTGAACTGGACATAAACAAGAAACTGACCATTAATTTTTATTATGCAAATAGTTCACTAAGGTGACTATTTCCCTACCTGCATATTTCTCATTTTAACACTGACAACTTCCCTGAAAGAAATTGCATACCAGCCATTAGATTCACTGTTCAGAGGATTTAAAACTCCAGAGGGCCCTGTTAAATGCAGCTTTATTTTGGCATAAGTATCTGCAATTGTGTCAGTAATTTACATTTAGGGAGAACAGAAATCCTCTTCTTTTTTTCTTTCTTTTCTTTCTGCCCTTGAATGAATAAAGCGGCTTAGTCAGTGTAGGATTTTTTTTAAAATTTCTTTATTGGTTAAGGTATTACAAATGTGTCCTCATCCCCTCATGAACCCCCAACCTCCCCCCCCACTCATATTCTCATCCCCCTGTTGTCCATGTCCATTGGATTGGCTTATATGCATGCATACAAGTCCTTTGGTTGATCTCTTCCCCTTACCCTCACCCTCCCCTACTTTCCCTCTGGGGATTGATAGTCTAATCACTGTCTCTCTGTCTTTGGATCTGTCCCTGCTCAACAGTCTATGTCATTCTCTATATTCCACAAATGAGTGAGATCATGTGGTATTTATCTTTCTCTGACTGGCTAATTTCACTTAGCATAATGCTCTCCAGTTCAATCCATGCTGTTGCAAATGGCAAGAGTTCCTTCTTTTTTACCTCAGCGTAGTATTCCATTGTGTAGATGTACCACTGTTTTTTAATCCACTCATCTGCTGATGGGCACTTAAGCTGTTTCCAAATCTTAGCTATGGTGAATTGTGCTGCTATGAACATAGGGGTGCATATATCCTTTCTGATTGGTGTTTCTGGTTTCTTGGGATATATTCCTAGAAGTGGGATCACTGGGTCAAATGGGAGTTCCATTTTTAGTTTTTTGAGGAAACTCCATACTGTTTTCCACAGTGGCTGCACGAGTCTGCATTCCCACCATCAGTGCAGAAGGGTTCCTTTTTCTCCACATTCTCTCCAACACTTGTTTGTTGATTTGTTGATGATAGCCATTCTGGCAGGTGTGAGATGATACTGCATTGTTCTTTTGATTTGCATCTCTCATATAATTAGTGACTTTGAGCATGTTTTCATATGTTTTTCGGCCTTCTGTATGTCCTCTTTCAAAAAGTGTCTATCTAGGTCCGTTGCCCATTTTTTGATTGGATTGTTTATCTTTCTATTGTTAAGTTGCATGAGTTCCCTGTAAATGTTGGAGATTAAACCCTTATCGGTGATATCGTTGGCAAATATGTTCTCCCATGCAGTGGGCCTTCTTGTTGTTTTGTTGATGGTTTCCTTTGCTGTGCAAAAGCTTTTTATTTTGATGTAGTCCCATTTGTTTATTTTCTCTTTAGTTTCCATTGCCCTAGGAGCAGTATCAGAGAATAAATTCCTTCGGCATGTTTGCTATTTCGCTGCCTGTGGATTCCTCTAGTATTTTTATGGTTTCCCGTCTTACGTTTAAGTCTTTTATCCATTTTGAGTTTATTTTTGTGTATGGTTTAAGTTGGTGGTCTAGTTTCATCTTTTTGCATGTATCTGTCCAATTTTCCCAACACCATTTATTGAAGAGATTGTCTTGACTCCATTGTATGCTCTTGCCTCCTTTGTCGAATATTAATTGGGCATAGTGGTTTGGGTCGATTTCTGGGTTCTTTATTCTATTCCATTGATCTATATGTGTGTTCTTGTGCCAGTACCATGCTGTTTTAAGAACAGTGGCTTTGTAATACAGCTTGATATCTGGTATTGAGATTCCACCTACTTTGTTCTTCTTTCCCAGGATTGATGCTGCTATTCGAGGTCTTTTTTTATTCCAGATGAATTTTTGGAGCGTTTGTTCTAGATCTGTGAAATATGCCGTTGGTAATTTAATGGGGATTGCATTGAATCTATAGATTGCTTTGGGTAATATGGACATTTTGATGATGTTGATTCTACCAATCCATGAACACGGTATGTTCTTCCATCTGTTTATGTCTTCCTCTATCTCTTTTTTCAGTGTCCTGTAGTTTTTCGCATATAAGACTTTTACCTCCTTAGTTAAATTTATTCCTAAGTATCTTAATTTTTTTGGTGTAATGGTAAATGGGATTGCTTTTTCAGTTTCACTTTCTGTAAGTTCACTATTGGTGTAAAGAAATGCCTTAGATTTCTTGGTATTAATTTTGTATCCTGCTACATTGCTGAATTCATTTATTAAGTCTAATAATTTTTTGATGGAGTCTTTAGGATTCTCTATGTACAGTATCATGTCATCTGCAAATAAGGACAGTTTTACTTCTTCTTTTCCAATTTGGATGCCTTTTATTTCTTCTTCTTATCTGATCGCAATGGCTAGTACTTCCAGTAATATGTTGAACAGGAGTGGTGAGAGGGGGCATCCCTGTCTTGCTCCTGCTTTTAGGGGAAATGGTTTTAGTTTTTGCCCATTGAGTATGATGTTGGCTGTGGGTTTGTCATATATGGCTTTTATTATGTTGAGGTATGATCCTTCTATTCCTACCTTGCTGAGAGTTTTTATCAAGAAAAGGTGTTGGATTTTGTCAAATGCTTTTTCTGCATCACTTGATATGACTATGTGGTTTTTATCTCTCAATTTGTTTATGTGATGTATCACGTTTATTAATTTGGGGATATTGTACCATCCTTGCATCCCTGGGATAAATCCTATTTGGTCATGGTGTATGATCTTTCTGATGTACTGCTGGATCCGATTTGCTAGAATTTTGTTGAGTATTTTAGCATCTATGTTCATGAGGGAGATTGGCCTGTAATTCTCTTTCATTGTGTTGTCTTTACCTGGTTTTGGTATTAGGGTGATGCTGGCTTCATAGAATGAGCTTGGAAGTGTTCCTACCTCTTGAATTTTTTGGAATAGTCTGAAGAGGATAAGTTTTAGTTCTTCCTTGAATGTTTGGTAAAACTCCCCTGTGAAGCCGTCTGGCCCCGGGCTTTTGTTTGCTGGAAGCTTTTTGATTACTGCTTCAATTTCTTCCATAGTTTTTGGCCTATTGAGATTTTTAGATTCTTCCTGATTAAGTTTTGGAAGGTTGTATTTTTCTAGGAATATGTCCATTTCCTCCAGGTTGTTTAGTTTGTTGGAGTAGAATTGTTCATAGTATTTTTTAACAATCCTTTGTATTTCTGTGTGGTCTGTTGTTATTTCTCCTTTCATTTCTGATTTTGTTTACGTGGGTTCTCTCTCTTTGTTTCTTGGTGAGCCTGGCTAGAGGTTCATCAATCTTGTTTATCCTTTCTAAGAACCAGCTCTTGGTTTTGTTGATCTTTTGTATTGTTTTTTTTTTTTGGTCTCTATGTCGTTTATCTCCGCTCTGATCTTTATTATTTCTTTCCTTCTGCTTACACTGGGCTTTTCTTGTTGCTCTCTTTCTAACTCTTTGAGTTGTAGGGTTAAGTAATTTATTATCATTGTTTCTTGTTTTTTGCAGTAGGCTTGTAGAGCTATGAACTTCCCTCTCAAGACTGCTTTCACTGTATCCCATAGGTTTTGGATTGTTGTGTTTTCATTGTCATTTGTTGCCATGATGTTTTTTTATTTCTTCTTTGATCTCTCTGGTAACCCATTCATTGTTTAATAGCATGCTATTTAGTCTCCATGTGTTTGATTTTTTTATTGTAGTTGATTTCCAGTTTTATGCCATTGTGATCTGAGAAGATGCTTGAAATGATTTCTATCTTCTTGAATTTGAAGATACTTTGCCTGTGACCCAATATATGGTCTATCTTTGAAAATGACCCATGTGCACTTGAGCAGAATGTATATTCTGTGGCTTTGGGATTAAATGTTCTGAAGATGTCAATTAATTCCATCTGATCTAGTGAGTCATTTAGGATTGATGTTTCTTTGCTGATTTTTTGTTTAGAGGATTTGTCCAATGGTGATAGTGGGGTGTTAAAGTTCCCCACTATGATTGTATTGCTGTCAATCTCTCCCTTGATCCCCTCCAGAAGTTTTCTTATGTATTTGGGTGCTCCTATATTGGGTGTGTATATGTTTTCCAGAGTTATTTCTTCTTGTTGGAGTGCTCCCTTTAGTATTATGAAGTGGCCTTCCTTATCTCTTTTTATGTCCTTCACTTTGAGACCTAATTTGTCAGATATAAGTATTGCTACCCCAGCTTTTTTTTTTTTCATTTCCATTTGCCTGAAAAACCTTTTTACATCCCTTCACCATCAGTCTGTGTGCATTTTTTTTTCTGAGGTGGGTTTCCTGTAGACAGCAGATATATGGGTCATGTTTTCTTATCCACTCAGTTACCCTATGTCTTTTGATTGGGGCATTTAATCCATTTACATTTAAAGTTATTATTGATAGATACTTGTTTGTCGTCATTTTTATTCTTTACCCCTGTGTTCCTTCTTCATTTCTTATTTTTTTCTTTTTACAGCAGACCCTTTAGCATTTCTTGCATTTCTGGTTTGGTGGTAATAAATTCCCATAGTCCTTTTTTGTCTGTGAAGGTCCTGATTTCACCCTCAATTTTCATTTATAGCCTTGTTGGGTACAGTATTCTTGGATTCAGACCCTTCGTTTGCATGATTTTGTATATTTCATTCCATTCCCCTCTTGCCTGATGCGTTTCTGTTGAGAAATCAGTTGCTAGCCTGATGGGGGATCCTTTGTAGGTAACTTTTTGTCTCTCTCTGGCCGCTTTTAAGATTCTTGCTTTGTCGTTAGTGTTTGCCAATTTAATTATAATGTGCCTTGGAGTCGGTCTTTTGGGGTTCATTTTGTTTGGGACTCTGTGAGCTTATTAGATTTGTGTGAGCTTTTTCTTCCCTATATCAGGGAATTTTTCTGTCATTATTTTTTCAAACAGGTTTTCTATTCCTTGCTCAGTTTCCTCTCCTTCTGGCACCCCTATGATGCGGATGTTGTTTCGTTTTGTATTGTCCCAAAGTTCTCTTAGGCTCTCCTCCTGCTTTTTAATTTTTTTTTCTAGAAGCTGCTCTGCTTGGGTATTTTTTCCTACCTTGTCTTCTAGCTCTCTGATGCGGTCCTCTGCTTCTTCTAGTCTACTGTTGATGCTTTCTATTGAGTTCTTTATAGCAGTGATATCATTTTTCATTTCTTTTTTGTTCTTCATTTCCTCTTGGTTCTTACACATATTGTTGAATTTGTCTTCCATTCTTTTCATCCACCTTATGACCATTTCTCTGAATTCTTTCTCTGACAGGTTGCTTGCCTCCATTGCCTCCATTTCATTTACTTCCTTTTCTGGTGATGCCTGTTTTTCTTTCATATGCGGGCTGTTTCTTTGTCTCCCCATGGTCTCTCTTTTCCAGGTGTTTGGTTATGTAGTTCTCTCTCTTTCCGTGAGGAGGAGCAGGGCTCCTCTGAGTCTACGTATTCGTGCTGCTTTAGATCCAGTGTTTCTGGGTCAGTAGCCGATTCCTGGATGCCGTGGTTGCAGGGTCTTTGGATGTATACGCTTCCGAAAACAGCAACTCAAGATGCCGCGGACTCCATGGCTGAGCCAGCCGTTCCCGGAGGGTTTGCAGCCGCAGTCTCCAACAGTCCCCTTTCTCCGAGAGTCCTCTGCCTTTCCCGGCTGCAAACTGTCTCCCAGCTGAATTTCCTCTGCCTATTTGGGCTAGATGTTACTCAGTTCAGCTGCTCACCCTATTTAAGGAGCCGATCTATGGTCTCTAGTGCTTTCCGTACCAGGAAAAATCAGAAGAGGTCAGCTCAGGGATCAAGCCGGTAAGTGTGGTGGCAGCCTCTTCCAGAAGTCTCCTCAGCCGAGTGAGTTCCCAAGACACTGTGTTCTGGAGAAGCGGAATTTTTTTTTAATATATTTCACTCTAAAGGCTCAATTTGAAACTAAAATTGTGAAATAAAAGGTGCATTTTATTATATTTTAGGGACATTGTTTTTGGCAGAAAAATGCTCTTGCCTCAAGAAAATTTAGCTTTCTATAAATTTTAAAATGTAAGAATATATAATATTGGAATTTTAAAGATGATGGGTGGAGAAGGGAAATCATCAGGAATCAAATGAAATGAAGAAGAGAAAAGAATTCAAGAGACTATTAGTCATTTATTGCCTTAGGCCAATTAGTGAAGCTATTATAGTTCTGGGATAAATGTAAGGAATCATTAGGATTAGTCTTTCTCCTGTTGGCAGACCTGTCTTTAATGCCCAGTGACAAGAAAAATGATAGAAATCTTTGCCCAGCTGTGCAGACAAGAGAGATGTTGAGAAATGTATCCTGTGACCCTTACATTCAATATACTATTTCTAAGTGCACACAACCTTTTCGACAGGATTACTTCAGTAAAGTGTTCACAACTAATTAGAATTACATGATGTCACCTTTGGTAGGAAAATTTTTGAGGAAGGGTAGGTTGCATTTGTAGGGGGGCAGATGTTTTGTTGGATTTTAGCTAAATACAACAGATTAATCTCATGTTTATCTACTTTCCCATATGAATCCCTGCTATAATAAAACCAAGGATATAAATTGACAAGGACAAAGTGAATAGGAAGGGCACATTAGTGGACAAGAGACTGCTGAACATGTTATTAGATTGAAGAAAGCTAAAATGCCTTCAGAAGGAAATAATAAATTTAAGTGGATCAATCCTCTCCACAGAATCTCTGAAAGCCTCAGACTTAGAAATATGAAGTATTGTTGAAAGTGGGGGAGAAGCAGTGTGGAGTGGGAGTTGAGACGCAATGACAGAATCCAGGGGGATTAAACATTGTCACATGCAGTCATTAGATCCCCTATGATTTATGTCCCATACAGAAATGTGAGCACTCTTTCTCCACCCAGGCAGACGATTATTCTCTAAAGAAATTGGAAAGGATAAAACCATGAGGTTTCACATATAATTAATAGTACTTTCAGAAAGAGAACAGAGAAAAGACAGCAGATGCTATTATATGTTTTAAAAAGGAAAGTGAGTTAGTAAATGAGAAGGGTTCAAAGCAGTTTCTGGCACCATACAGTAAGCAAAGCAAAATGTTAGCTTTTATATTGTTGTGTTTTTTTTAATTTTTGTAGCTCATCATATTATTCATCCATAAATTGCTGCCACTCAAAACCATAATGAGGGCAGATTTCCTAGCCATTTGAGTCAGAATTAGTAAGTAGCCAGAATAGAAGGCAAAGCAAAAATAACTTGTTTCCAATAAAATTGTCCTAGGGAATAAATTGTCTTAAAACACATAAACGAGTACACACTGCATATATACTTATATGTAGTAAATGTATGTATGCGTTAAGTAATATATATTAAATACAAGTATAAAATAAAGAAATAACTTGTCATTTAAAATGGGTTACAATGCAAGTTGAGTTTTCTTGTAGCAAATGTTTGTGTGACTTATCTTTGCAAACAAAATAAACATTAGACTAAAGCTCTAAAAATCGAGTTCCTGTAATAAGATTCACTTTTACTTTATTGTCATATAATATTTAGGAAAAATTCTGAAGTATTAAAAATTAAATTGCATTCCCAGTAGTTATGTTATCATCCCAAATGGACAAGCTGACAGGCAGAATATTTTTAAATAAAAAATTAATGAACAATTTATTAATCTAATTTGACTATATGTTATTCTGAATCCAGAATTTTAAGCAATGAAAAAAAAAAAACAGATTTGCTGCCCCACCAGTGTGGCTCAGTGATTGAGTGTCAACTTATGAACCAGGAGGTCCTGGTTCGATTCCCGGTCAAGGCACATGGCCCGGTTTCAGGCTTGATCCACAGTACAGGGCGTGCAGGAGGCAGCTAATCAATGATTCTCAGAATTGATGTTTTTATCTCTCTCTCCCTCTCCATTCTTCTCTCTGAAATCAATAAAAATATATATTTTAAAAAATAGATTTGTAAAGAAACATATTGGCCACTGTGGGCAGGATATAAAGGGGAACCAAAGTTTTGCCACCCTAAAGCTGCTTTTTGGGATATTGATTTTAAACTGGTTATTACAAAAAAAAGAAGACTCAGAAAGAACCTCTGACCCTCTCCCTTTTCCTGCCTAAGAGATTCAGAAGGAAGAACCTGCTTCAGGAAGGGAATCTTCGCACAGTCAGCTTGGCATTAGACAGAGGACTCCTAGCGGGAACCTGTTGACTAGATTCTCCCATGTCCCATTGTTTCTGAGTTGCTTAGCAAAACTTTACCTGCATGTGTGTTCTGCTCTTCCTCACCTACCTGAAAATCACCCATTATCATTTCTTAAACCTAAAACTCCATTCCCCCCTTTTCTCCTTTTGTTCAAAATGTCATAAATATACAATTTTGCCTCACTGTATTTGGAATTTTCATGCTTATGTGAATTCCCCATGCACACATATTGAAATTTGATTTTCTCCTGTTAATCTGTCTGTCTCGTTAATTTGATTATTAGCCCAGGTAAAAAATTAGAAGGTGGGAGAAAAAGTATTATTATTTTTACCTCCCACAGAGTATTCACGTAGAAGGAACATTATATTTCAACAGAGCTTTAGGCATCCGGGATATGAGAATGGATCTCCCCAACTATTATATCATTTCAGTTGAAATGATAAGCTTTGTGTCTTTGCTATGTGAAGCTGTTACTACTAAGTTTACTATAATTTTTACACTAGTAGTAAATATATTTTAACCTTCCAATCATGTTCCTATTTTGGACATTGCTGGTAATTCTAAGATGTTTGTATTACATTCTGTAATACAGACCACAGGAAGACTAGGTAATTTACCCTCAGAAACATAACCTTAGCTTCATTAAATTAATACCCTGCTATAATTAATGAAATTCTCCAGAAAGATTGAGTTTACCTAAAAGCAACAGATCTAAATAATAAAAGTCTTACTTATATTGATTATTTGTCATATCTTCTGGTGTGACTTGACAGTTGTAACAAAATCTGAGGGTGACTTCATGGATTGCTCCTCTGAAAAACAAGCTGCAGTTCTGAATGTTCTGGAGAGGAATACAGACTACAGTCAAGCCCTGTGCTGCCCATGGCCCCAAAATAATGACAGGCATTTACTTGGCTGTCATTTAAAAATTCAAAAATTCTTAGGACTTTTAATGACTTAAGTATTTAAATGTCATCATTATCTGAATGACATTATATAGAAATTGTCCCAATAGATGCTTAATAAATTATTTAGATTAATGTAAAGTAATATGTGTTGTGTATATAAGCTATACTAATAAAAGAGAAATATGTAAATTGACTGTCACTTCACAACACCCACAGCCAATCAGGAGTGAGTATGCAAATTAACCTGACAAAGATGGCAGCAGCCCTGCCCCCTGGCCGCTATAGGCCTCTGGGCAGCACACACACTCAGGGCTTCCCTGCCGTGCTCCACATCTTTCAACCATCCTTGCAGCCTCCCTGTGGCCCAGCCCCTGGCCTCAGAGGCAACCCTCTGGTGCCTGAGGTCATAGCTCCCAGTGTCTGGTGTCTCCCTCTACCGCACCTCTGCCCCGCTGCTCTGGTAAACAAAACCCTAGCATTGGAGCAGCCCCACGGGGGCGGACATGCACAGGAGCTCAATCGGTGCACAGTTGGCATGCTCCAGAAGCCCCAGGCCAGCCAAGGGGCGATGGTGGCAGCAGTGGTGGCAGCGGCAGGTGACTCAGCTTTGTTTTTGTTTTGTTTTGTTTTGTAATTTTATTTTATTCTTTAAAGTAATACAGATACTTGTTTTAAAAGTTAGATTTTTTACCATATCCAAGTTCTGCTGACTGTCTCATTAAGACCCAAACTACTGGAACTGGTGCTGGCGAGAAGGAAAGTGATTTATTTAAGTGCCAACACCCTGAGGGGGTGGGGGACTCTTGTCCCAAAGCCCATCTTAACATCTCAGTGCAGGCCAGGGTTTTTATCAGGCGGGAGGGGGGAAGCAGAACAAAGAGATAAGGGGGAAGGGGCTGTGGACGGGCAGGCAGTGTTCTTGCTGGTCCTGATGTAGATCTTTATTGACTGTGTTGTAGGCACAATCCCCAGTGTGAGGCGTGCAGGAGGCAACTGATCAATGATTCTCTCTCATCATTGATGTTTCTATCTCTCTCCCTTCCTCTATGAAATCAATAAAAATCTATTTTAAAAAAACTTTTAATATGCAATCTCAAATTCTAAGAAAAATTAGGTTAGAATAACAAGCTGTTTTTAATATTTACTAAGATTAACATGGGTAGTTTTATATAAGTTCTCTAATAAGGTCACTTTCTTAGTACAACCTCATTTAAGTTTCATTCAATGGCTAGTCAGACTAATATAAGTAGTATATCACATTCATTTCCCATTACAGATTTACTTTCTTTCATGTACCTTTTCTTTTTTGAAATTGTAGTGACATAATTAAGGTTCAGCCTCTAAGTCTGAAGAATTTGTATATAATCTGTTCATCTTTTATCTGTCTAGTAAACACAAATAAGGATTAGGAAATTTTAAAATGTGGTTTGATCACCACAGTAATAAAGATTCTGTTTTGCAGACTTTTCAGCTATGAAAATAAGCAATAATTTATGTGATTAGAGTTTTTAAAGAATCAAGAGGCAGAGCTTTCAATAGGAAGATAAAGGGCCCTGAAAAATGGTTGTTTCTTTCAATATATTCTTCCATATGAAATCATATTAAAGTGACCACATATGAGTAGCCTGGAAAGGGCAGTAATAACATAGAACAAAATCCTGCAAACTGGACTTGAGGAAAATAATAAGGTTGAGTGGGTATAAAGATTAAAAAGCATTTTTGTCTGGGAAATAGCTCTCCATCTTCATTCTCAATTCTTTTACTTACTGACTGTGCTTTTGAATGTATATAAGAACTTATGGTATTGTTCATGGTTGTGGGTACTAAAAAAATCTAATACCTTCCCTTCCACCTTCTAAGTCTTCTGGCTGGGATACTTATAGCGAAAAATAAAAAAAAAAAATAAAAAAATAAAAAAAAAAAAAAGGAAAACACATAAATAATAAAAAAAAAAAATCCCAGACAATGAGGTGACATTGGGTATATAAGAAATTTTGGACAAAGGAAAAAAAGGGGGAGCAAGGTCTTAGATTTCAGAAGTGAGAATGGGTGATTTACAGATAGTTGAGGGAGAGCAGGACACACATGGCAGGATAATCCTTTCTGGGCCACTCAGAAACAATGGTTCACAGAAGGTATCTAGCTAACAGGCCCCTGCCTGAAACCCTCTTATTTCCCATACTTAATTTAAATCAAGCTAAGGCAGCATCCTAAGATTTCCTTTAAAAAGCAGGTTTTTTAGTCTGAATCTTTTGGGCAGGAAAAGAAATGGGGAGTCTTTCTGTGTCTTGTCTTACCTAATAATAGACAAACTTGTAAATTGACCATCCCTCTGCTACACTAACCAGCCAATCAGGAGAGTATGCAAATTAACCCAACAAAAATGATGGTTAATTTACATACATAGGCGCGAAGTGGCAGAGCGAAGACTAAAGGCTCTGGCTGGAGCCGCGAAAACTGAAGGCTCCTGCCGGAGCAAAGGCCTGGGTCCCAGAGGAAAACCAGTGCCAGCAGCCAGGGGAAGGGAAGGCCTATTGCATGTATCTCTTCCTGCAATGGGCCTCTAGTTTCTTAATAAAAAGCTTAGCCAAAACCGGTTTGGCTCAGTGGATAGAGCGTCGGCCTGCGGACTGAAAGGTCCCAGGTTCGATTCCAGTCAAGGGCATGTACCTGGGTTGCGGGCACAACCCCAGTAGAAGATGTGCGGGAGGCAGCTGATCGATGTTTCTCTCTCATCGATGTTTCTAACTCTCTCTGTCTCTCTCCCTTCCTCTCTGTAAAAAATCAATAAAATATATTTAAAAAAATAAAAATAAAAAGCTTAAAATGAATAACTCAAAGAGCAGCTTTAGGGTAGCAGAATTTTGGTCCCTTCAGGGTCAAGTGGCATAGAATATATGTAATACTCAGTGGGTACTAATTATAGGGCAGGGATTGTTAGGCTTTTTGTATGCATATTTTAGCAGCTTCTCACACCAGCCCATGAGATGACATTATTATCTCCATTTGATGATAAGGATTGGGTTGAGAGGCAAATTAATTGGCCTAGTTTATATGGTAAATAAATTCTAGACCCAGGACTTAAATCTAAATCAGCCTTGACACCAAAATTCATTGTCTTTTCATGACTGGTTGCTGCCTCTGCATGGTACTATTTCCTTGTTTACCGCCCTGAGGTTACCCCGCTCTGATCTACATAGCAGTGCGCCTTCCCCAATTCAGGGAAGAAGCAATAATCCTGAATTTTTTTAGTTTAGGGATGGATATGATGACAGATTCTGAGAAATTGTAACATAGCTTTCAAAACTCCTGTTTTTTTCCTATTATTTTTTGGGGAGCCTGTTACTGGGAAGTTGCATGCTCTTTATTAAAAAATAAAAAATGGAATAAAAGGAGGGACACTTTAGAAATGAAGGTATACTTTAATTTTCTAATGTCATAGTATTTTTTTTCTCACATTGAAAAAAGAAAATCATTCTGCACCCAACCTGTGTGGCTCAATGGTTGAGCATCAACCTATGAACAAGGAGGTTATGGTTCTATTCCATTCAGGGCACATACCCGAGTTGGGGGCTTGATCCCCAGTAACTGGCATGCAGGAAGCAACCAATCAGTGATTCTCTTTCATCATTAATGTTTCTATCTCTTCCTTCCTTTCTGAAATCAATAAGAAAAAGAAAATCATTTCATTGACTTAATCACCTTTAGTGTGTGTGTGTTTCCAAAAAAAAGAACAAAACCCTGACAACAATTTCTGAACATTATAACAATCTTTTGATGAAAAATCCTTTTACTGTTTCTCTATGTTGGTCTTTTTATTTCTTTACTGTAATGTTTGTAATTACTTTTTACCAGGCAGCAAACTCTTGGGAGAAACATAAGGAAGTTATAGTTGATGGAAAATCAACTCCAAGAAAGAATGTTGCATATGCAGTATGACACAGTATAGAATTTAGTATTTCCCCACCCTGTTCTTATTTCTATTCCTGTAAACATTCATTATCTATTAATCAAATTGTAACTTCCCTGTTTTTTTGCAATACTTCCCCTTTATGTTCAAATGACAGTATTGGACTTGAAGTCCAAATGCCTCATCAACTATAATTTATGTGTGACTTTTCAATTGGTTATGACTCTTCTATAAAATAAAACTGTTCTTAATATCTAAAACACTGAAACTAGGATACATCTGTGAAGTTAATTTAACAGTTACATAAGAAATCTCACTTTTTCTTCATTTAATTTATTCTCTGTGTATTGCCATGTAAAATAAAATACTGTTCACAATAAATGCAAGCATTTGGAGAGCAAATGAAAAACTACAAAATAATTAAACTATTAATAAAAAAATCACAAATGATTTAATCATAAACTTGAAAATTCACTAAGATAACTGCTATCCAAAGAGGTCATGTTACCAATTCTTTTTCTCACTGGATGAAAGAATAATTTGAATAAATTATAAACTGAATTTTGACAACAAACATAACTGGATAAATTATATTTTTAGATTTCATATACTTGTTTACTTTTATTAAAGTTATTAATATCATATGATTGAGCTATTTTGTAATTAAACCATTAAACAAATCCAGATGGAAAACTATTAAATATTATGCCCAGATGTGCTCATGTCATGTCATTGGCTTATTAAAATACATAAACAGACCAATAAATAAATTAATTCAGTTTTTGCTAATATTAGTCATTCTATTAAATTTGGTTCTAGAAAAATGACTTTGTATCAAACTTGAAAGTAAAGAGGCCACTTATGTACTTTTTAAAGCCCATATTACACAATTTAAATGGTCTAAGAAAGTTAATAGTGCTGCTGGGTATCATTTGTGTAGGTCATTCAAAACATTGTCACATCTGTCAACTATTGCTGTGTATGTATTATGGGAGCTAATGAGTTTGGCAGCTGTCTGCTAACATTGTCAGCAAAAATGTGTGTGTATGTACATGTGTGTGTTTGTGTGTGTGTTTGTAGTAAATGAAGTGATGAGGCATGTGACTCACATATGCAAACTGTGAAGCACCTTATAATTGATGCTTTTATAGAATGTATTCATACTATTTTTTTCAATTAAACCTTCGTGTTTATGTTAGAATATGTAAATATGTTAGAATAAGTGATGCGAGGATAAATTAAAAAGTATGCAAAACCTAGGAAAATAAATGCATTTAAAACATTAATTTTTAAAAAGCATTAATTGGAAATTTGTCTATACAAATTATTTTTAATAGAATTTTAATTAGTAGAGGAACAAGAATCTAGGTTACTTAGTAATTTTTTCTTCAGCAAGGATATGCACTTACCACCAAAAATTCCACATGAAACAGTATTACTTAGAAAACCAGAAAAGAAAATGATAAAATGCTGCAGAAGTCTAAGTTAATAATATGTATATATTCAAATATTATTTTATAAAAATCATATGGGAAATATTTTAAGGAGATATTTAAAAATGAGAAAGCTATATATAAATAAGGATATTTCCAAGTATGATAGCAAATATAAAACATATGACAAAAGAATAAATGGTTTTCAAAGCAGATTTATTTTAGTGAAAAAATTAGATCAAGGATTATGAAAAATCAGGATTGAGAAAATTATAAAAATTGAAAGAGTGAAAAAGGAGGCATATATGTTGATGAAAGAAACTATGGCGTTTTCTCTTCTGTAAAATTTCTTTTCTTTTTGGAAGAACAAGTTCTTAAAAGTGTTACCAGAGGAAATTGGCTTTTTTTGTGGTGTCGTGAGAAAAATATTTCAGGGACACACACGTAGGAGAAGTTTAGTGATAGTGGCAAGATTATTAGAGCAAAAAGTGACAAGTGACAGTACACTCTCAGAGAGGCAGAGAATGGGCGGGCTATAGGGTAGCAGCTGCCCTGAAGGCCTTGCTGAGCTTCTATATATTTCTTTGAGTTTCTTGGGCAAGAGCAGGCTTTCTTTCAAATGATTCAATCTCTTTCCTGGCTTTTCCCAGGCCTGTGCTGGTGTCCTCTACCCATCCAATCTCTTCTCTGGATTTTCTGGAGATTTATGCCCTTCTTCAATCCAATCTTTTTCCAAGAATTTTCCAGGCTAGTGCCCTCCCCCTTTAATGGTTGCTATTTTGGCTCATAGTTCTGCTTCTTCATTTGGCTTCTGCTGTGCATGTACTCAGCAAAAAGAAATTTCCCCTTGCTGTTTTTCCCTCCCGCTGTGAACCCTACAGAACAATGGTTACCCATTTACCCCCCAGGGTGACTATAAAGCTGTCTTTCATGCCTGGTGGACTAGGCAGGTTGTTGTAAGAATGATGTCAGTTACTCCCTGCAATGACTGTGAAATTGCTCTTTCCTGACTTAACCACGCTTAATTTGCTCCCTTCTCTTTCATTAATAACTAACTGCCTACTCTGACAAAAGTAAAATAGGAGATGCTTCTTTCCAGTACTGTTGAACTTTCTGGTTGTGGAACACTACTTATGCAAGAACAAGCAGAAAAGCTTGCGTAGCACAAACACAAGAACAGCGTATTTTAATGGCATCAGAGAACTACCGGGGCTTTGAGGACTTAAACAGTTGACTCTCAAAAGAAGGAAAATTCAGAGAGGTGGACCGCAAATTTGTGTTATGTTTTCCCTCAAGGCATTTGACAATTCTTAAGAGTAGCTAAGAGGCTGAGAAGATTAGTGAACCTTGCTTCCAGGAGTCCTAAAGGTGGCAGATTGAATCAGATTTCAGGACCAACCAAGGAGGAGGAACCCTAGTAAACATGGCTTACAGTTACAAACCATGATGGGCTATATCCTACAAGTAGGGGAGAATTGGAAATAAACTAGTCCACAAAAGAGTTGTCACAGGTTCAGCCAGCCCAATGCCTGATGGGTTTAAGTAATCAGCTTCTACAATAAGTACCTGCAAGAAAAAATATTCTACCTGAGTAAAGACAAAAGTTTTGTAAAAGTACATTTTTATTCCAATTTTTCATAGACAATGTATAGAATTAAATTGTTGACATCTGAACATATGTGATGTATAGAGCAAGAATAGTGGACAATCCAATATGGAGTCACTATCAGCCATGCGTTATATCAAGTGCTGTGGCAATACTGAGGTAATGGGGTATAACAGGAATGCCCTTAGGAAAGGCCTAGAACACCTAAAACCACAAGTCTGGACATTTAGATAAGGACTCCATCTTGACACCGATATGAGTGGGACATCCACTCCTTGTGGGCTATAAGAACTCAGAGCTCTGACCACTGAATGTTGGAGCTTGGCTGTACCAGGGATCACACTTGAACCCCTGCTAAATTTCCACTGTACTGGACTTATGCCTCCACTGAAGCTGCCTGGTTTGACACTGACACCTACCACTTTACCTGCAGACACTGCCACTGACTGGGAGTTTGAACCCTATGTTCACTCTGCTTGCTTCTATCTTGTAAGCTCTTCCTTTCTGTGTGTAACCTGCATGTGATTCTATTGGCTCACTGGGGAAGTCTCCCCTAATAAATCTGGCATTGTGGAAAGACACAAATGTGTGTGTGTGTGTGTGTGTGTGTGTGTGTGTGTGTGTGTGTCCTTTCTGGGATGCTTCCTTGCTCACAACATGCCAAAATAACTTTGCAGTATTCCGGAAGGGCCCCTGCAACACCTCAAAAGATTTGTCTTTTATATTTACAGAAAAAGAGGATTAATGGTATCTCATTTCTCACCCATATCTGATTTACATGACATTTAGATAAGTCTTTGGACTTTAGACTCTAGAGTTAATGCTAAAATGAATTAAGACTTTTGGGTTTGTTGAGATGGAATGAATGTATTTTGCAAAGGGGCATGACTTTGAACAGGCCATTGACAAAATGATGTGAACTGAATGTTTATGTCTCCCCAAATTTATTTGTTGAAACCCTACCATCCAATGTGATGGTATCAGTGGGCAGGGCCGGGAGGTAATTAAAATTAAATGAGGTTATAAGGGCTCCACCTTCATGAATGGGATCGATGTCCTTATAAGAGTCACAGGAGTGAAAGCTTCCCTTCTCTTTGCTCTCTGCCATGTGAGAAAATAACAAACAGTCTAGTATCTGCAACCTAGAAGAGGGTTCTCACCAGAACTTGACCATATTGCCAACCTGATCTTAGATATCCAGCCTCCAGAACTATGAAAAATAAATTTCTTGTGTTTGTAACCCACCCATTCTATATGATACCTTGATATAGAAGCCTGAATTGATTAAGACACTGTCAATATAAGAATGACCAAACCTGAAGAGAATTTTTATGAGTTTATTTGAACCAAAACTATTTGCCAGGAAGCAAGATTTTAAATGCTCCTGTTACAGAATTTACCAGGCGACCAAAAAAATACACAGGAGCACTTGGAGGTCCAAGGTAAACCCATTTATTTTCAGATGTTTCACATGTACTAGTGCAGTGACGCAGGGGGTCAGTTCTCCAAATCCTGAGTCAGCCAATATGGAGGAAGCTTTCTCTTTATACTTTCGGTTTCCTTGTTTCCTATCTGTTTCCTAACTACCAGGCTTTAGTGGTGGCTTCCACAGCCCCTCCTGAGTCAGTTAGAATGGGGAAGTTAGGTTGCATCTAAATGCCTGGTCGGTGGCACCAGTGACCTCCCCTGGAGCTAAGCTGTTTTATGGCCCCTTTGTAAATTGAGAGCAATCAGGAAAACAGGTCTTGCTAGACCACATTGTGGAGAAAGGGGCAGTGACTTAAGTATAGGCTGTCAAGAATGCACATTAGGTTACTGGCACAGATTTAGATGGCTAGCTCCCCTAAAATGTCTGATTTTCCCCATCACGCCATAGAATGACAGTTTTTCAGGTTTTTTTAATGCATTTGAAATTAAGAAGGAATCATTAAAAAGATTACATGAAGATGGTAGAAAACAAGGTGGGAATTGAATTACAGGATAGTTAATAAGATTATGTACTCCTTGGAGGGTGGTTAGCTTATTTCAAAGGTGTGTTAACCTAGATGCACAGAAACAATGGATAGGTCTTGCTTAAGGCAAAGATAAACCTTTTACTAAAAATGTTATATGCCCAAGGTGTAACTACTCACTATGACCTGCCCAGTTAGTAATTTATGATCAGGTAACCTTGTGAGGTTACTTTCCACAGAACTCATTTTTCATCAATTCCCCCTTTAGTCATAAATCAATCCGAAGGATGCATTGATGACCCACCTTTGGTTGGATAGTGTGATCTCACAGCCCTAGGAAGGCTCATTCCTAGTTAAGTCTCAGTATGGATGTTGTCTCATTGAAATAGTAGACATTGGAATTGGCACAATACTATATTGATGGAATGTGAGTTAAGACCAAATTTTTCCCAGAAACAGAGGAGCAGGTAAATGAAAGGCAGTCAAGTATTATGGCCTTCACTGTGAACAACATACTAGATCATTTCTATCTTCTGAACTATCATGATCCAAGTTTTTCTGTCTTATTTTTCTGTATTTTGTATCTAGTATAACATTTACATAAGCCATAAAAAGAGGATCAATAGTCATACATTTTCAGTAATCATAAACAGTTGGGCTATATGGAGAAACCCAAAGAAGAAGTATAACTATTATTATGACTAATATCATTCGCAGAGAGGTAAAGACAATAAAATAATTTATTTCTGAGTTAAACATCAATCTGTAGGTAAACAGGCCTTGCAATGTCTTGGGAAAACTGCTACCTCTCAGCTCAGTAGCTTCTCACCCTGGAGGCTTTGTGCCTGTTGTAAGTGAAGGTGACTGTTCGTTCCAAAAAACAACATTTCCAGGTAGCAGTCAATGATCACTAAAGTCTTTGTCTCCTTGGAGCTTGTTGGGAAAGGAAGTGATTACCAATTTGGCATTTTCTTTAAGTGACTTTGAACAACCTTGGCAATCGTGTAAGATATCTCTCAATAATTTTAGCTCATAAATTCCTTCATCTGAATTAAGTCCAGCTTAAATGCACCATGATGCCTGAAAGAATACACAGGCCATAAATGGGGTTTGCCAGGAAACCTGGAAACACCAAGTGGCCATCTTGGTGAAGAGACAGGAGGGCTAGGTAATCAGGGATGGGACCATAGGAGGAGGAAGTAGAACTGGGGAACCCAGCTAGGCAGAATTGCTAAGGCAACCCAGCTGGTTGGGGAAAGAAGAGCACCCGTGGGAGACATGAGCTTTAAAATATATGGATGTTGCTAAAACAGGCAGCTTGCAGATAACCAATCATAAGGCAGTGAGGCATATAACCAATCCCAAGGATGTTATTAAGGCAGAATTCTTTGAAATGACCAATCAGGAACTAGCAAAGTATATATCTATCCCTAGACAAAGAAGGACACTCTCTTCTCTGGTGCACTGGGTTCTTGGGTCTCCTATAGCAGGGGATATGCCCCTGTGCCCACGTGGCTTATGACCACATGGAATTTATGAGACCATATGGGACTCCACACATGGACTGATGGATTTTCATTAGCTTGGATGCTGAACTACTACACCTGGCTGCAACAAAGAGTGGAAGCTCTAGACCAGTGGTTCTCAACCTTGGCTGCACATTAGAATCACCTGGGAATCTTTTTAAAATCCTGATTTCTGGGCCTCATCCTCCAGAAATTCTGTTTCTTTGTTACTAATGTTGTGGCCCCACCCCATAACAAAGAAACAGAATTTCCGGAGGATGAGGCGCAGAAATCAGGATTTTAAAAAGATTCCCAGGTGATTCTAATGTGCAGCCAAGGTTGAGAACCACTGCTCTAGACACTGGCCTGTTTTTGAAACCCCAAGCTGCACCTTTTCCAGGACTGGCTTCTCTCAATAAACTTTGCTTCTTCTAACCATATTTGTCCACAAATTTATTTGTCAATTTTACAAGACAACGAACTTGAACCCAAACACCACATTTTGGTTTCATTGGATTGACCATAGCCTCAACAATTTGCTTAATTTACAACCATTGTTTACCCATTTGACATACTCTAGAAATTTTTCATGGCTTATTTTACAACTAGAGGCCTGGTGCACAAAATTCGTGGGGGGGGGGGGTCCCTCAGCCCAGCCTACACCCTCTTGCAATCCAGGACATCCCTCTCACAATCTGGGACTTCTGGCTCCTAACCGCTCTCCTGCCTGCCTGCCTGATCGCCCCTAACTGCTTGCCTGCCTACCTGATCACCCCTAACCACCTTTGCCTCAGCCCCTGCACGCAGGACCCAGGCTTCCCTCCTCTGGCTGGCCCCAGGCACCTGGGACCCAGGACCTGGGCTGGCTTCGCCCGGGCCCTGGCTTAGTCAGGAAGGATGTCTGGAATGACTTCTCAAAGACATCCTGTCTATCCTGTCTAATTAGCATATTACCCTTTTATTAGTATAGATGCTTCCCATGTAATAGAAACAAGTTATGTGCTTCCAAAATGCAATGGTGGAATAGAGTTAGGATAGGGATTCCCATTCCAAAAATGGAGAAATAAAAAAGAAGAAAGGGGGGATAGATCCCAAGCAAGTCCAAAACTTCCCAAACCAACTCCATGAGATCTTAAGGCTTAAGGATAAACTTTGGCTCAATGTTCTGCCCTCCAGACATAATGGGATAGCAGAGTCACCCCACACATTGGTGGGATAATGGTCATGCTGTAGCTCTCTACAGTGGCCCCACCCACCCACATCACAGCTTTCCATTGCAGTGAGGGTCACACCTCCAGGTCTCTGCTGAATGGCCCCATCCCCATGTCTCTGCTGGTAATTGAAGCTGTCAGAGTATGCAGTTAGTTGGTTATTAACAAAAGAGAAGGGAGCAAACCTGATTAAGTCAGGAAACGGCAGTTTCACAGGCACCCAGGGTTTAACCGGCATTGTTCTGGACAACATCCTGCCTAGTCAACTAGGCAGGAAAGACAGCTTTACAGCCACCTGGGTGGTAAACAGGTAACCAGCATTGTTCTGCCAGCTTTACAGGGAGAGGGGAAAAGGTCAAGGGGGGATGCCTTCCACTGAGTGCATGCGCAGTAGAAGCCAAGATGGTGCAGAGGGATTCTTTTTACTAAGCACATGCAGTAGAAACCAAACGAGGAAGTAGAACTATGAGGCATGTGCAATAGGAGACAAAATGGCGAACGTAAATGGGGGAGGACACTTGCCTGGGAAAGTCTGTGAAAAGGATCAGATTGAAGAAAGGCACAAGCCCCCAGAAAATCCAGGAAACATATTGGATAATGGGGAGGACACAAGCACACGCTCTGGGAAAGCCAGAAAAGAGATTGGGTAGTTTGAAAGAAAGCTTGCTCTTTCCGGAACCCAAGGAAGTATAAGGCAGGTAAGGTAGACAAAGTGGTGTATTGTACCCCACAAATCACACAAGGACACCTCAAGAAGTCGAATTAAGGAGCCACATTTATTTCAAAGCCTGGACTATGAGGGGGCAATGCTCTCCAAATCTCGTAGTGCCCCCTTGGCCGAAGCATCAGACTTATATAGGCAAATATCACAAAGGTATTGATTACATCTCGAGGTTTGGAATGTAGAACCTAGTTTCCAAAGAGCAGTTTGTTACAGAAGCTTAGATTGAGCAAGTTAGTTATCTTACAAGGATTAATTATAGTTTCGGGTCTTGGGACCACTGAGTCAACAGAAACACATTATCTGGAGCCATCGGGTCCTGGGACCACTGAGTCAATGGAAACACATTATCTGGAGTCACTGAGGCCATTTAGAGTAATTGTGCTGCCATGGTCTCCAGGTGCAGAGGAATGTGTTTCGAAAGACCAGTAAGATCACTACCAATGGGGGGTATTCAAACCACAATCAATGGAGTATTCAATCGAATGGGATAACTTATATAAGTTCAGAAAATCAAAATAACTTTTCTATTATTTTAGCAAGCAAATAATTACAGAAGCCCAAATCAGCAGGGTTAACATATTAAACAGCAATTTTTACCCAAGCATGGTTGCTACCATGCTTCAAAAGAACCCAGTGTGCACCTTCCTTGGAGCATGTGCATGCCCTTCCTTCCCTCGGGCACGTAAGTACTTTTTGCCTTTTTTCTCCTAAACTCTAAGGGTTCTCATGAGACTTGCATGCAGGGAAGTAGCAAGCAGTGGCAGAGGACTCTCCTTTTGCCTCTGTAACTTACTTTCCTGATTCCATGCAGCCACCAACCTACAGCCTGTCTGCTCTCTCTGCTTCACCAAGAGTGTACTGTTACTTGTCATTTTTTGCTCCAATAAATCTTGCCACTATCACTAGACTCCTCTGTGAGCATCCCTGAAATTCTTTTCCTGCAACATTGCAGAAGAACTGCAGCCTCTGGTAACATAACCGCACTTTGTAATTGAAATAGCAGCAGGCAGCCCTAATGATCTCTGAATTATCTCTGGATACTTCTTCCCTTGTTTTGCAGAATATTACATGCTGACAGCAGAATAGTTTTATGGTCCTGTCCTTTAAGTCTAAGAAGTATGGCAGTCTTCCTTCACTTTGTTCCTTTTCCTTTATGTTATTTATTTTCAGCTGCAAGTGTCTCCAATAGTATAATTTCATCTCTATTTCTGGCTTTTTTAAGATGGTTGATTAAGAACATGGTTCACGTCTATACTACTCTAATCAAATTGTAACTCAGCCACATCCTTAATGTCCTCTTCCAAACATGCTTTCTCATTGTTTTGGTAACATAGACATGCTGAAAATTTCTAAATCATTAAATTCTGGTTTCTTTTTGCTCAACAGTTGCATCTTCAAGTCACTTCTCTCTCCTTACATTTTACTATAAGTAGTAAGGTAGGGACAAGCCAAACCTTTAACACTTTTCTTAGAAATCTCTTCAGTTAAATATCCAATTTCATCTCTTACAAGTTCTGCATTCCACAAAACACTGCAACACAAACACAATCCAGCCTAATTATTTCCCACTTTATTACAAGATTTGCCTTTCCTTCAGTTTCTAATAACATATTCCTCATTTCCATCTCAGACCTCATTAGAATGGACTTTACCACATATTTCTACCAACTTCATGTTCATGACCATTTAGGTATTCAAGATTGAGGATTCTCTACAGCTCTCTTCTTTCTGAGTCCTCAGGAAAATCCCCTTTAAAAGTCTATTCATGGCAAAGAAAGCTGTTTCTAATATGCACCTCAAAACTCTTCCAGCTCTATGCATTACTCAGGCCCAAAGCCACTTCCTCATTTTTAGGTATTGTTATAAAACATCTCCATTTCTCAGTACCAAATTCTGTCTTTGTCACTTCAGGCTGCTATATCACTAGGCTGGCTTATAAACAACAACAAATTATTTCTCACAGTGCTGGAAGCTAGAAATTTGAGATCAGCATGCTAGCATCATTGAATTCTGCTCCCTCCTGAGTTACAGACTACCAACTTCTCATTGTATTCTCACATGTTGGAGTACATAATAAGGGGATGTTAGCAGTTTAGTGGCTCTAATAAGGGTATTCCTTCCTTTAATGAGGGCTCTACCCTCATGTACTCATTTAATTCCAATTACCTCTCAAAGGACCCACCTCCTAACTCTATCACATTGGCCTATAGGGTTTTAACATATGAGTTTTGGGGATATAAAAAAATTTCAGTCCATAACAAATAGAAAAACTTAATTTATTCAAGATGTTACTTTTTCCCAATTTATAGATTCCAGGCAATCCCAAACAAAATACTAACAAGTTATTTTGTGGTTATTGACAAACTGATTCTGAAGTCTATATAGAGAACCTGAAGACTCAGAATAACAAGCACAATATTGAAGAAAAACAAAGTCAAAGAACTGACATTACCATGCTTTAACATTTACTATAAAACCATAGTAATCAAGACAGTGTGCTTCTGATGAAAGAATAGAAAAGCGGATCAATGCAACACAATAAAGGGCCCAGAAACAGACCTACATAAATGTAATTAACTGCTCTTTCACTGCTCTTTCACAAAGGAACAAAGTCAATATAACAGAGAACAACAATAACAATATATTTTAAAATGAAATACATATATATATATATATATATATATATATATATATCAGAGAAAAAACAGCATTTTCAACAATGGTATTGGGACAACTGGACATTCATGTGCAAATAATGAATCTATACACAAACTTTATGCCCTTTACAAAAATGTAAAAATTGATCATAGACCTAAATGTAAAATGTAAAACTATAAATCTCCTACAAAGTAACATAAGAGAAAATCTATGTGACTTGGGGTATGGTGATGCCTTTTCAGATATAAAACCAAAGGCACAATCCATGAAAAATACAATTGATCATCTGGAATCCTTTAAAATTTAAAACTCATGTTTTGCAAAAGACACTGTTAAAAGAATTAGAGACAGCTCTCATAATTTGAGAAAATATTTGCATAAGACACCTGATGAAGGACTTTTATTCAAAATATACACAGAACTCTTAAAAGTAATAAGAAAATGAACAACCCAATTTTTTAAAATGAACAAAAACTTGAACAGAAACCTCATTGAAGACGACATACAGATAGCAAATAAACATAAAAAATTCAACATCATATGTCATTAGAGAGTTGGATATTAAGACAACCATGTGATACCACTAAACACTTATTAAAATGGCCAAAATCCTAAGCACTAACAACACCAAATTTTGACAAGAATTTACAGCAGGTAAAATTCTCATTCTTTGCTCATGGGCATGGAAAATGGTACAGGTTTCTGGTAGACAGTTTCCTACAAAACTAAACACTCTTATTACATGATCCAGCAATCATGCTTCTTAGCATGTACCCAACAGAGTTGAAGACTATGTCCACACTAAAACCTGCACGTAGTTTATTATAGCAACCTTATTCATAATTGCCAATACTTGGAAACAACCAAGATGTGCTTCAGGAGGTAAATGGATAAAAAAAAATAGTGGTAGAACCAGATGATTAAATATCATTTAGCAAGTGAAATAAGTCAGTCAATGAAGGAAAAATACCACATGATCTCACTCATTCATGGATAATAAAGACCATTACAAACTTTTGAACAATAATAGATACAGAGGCAGAGCTGCCTCAAACTGATTTTCAAACTGCAGCGGGAAGGCCGGGGAGGGTTGGGGGGCAGGAGGGAGGGGGGTAAGAGATCAACCGAAGGACTTGTATGCATGCATATAAGCATAACCAATGGACATAAGACACTGGGGGGTAAGGGAGGCCAGGGGATTGTCAAGGGCAGGGGGGGGGCGGGGAAGGACACATATGTAATACCCTTTGTAATACTTTTAGCAATAAAAAATAAATAAATAAATAAATGAGCTATTGAGCTATGAAAAGACATAGAAGAAACTTAAATGCATATTACTAATTTTCAAATAAGCCTATCTAAAAAGTTTTCACCCCTTATGATTAAACTAAATGACATCTTGGAAAAGGAAAACTATGGAAACTATGAAAGGATCAATGGTGCCCAGGGATTGAGGGGAAGGAGGGATGAATCAGTAGAGCACAGCAGATTTTTAAGTCATTGAACCTGTTGTGTATAATCCTATAATGGTAACTACATGTCATTATTCATTTGTCAAAACCCATAGAATATACAACACCAAGTGTGAACCATAATGTGAACTATGGACTTTGGATATAATGCTGTAAACCTAAAATTGTTATAAAAATAAAAAACAAGTCTATGAAAAGTGAAGGCAAAATTAAAATGTTTATATTCAATAAAAATTAAGCTCATGCAATAGCAGGAAATTCACATTCAAACAATAATAAAAACAATCTTTTAATCAGAAGAAAAATAATTTCAGGTAGAAGCATAAAGAATCATAATGGAAGAACAATGAAAATAGCAAATATATGCTGTTGTGTGCTGAATTGTTTTGTTTTGTTTTGTTTTTTTCAAAATTTATATGTTAAAGTCCTAGCCCCCAAAACCTTAGAATGTGACTATATTTGAAGATAGAGTTTTTACAAAGGTTATTAAGTTAAAATGGGTTTGTTAGACTGTCAGTTGGAATTTAAAAAAATAGAAATATATGCTTCTCACAAGAAGAGTATCTTAAATATAAAGATACAAAAAATAAAAAAGCTGTAAAAAGATACATTGTATAAACACACAAAAAAGAAAAATGCATATTTACTCAGATAGATATGTGCAAAGTAGTATTTAAGGAGAGTAACATTACTAAAGGTAGATATTTAATAATAATAAAATATTTAGAATTAAAAAGATATAATGGGGAGAGAAGCAAGATGGCGGCGATATAGGCAGACGTGTCCCAGGTCTTGTCCTGGAGCAAACGGAGTAAGCAGCTGAAACTAATAACACCCACCCCGAATTGGCGAATTTACTCAGCTGGTGAGATGGTTTGCAGCCGGGAAGGGCAGAGCTCCCCTGGAAAGGTTAAAAACCAGGGATCTGGGCAGGAAAGTTTGCCAGACCTGAGCCCAGAGGGTCGGAGGGAGACCGCATGGCAGACAGCCGCGTCTCTTGGGACAGACACAGATCCTGACCGGGGACAGGAGTTCCGCGGGTTTGCTGGCGCCGGGAGATTTGAGATTTGGATTTTGTGATTGCGGAAAACTGAGACTAAAGGGGGCATCCTGAGGAACTGACCAGACCATGCAGTGCCCATAAGAGAGGAGCGTTTCCCAGATCATGCAGTGCTGGTAAGAGAGGAGCGTTTCCGCGGCTGGCCGGCGTTTGTTTGTTTATTTGTTTTCACTGAACCCTGCTCATAGGACAGTTCGGATACAGACACTCACCTGTGCTGAAGAGAGGGCGAAGGTGCGGACGAGTGGAATCTGGGGAGAGGCTGAGGAGAGAGGGGGGGCCGGGGGAGGTGGCAGCGAATTGAGTGCTGAGACACCCCTGGGCCCAGGACTGGCGCAGCCATTCTCTCCAGAGGGTGGAATTCCTCCCCCCACCCCCCCAGGCAAGGAGCACAGCCACACCCAGATTCCACCCTGTATGAGATAAAGGATTAAAATAAGCTGATTAGTCCCTGGGAGTTACCAGGGTCTGGCCTATAGAGGGACTTTCAGTCCCACCAACAACACAGAGCAGGGTAACGATTAAAAAAGGATAGAGAAGCTGTATAGCCTCAGAGGCCAACCCAAAAACACTGCCACCCAGAGGCTGAGCCACAAACTGACTCTTAGGTGAATACAAATTAAGGCAGACTGGATCACAAATACGGCCTGCTTTAAAATCAGGACTGTGATTTACAACACGGAGGAACAGTGTAACACAGGGAAATTCAACACTCTCCTAAATACCTGGCAGGACTAAGGCGAACCAGGCTGAAGAGTAGAAGAACCGAAAGACCATCACTACTGCAAATTTTTTCTTCTTTTTTTCTTTTTTCGCCTTTTTACTAAGAAACCAATTTTTTTTTTCTTTTTCTTCTTTTTCCATCACCTGATTTTACCCTTTCAATTACTACATTTTTATTTTTAACCAGTATTATTACTGCTACCATTTTACCATTTTTTAAAGTGCCATTTTATTTTCTCTTTATTTTCTTTTGGGATTAGTGTTCTCCATTCTATTTTCATCGTTCCTTTAGCATTAATTTTCCCTATCTCAATTTCACCTCTTTGCTAAAACCCTCTTCCTCACTTTTCTCCTTTTGGTGTCCTGTTTCTCTTACCCTATTCCTGCTTTAGATTTTCCCAATTCCGTCTTTTTACCCCCTGTCTAATTCCACCCTACTTATATATCCTATTAACAATCCACTGCTCTAAATCCTTATACACCTATTCTTTATCCTTCTTCACTTTCCAAACATTTTTTTCTCTTATCTTTCTATTGTTTTCTTGATTGTTGAATATATTGGTTGTTTTTTTTTTATTTGTTTGTTTGTTTTGTTTTGTGTTTTTTCTTTTTCTTTTTTAGGACGGGTTGTGAGGTTGTTTTGCTTTTTCTTTATATTTTTTTTTCTGCTGGTTTTTACCTTCCCTCCCCCCCCCCCACCCCGGTTATTTTTGTGCTTCTGTTTTCCCTTACCCCTCTTGATATTATTGGTGGTTTGTAGTTTGCATTCATCTCCAGGGATCTGTTGCTGGAATTTGTTGAAACTAGTGGCAGTTCTATTGGAGTTTGCTCCTCATACAAATAGTCTCTTCCCCGCTTCTACTTCATTCTCTCTTTTCGCTCTTTTTTTTCTTCCCCCCCCTCTTTTTTCCCAATTCTATTTTTGCACTCCTTTTTTGTTTGTTTTTTCTTATTTTTCTTTTCTTTTCTCTCTTTCATCTACTTCTCTTCTTTCTCCCTTATCCCCCAATTCTCTTAATTCGGGTGGTCACCTTTATTTGGGGTTATTAATATCGTGAATATACTTGTGTTCAGTGCCTGGTACATTGTGCCTTGTTGTGTTGTATTTTGTGCCTTTAAATCAACGCAGCAGATCCAAGCAACAGCAGCCCCCTGATCACCGCAGCCTCCTGATCACCACACCCTCTGTCTGAGGAACAGCAGCTGTATGTGAAGCCTCCCCCCACCAGCCAGAAGAGCCACCACAGTGTGAACAGCACCCACCAGAGGAGCTGCTGCCAACTGGGAAGCAGCTGCTACCGCAACCATCCGAGCAGCAACCACAACCCAAGGAGCCCCTGCCACCCAGGGAGCAGCCACTGAACGACTCAACATCTACATATGTCAGCGAAATCAAACATGGGTAGGCAAAGAAACCCCCAAAGGAAAGAAAAGGAGGACTCGCCAGAAAAGCAGCTAAGTGATACAGAGGCATGCAACATGACAGAAAAAGAATTCAGAATAAGGGTCCTAGAGTGCATACACCGGAAGGAGGAAAAAGTCAACAACTTATTCAAGAAGCAAGAAGAAACAGATGAAAAAATCAACAGCTTATGCAAGAAGCAAGAGGAAACAGATGAAAAAATCAACTACTTATGCAAGAAGCAAGAAGAAACAGATGAAAAAATCAATAACTTATGTAAGACCCAACAAGAAATGAAGAGCGATATAGCTGCGATAAAAAACACCATTGAAAGCATCAACAGTAGACTAGGAGAAGCAGAGGACCGAATTAGTGAATTAGAAGACAAGGAAGAAAAACCCACCAAAACTGTACTGCAATTGGAGAAAAAATTAAAAGACAGGAGGAGAGCTTAAGGGAGCTTCGGGACAACATGAAGCGAAACAACCTACGAATAATAGGGGTCCCAGAACAACAGAAAGAGTAACAAGGATTAGAAAACCTATTCGAAGAAATAATATCAGAAAACTTCCCTGAGGTGGGGAAGAAAAAAGTCAAACAAGCACAGAGAGTCCCAAACAAGGTGAACCCGAAAAGACCCACACCAAGACACATCATAATTACCATGGCAAGTGTTCAGGACAAAGAGAGAATCTTAAAGGCTGCAAGAGAGAGACGGAAAGTTACATACAAGGGATCTCCCATTAGACTATCAAATGATTTCTCAACAGAAACACATCAGGCCAGAAAAGAATGGACGGAAATCTACAAAGTGATGCAAAGCAAAGGACTGAATCCAAGAATACTCTATCCAGCAAGGCTATCATTCAAATTTGAAGGGGAAATAAGAAGCTTCACAGACAAAAAAAGTCTAAGGGAGTTTATCACCACCAAGCCAGCAATGCAAGAAATGCTAAAGGGACTGGTGTAAAAAGAAGAAATAAAAAGCTCAGAAAGAAAACAGCCACACAAAAAAAGAAATGGCTACAAACAAGTACCTTTCAATAATAACTTTAAATGTAAACGGACTAAATGCTCCAACCAAAAGACATCAAGTGGCTGAATGGATAAAAAAACATGACCCATACATTTGCTGTCTACAAGAGACCCACCTCATTAGAAGGGACTCACACAGACTGAAAGTGAAGGGATGGAAAAATATCTTCCAGGCAAATGGAAAGGAAAAGAAAGCTGGGGTAGCAATACTTATATCAGACAAAATAGACCTCAAAGTGAAGGCCATAACCAGAGATAAGGAAGGCCACTTCATAATACTAAAGGGATCAATACAACAAGAAGATATAACCCTGGTAAACATTTATGCACCCAATGCAGGAGCATCCAAATACATAAAAAAAACTCCTGGAAGATATCAAAGGAGAGATCGACAACAATACAATCATAGTAGGGGACTTTAATACACCACTGACATCTCTGGATAAATCCTCTAGACAAACAATCAGCAAAGAAACAGCAACCCTAAATGACTCACTTGATCAGATGGACTTAATTGACATCTTCAGAACACTTCACCCCAAAGCCACGGAATATACATTCTACTCAAGGGCTCATAAGACACATTCAAAAATAGACCACATATTGGGTCACAAACAAAGTCTACCCAAATTCAAGAAGATTGAAATCATACCAAGCATCTTCTCAGATCACGATGGCATAATATTAGAAATGAACTACAAAAAAAACAACCCAAAATACTCAAACACTTGGAAGCTGAATAGCATGTTATTAAATATTGATTGGGTTACCAATGAGATCAAAGAAGAAATTAAAAGCATCCTGGAAACTAATGACAATGAAAACACAACAATCCAAAACCTATGGGACGCAATGAAAGCAGTCCTGAGAGGGAAGTTTATAGCTCTACAGGCCTATCTCAAAAAGCAAGAAAAAATGGTAGTAAATCATCTAACTCTACAACTCAAAGAATTAGAAAGAGAGCAACAAGAAAACCCCAGAGTGAGCAGAAGGAAGAAGACAATAAAGATTAGAGCAGAAATAAATGACATAGAGACCAAAAAGATAATACAGAAAATCAATGAAACCAAGAGCTGGTTCTTTTAAAGGATAAACAAGATTGACAAACCTCTAGCCAGGCTCACCAAGAAGCAAAGAGAGAGGACCCAAATAAACAAAATCAGAAATGATAGAGGCGAAATAACAACAGACCCCAAAGAAATACAAATGATTGTTAAAAAATACTATGGACAGCTCTACTCCAACAAACTAGACAACCTGGAGGAAATGGACAAATTCCTAGAAAAATACAACATTCCAAAACTCAATCAGGAAGAATCTAAAAATCTCAATAGGCCAATAACTATGGAAGAAATTGAAGCAGTCATCAAAAAGCTTCCAGCAAACAAAAGCCCAGGACCAGACAGCTTCACAGGGGAGTTTTACCAAACATTCAAGGAAGAACTAAAACCTACCCTCTTCAGACTACAACAAAAAATTCAAGAGGAAGGAACACTTCCAAGCTCATTCTATGAAGCCAGCATCACCCTAATACCAAAACCAGGTAAAGACAACACAATGAAAGAGAATTACAGGCCAATATCCCTCATGAACATAGATGCCAAAATCCTCAACAAAATCTTAGCAAATCGGATCCAGCAGTACATCAGAAAGATCATACACCATGACCAAGTAGGATTTATCCCAGGGATGCAAGGATGGTACAATATATGCAAATCAATAAACGTGATACATCACATAAACAAATTGAAAGAAAAAAACCACATGGTCATATCAATTGATGCAGAAAAAGCATTTGACAAAATCCAACACCCATTTTTGATAAAAACTCTCAGCATGGTGGGAGTAGAAGGATCATACCTCAACATAATAAAAGCCATATATGACAGGCCCACAGCCAACATCATACTCAATGGACAAAAACTAACACCATTTCCCCTAAGAACAGGAACAAGAAAAGGATGCCCACTCTCACCACTCCTGTTCAACGTAGTCCTGGAAGTATTAGCCATTGCAGTTAGACAAGAAGAAGAAATAAAAGGCATCCAAATTGGAAAAGAGGAAGTAAAACTGTCCTTATTTGCAGAAGACATGATATTATACATACAAAACCCTAGAGACTCCGTCAAAAAACTACTAGACTTAATACATGAATTTGGCAAAGTAGCAGGATACAAAATTAATGCCAAGAAATCTAAGGCATTTCTATACACCAATAGTGAACTTTCAGAAAGAGAGATTAGAAAAACAGTCCCATTTACCATCGCACCAAAAAAATTAAGCTACCTAGGAATAAGCTTAACTAAAGAGGTAAAAGACCTCTATTCAGAAAACTACAGGACATTGAAAAAAGAGATAGAGGAAGACATAAACAGATGGAAGAACATACCATGTTCATGGATTGGTAGAATCAACATCATTAAAATGTCCATAGTACCCAAAGCAATCTATAAATTCAACGCACTTCCCATTAAAATACCAACGGCATACTTCACAGATCTAGAACGAACTCGCCAAAAATTCATCTGGGATAAAAAAAGACCCCGAATAGCTGCAGCAATCCTGAGAAAGAACAAAGTAGGTGGGATCTCAATACCAGATATCAAGCTGTATTACAAAGCCACTGTTCTCAAAACTGCCTGGTACTGGCACAAGAACAGACATATAGATCAATGGAATAGAATAGAGAGCCCAGAAATCAGCCCGAACCAATATGCTCAATTAATATTTGACAAAGGAGGCAAGAACATACAATGGAGCCAAGATAGCCTCTTCAATAAATGGTGTTGGGAAAATTGGACAGATACATATAAGAATATGAAACTAGACCACCAACTTACACCATACACAAAAATAAACTCAAAATGGATAAAGGACTTAAATGTACGACAAGAAACCATAAAAATTCTAGAAGAATCCAAAGGCAACAAAATCTCAGACATATGCCGAAGCAATTTCTTCACTGATACAGCTCCTAGGGCACTTGAAACTAAAGAGAAAATGAACAAATGGGACTACATCAAAATAAAAAGCTTCTGCACAGCAAAAGAAACCATCAACAAAACAACAAGAAAACCCACTGTGTGGGAAAACATATTTGCCAACGTCATATCTGATAAGGGCCTAATCTCCAAAATTTATAGGGAACTCATACAACTTAACAAAAAGAAGATAAACAATCCAATCAAAAAATGGGCAAAGGATCTAAATAGACACCTTTCAAAAGAGGACATTCAGAAAGCCAAGAGACATATGAAAACATGCTCAAAGTCACTAATCATCCGAGACATGCAAATCAAAACAACAATGAGGTACCATCTCACACCTGTCAGACTGGCTATCATCAACAAATCAACAAACGACAAGTGCTGGAGAGGATGTGGAGAAAAAGGAACACTTGTGCACTGCTGGTGGGAATGCAGACTGGTGCAGCCACTATGGAAGACAGTATGGAGTTTCCTCAAAAAACTGGAAATGGAACTCCCATTTGACCCTGTGATCCCACTTCTAGGAATATATCCCAAGAAACCAGAAACACCAATCAGAAAGGATATATGCACCCATATGTTCATAGCAGCACAATTAACCATAGCTAAGATCTGGAAACAGCCTAAGTGCCCATCAGTAGATGAATGGATTAGAAAACAGTGGTACATCTACACGATGGAATACTATGCTGCTGTAAAAAAGAAGGAACTCTTACAATTTGCAACGGCATGGATGGAGCTGGAGAGCATTATGCTAAGTGAAATAAGCCAGTCAATGAAGGAAAAATACCACATGATCTCACTCATTCATGGATAATAGAGACCATTATAAACTTTTGAACAATAATAGATACAGAGGCACAGCTGCCTCACACAGATTGTCAAACTGCGGCGGGAAGGCGGGGGAGGGTTGGGGGGCAGGAGGAAGGGGGGTAAGAGATCAACCGAAGGACTTGTATGCATGCATATGGGCATAACCAATGGACATAAGACACTGGGGGGTAGGGGAAGCCGGGGTATTGTCAAGGGCGGGGGAAAAAAAGGCCACATATGTAATACCCTTTGTAATGCTTTAAGCAATAAAAATAAATAAATAAATAAAAATAAAAAGATATAATGGTATGAAATTTGTCTTCACCAAAAGATATACACTCAAGATTTATAAAGCTAAAATAAACAGAACTAAGAGGAAAAGTTAAAATTTAGTTTCATATTTTAACACAAATCTCTAAGCTAATAGAACAAGAGTAAAAATATGAGTGGGATGCAGAACACATTTACCAAACTTGATACTTGATGTACATAGAATTCTTTATCCATCAACTGGAGAATACATTGTTTGTTCAATGTGGAACATTTTGAAGTTGAAAATCTACTGAAATTGCCCCAGTGTCAGGCCAAAAAAAAGTATCTGCTGCTTTGGGGTGAAACGCACTGAAGATGTTAATTAAATCCATTGATCTAGTGTGTCATTTAAGGCCACCATTTCCTTGTTGTTTTTTGTTGTTGTGTTTTTTTGTGGGTTTTTTTGTATGGAAGATCTATCTATTGATGTCAATGGGGTGTTAAAATCCCTTACTATGACTGTATGATTGTCAACCTCTCCCTTTATGCTCATCAAGATTTGTTTATATATTTAGGTGCTCAAAAAGACTTGACTTGGGGTGATACACACACAATATAATATACAGATGATGTATTGTAGAACTGTATACCTGAAACCTGTATAATTTTATTAACCAATGTCTCCCCAATACATTAAAGAAGGAAGTGTTCACAAACTCTTTTAAATTAAATTATACAGTGTGTTTTCTGACCATAGTTCAATTAAGCTGGTGATAAATAAAAAAGAAAACTAGAAAATTTTTATAAATCAGGAAATAAACAATGCATTTCTAAATAATCACTTATCAAAGAAAAAAATTAATAAAAATTGAAAAATATTTTAAAATGAAAAACAATAAAAAAGGAACACATCAATATTTGCAGTGCAACTAAATCTGTTCAGTGACATTTACCACTTTAAATATATATATATGTAAAGGGAAAAATAGTAAAAATCAATTACTTGTTAATTTGTCTCAAGAAGTTAGAAAAATGTACATAAATTTAAGCTCAAAGAAAGTAGAAAAAAGAAAATAAGTTAAGAGCAGATATTATAATGGGAAAAAGTACAATAAACTATTAAAGCAAAAGTTTGTTATTTGAGAAGAATAACAAAATTGATAAAAAGTTTTTTAAGAGATTTATCAAGAATATAGAGAAAAGGAACATATAACTCTTTTGTTAAAAACCTTCCTACACTTTCAGGATTTAATAGTTTATTCACTAAAATTTTCCAAACTTCTAAATAAAAAGTTACATTAGTCTTATACAAACATCTCCAAAGATTAGAAAAAATAAAATGGGGACATTTTCCAGCTTTTTTTATGAGACAAAAATAAACTTGAGCCCTAGCTGGCTTGGCTCAGTGGATAGAGTGTCAGCCTGCGGACTGAAAGGTCCCAGGTTCGATTCCCAGTCAAGGGCACATGCTTGGGTTGTGGGCTTGATCCCCAGTGTGGGGCGTGCAGGAGGCAACCAATCAACGATCCTCTCTCATCATTGATGTTTCTATCTCTCCCTCTCCCTTCCTCTTTGAAAACAATAAAATAAGTATATGAAAAAAATAAACTTGATATAGAAAACTTACAAAAATATTACAGGAAAGAAAATTATAGACCAATCTTTCTTATAAGCATAGATACAAACAACCTAATAAATATTAGGCAATAAAAGTCAGGAATAATAAAAGAAAAACACAACAATTAAATGTTAGCATGAAATAAAATTACTATTATTCATAGGACACGATTGTGTATGTACAAAATTCTGAATAATCTACAGTTAACTGCTGGAATTAATAAATGCATTTAGCGAGATCACTGAATATAAGGTTAATATAAAATAACTTATATACCAGCAACAATTTAAAAATAACATTAAACAACAGTATCTTTGGGAGTGATGTCAAAAATTCTCTTAGAAAACAATCTTAAAAAAATGATGTGCAAACCTTCTACACGCACACACACACAAAATTATTGAAAGAAATTGAGGAAGACTTAAAACACCAGAGAATATACTATGTACATAGATTATAAGCATCAATCATGTAAAAATGCCAATTTCACCTAAATTTGATTATATATTTAATGCTATTCAAATAAAAATTCCATAAAGTATGTTTTTCTTTTTAGAAATTAAGAACCTGTTTCTAAAATTTATATGAAATATAAAGGATGCAGTGTAGTCATGGCAATCTCAGAGAAAAACAATGTGAAAGACCTCATATTACTCGAGATCAAGACATTTTAAATGTTACTATGATTGAAATAAAGTGTTAACATTTCAAGAATAGACAAAAAAGGGAGCCAGAATAGGAGTCCAGAAACTGGCCCACAAATGTAGATGTTTGCATTATGACAAAGGTGGTATTGCAGAACAATGGACAAAGAAAGAGTCTTTCCATGAAAAGATTTGGAGTAATCTGACTATCTACATGAAAAAAAAACACATATTTTACCTCCATCTCAAACCACACCCAGAAATTAATTTTAGATCTAAATGCGAAAGAAGAAATAGTTGGCATATAGAATATAACATAAGACATTATCTTTATGTTTATAGGATAGGAAGATTTCTAAAACTGTATGCAAAAGCACCAGTGATTAATGGGGAAATAATAATAAATTCAGTCACATTAAAATTAGAAACTGTTCTGCTAAGACATCAATAAGGAGTGAAGAGAGAAAAACCATAGAACATTGTATCTATATCTATATAAATATATCCATATATCTGATAGGGGAAGGGTACATAATAAGAATAGAACCACAGTTGTTTAATGATTATTCACCTTACAATAGATAAGAAGTTTTCTTGCAGACCCTGGTATGCTGGAGGATGAAACAGGGCTGTAAAAAAAGACACCTTAGAGCCCATATGGGTCCATTACTCAAAAAAGAAATACGTTTTGAGAACAGACCAAGGATAGGCCACACTTTGATTTGGTGGCTGTGCCTGGACCCTGACCCCCTTCGGTAGATTTTCTCCGGAACGCTGACCATTCTCTGGTTCCAGGAATGGGCTGAACTGTTTGTAACATCATAGAAGATTAACCACTTTGTTATCGGACTTTGAGCTCCTGAAGGCCAGAATGAGGACACTAGCCCCCTCCTTTCCCTGTTACCCTTGCAGGTCACAGCTGCACAATAGTTATCCTCTCCCTCAACCGTATATAATCAGGGAACTGGCAAGGTGGGGTCAGAACAGAATTTCCAGATGACTGACTGCTCTCCCCATACTGCTGGCATTTTTGGAATAAACACTCATATATGATTTAATGCTGTTTCTGCTTAATTTGGCTCAAGTAGTGACAGGCAACCTCAGACCTGTTTAGTGTCTGGTATCATACCTACATATATCTAAGTATATTCAGTTGACCCTTGAAAAACATGGATTTGAACTGCACAGGTATTTTCTTTTCCTTATGATTTTCTTAATAACATTTTCTATAACTTTATTATAAGAATATAATATTTAATATATGTAATGTACACAATGTCTGCTAATTGATGGTTTAGGTTATCAATAAGGCTTCTGGTTAATGGTAGGCTATTAGTATTTAAGTTTTTGGGGAGTCAAAAGCTATATGCAGATATTTTACTGCATGAGAGATTGGTACTCCCACCCCCTGCATTGCTCAAGGATCAACTATATATAGTTATATCTACCTAGGTGGAGAGAGAAAATAAATATTATATATTCAGAACAAATATGAGTATAGAAAGAACTCTTTCTAAACAGTAAACTAAAGGCAGACAATTCAATTAAAAAAAAAGACAGAAGACCCAAACAATTACTTCAAAAACAAGGATCAGTGTTGCTATTAAACTTATGAAAAGTTCTCCATTTTCATTATTTACCAAAATTGCAAACTAAATCTATAATTATACGTTATTATGGCTAAAATTTATAATGCTGACGATAAAAACATTCATGAAGAGATGCAATAACTGGAACTCTCAAATACTTTTGAAGGTGTCAAAGTTGCTACAATCACTTAAGGAAACTTTTTGCCAATATGTATTAAAGCAGGTATCTTATAATTTTAAGCTCTACAAATAAGTATGTACCCAAAAGAAATTCATCCATATGTCCATAAAATTTGTGTAAATGTTCATAGCTTCAAATTGGAAACAATAAAAATGCACATTAATAGTATTATAGATGAGCAAATTGTGACATAGTCATACAACTGAGTGCTATACAGCAATGACAATGAGCAAAATCCTGCTGTACTCAACAGCAGAGTGAAATGATCCTGAATGACAGAAGCCAGAAATAAATCATTACATGATGCTTTATTCTATTGATATGAATTCCAGAGCAAGCAAAATTAATCTATGGAGGAGAGGACTGAAAAGAAGGCAAACTTTTCTGGATTACTGATAATGAGTGTGTTCATTGTGATGATTCATCAAGTTGTCATCTATACATATAAAAGCGTAATATGATAATCCACCAGACAATCCTCAATACCTACTTAGTCTGTCAAAAGTCTAATACCACTAACACCAAGAAACACTGTCTTAAATAGACTCAAATCCTTCTAAATATATAGAAAATGCTACAAGAAATGAATTTAAATAATTCATTTAGGATTAAGACATGAAAACAACCAACATCCATTTATGATAAAAACTCTAAGAAAACTAGGAATAGAGCTGAACTTCCTCAAATTAATGATGAATATTTACAAAAAAAACCCCCAAAGCTAACCTCATTCTTAACGGTGAGAGACTGAATGCTTTCTTATTGAGATCATGATGGCCTTTCTCACCATTACTATTCAACATTCTGAAAGTTCGAGTTCATGAAATAAGACAAGAAAAGGAAATAAAAGATATATATATATGAAAAAATTTAAAATTCTCTTTGTTTACATATGAGACAATTGTATATATAGGAAATTCTAAAGAATCAACAGAAAATATATTGTACTAATGAGCAAATAAAACAATGTTGAAGAATACAAGATTACTATAAAAAGTTATTTCTTTTTATACATACCAACAATAAACATTGCCATTTAAAATAAAAATATACCATTTACATTAGCACCAAAACCATGAAATAGGTCTATAGCTAACAAAATATGTGAAAGTTCTATATAAGGAAGATGGCAAATCTCTAATGAAGGAAATAAAAGACTTAAGTAAATGGAGAGATATTCCACATCCTATCTAATAATAAACAAACATGGTAATTAACCATACCTCTGACACGCTTCCCATTGGCTAATCAGGACGATATGCAAATTAACTGCCAACCAAGATGGCGGCTGGCAGCCAGGCAGCAGAAGTGAACAGGAGGCTTGCTTGCTCCATGATGGAGGAAGCCAAGGTTCCCCGCCTGCCGCTGCCGGCCTCTGAGCTGCAGTTTAAGAAACATTGTTGCAATTATAGAAGCTAAACAAAACCCAGAAACCTGCTTTCAGCCATCAGAGCTGGAGCGAGCAGGACCGCAACAATGTTACAATTATAGAACCCAAACAAACCCTAGATTCCTGCTTTCAGCAGCTGAGGCCTCAAGCTGGAGCCGGCCTCAGAGCTGGAGTTCCAACAGTGTTACAATTATAGAACCCAAACAAACCCAGATCCCTGCTTTCAGCAGCCGAGGTCTCAGAGCTAGAGTCGAGCCTCAGAGCTAAAGCCGGCTCTCAGCTCCAGAGACAGCCATAGAAGGTAAATAAATCCCAAAATAAAAAAAAAAGAAAAAGAGGAGAGGTTGGGAGCTTCAGTCGCCGCCAGCCTGAAAACGGCCCTCAGCTCCTCACCCAGACTGGCCAGGCACCCCAGTGGGAACCCCCACTCTGAAGGGTGTGTGACCAGCTGCAAACAGCCATCATCCCTCATTCAGGCTGGCCAAGCACCCAGTGGGGACCCCACCCTGAAGCAACAATATGGCGGCTAATTTGCATACTGAAGGCTGGCGACAGTGGGCAAGGCTGTCCGCTGTCCGGGACCGGATCTCTGAACCTGCCGGGCGGGGGGCAGTACTTGAGGCTGTCGGCTGTCTGGAACCCAGATCCGTGACCTGGCGGGCGGGGGGCACCGCAGGAGGCTGTCCAAGGGACCAAGACACGGATCTGTGACCCTGCCGGGCGGGGGGCAGTGCTTGAGGCTGTCCGCGGTCCCGGGACCCGGATCCGTGACCCTTCCCGGCAGGACAGCAGCTCGCACAGGGGCGGATCGGCCAGGGTTGGGCAGGGCAGGACACCTGGCTTCCGCCCAGCCCCAGTCACTCTGGGCAGGTGAGCAGCGCAGAGAGCCTCTGGACAGGGGAGGCAGGCCGGCAGAGGGCGGCCTGTACTCCCCACATGGCGGTGGTGACAGCTGTGAGCACACCAAGCGGAGCCTGCAGGCTGAGCTGAAGTAGCACCTGCAGGCCATCAGTGCCCAGGAGGGGCTGCGCAAGATCCGCCTCCTGGCCCAGAAGGTGCAGGATCGCAGGGACAGCCACCGAAGGTGCAGGATCGCAGGGACAGCCACCGTGGCGGGCCAGACTGATGTCCTCCTGGCCGCACCACAGGGGTTTCCAGATCTGCAAAGCCAGAGGCCTCCAGTGTGCACATCCCCCCCTGGCGTGCGAACATCCCCCAGCACACTGTCACCCTCCCACGCCTGCAACAGTTGCAAACCAAGGTGTGCACAAGTTGCCCCCGCCTCTCCACCACACTTCCATCAACCCGGCATGCCTAACACCCCCACAGGATGTGCACACATCCCCTCTAATGCGCTCACATCCTTTGGAGTGTCTGGGTGTTCTGGGTGCTGAGGGTGGGCACCTGTGAGATGACAGTGAGAGGGCGGAGTGGTGATGCCCTGTTCCATGGAGGCCAGTGCAGCTACGAGATCACCTCTAGGGGGTTAATGCAGGTGCTGAGGCAGGAGCAGGTGCAGATAGACACACACGGGCGGCCCTTGCTGAGGTGCCTTCGGTCAGCGTTCAAGATCAAGAACCCAGAGGCGGGGAGGAATTCCGTCTTCTCAGTGAAACAGTGGGATAGTCGGGGCGAATGTAGAGGAGGAATGTGCACTTTGGGTGCCAGCACCCATGAGCGAAGGCTGCCCTGACTGAGCCTCGCTTGCTTGGGGCCTAGCGCACTCCTGCCAGGCAGCGGGTGACAGGACGTGCTTTTCCGAATTAATGAGAGAAAATGTTGATTATCCTGCTGCCCACAAAGGTGGAAAGTGAAGTGGGGAGACATGTGGGGAGTGAGCAAGGTTCCCTGTCTGGGGGTTCCAAATCTGCTGTTGGTGTCTTTCACTGCTGACTAGAGATATACAGGGTGTCCCCCCAAAATGTATACACACTTTGAATACCTACTAATTCCAATGGTTTTAAGCATAAGAAACAACAATGGAGCTGTTATCTGTTAAAAGTGTGGGCACAAACAGGTAGTTGGACATTCCCTGAAGGGTCTCAGATTGGAGAGGGTGAAGGCCAGACTGAGGGGCCCCTCCCCGCCACCCCAGTGCACGAATTTCATGCACTGGGCTACTAGTTCATAAATAGGAACACTTAGTTATTGAAAATGTCAGTTCTTTCCAACTGGATATATAGATTAAAAAATTTTAATTAAATTTTTGGGATGACATTGGTTAATGACAATATTTAGGCTTCAAGTGTACATTTCTATGATATATGATCTGTATATTGCATTGTGTGTGCACCACCCCTAGGCAAATCATCTTCTGTCACTATATATTGACTTCCTTTACCCTTTGTTACTCCCCACCCTTCTCCCTTCTGGCAATCACCACACTGTTTTATTTGTTTTCCTTGTTCATTCATTTGTTGCTTTCAGTTTTATATCCCACATATGAATGAAATCGTGTAGTTCTTATTTTTCTTCTGTCTGAGTTATTTTGTTTAGCAGGATATTTTCAAGGCCCATCCATGTTGTTGCAAATGGAAGTATTTCATCTTTTTCTCATGGCTAAGCAGTATTCCATTTTGTATATGTACCACATCTTCTTTATCCAATCATCTATCAAAGGACACTTCAGTTGTTTCCATGTCTTGGCCACATGAATATTGCTGCAATGAACAGAGGTGTGCATATATCTTGGCAAATGTTTTCAATTTTTTTGGATACCCGGAAGAGAGTTTGCTGGGTCAGATTCAATACAATGATTACCAAAATCCCAGAAAAATACCAAAACAATAGCAAAAACAATCTTGAAAAATAGCAGCCAATTTGAAGCTATTACTGATTTCAAAACATATTACACAGCTATTGCACTTAAAACAGTTGTGATGGCATAAAAATAGAAACACAGACTAAAAGAACTAACTAGAGAGCCAGAAATGAACTCTTGCATATGTGTGCAAATGATCTTAAACAAAGGTGCTAACACCATACATTTGGGAAAGGAAAGTCTCTTTGTTAACCTAAAAATAAAAGGCCAAAGTGAGAGACAACAAGCATTTATTTGAGATCAATATGAATAGCTATTTGGGAATCACTGATTCAGGCAAATACCCAATTAGTGTTCAAATTAGGAGACAAAGGCAAGTGGTATTTATGAGAAAGGCAAGGAAAACAATCCTATATAATAAAAGTGTAATATGCAAATTGACCAAACGGTGGAACGACCAGTTGGGGGAGGGGGCGCGGGACCAGCGAGCAGGTGAGCAAGTGGTGCCAGGCCAGCCAAGGCACATGCCAGTGGGCAGAGGGAGGGGATGTCGATGTGTGGGGGGGAGGCGGCAGTGACCAGCGGCGGCAGAGGAGCGATGGGGGAGGGGGCAGAGCTGTGCCACCGCAGATGCTGTCCCCTGTTCGGCCGCCGGTCACCTCCCACAGAGGGAGGCCAGACTGCAGCCTAGGAGGCTGTCAGTAGGACATCCCCTGAGGTCTCCCGGATTGTGAGGATGCAGGCCAGGCTGAGGGACACCCCCCCTGAATGCATGAATTTCCATGCCCCAGGCCTCTAGTTATATCAATAAAAGTAAGGCATTTCTATTGGTGCAGATAAACTAACATAATGGGACGAATTCTAAATAATGTTTTCAATTTTCAGTCCAGCAGTAATCAGTCTGTTAGTCATAATATCTGTTTTCTTTCTATCTTTGTGAACAAATTATTTGAGACTTAGTGTTGCTTTAAGCCCAGTCCAAAGGTTATTTTTCCCTCCTTAAATATTCCAAAGACTTGAGGCATAAGTCATGCAAGGCAGTTCCTCTGGCATGGTATCTCCAACTTCATTTTAAAGTGGTTCTGTTCATATTACTTTTTACATCTTTAACAAATGGTGCTGGAAAAACTGCATATCCACTTGTCAAAGATTGCACCTTACATCATGCACAAAATTAAATCAAAATACATTAAAGTCCTAAACATTACCGTAGACCTAAAACTATAAAACTCCTACAAAAAAAAAAACACACAAAAAAAAACCACAGAGAAAAGCTTCATGGCATTGACTTACCAAAGATTTATTGCACGTGGCACCAAAAGCAAAAATAGACAAATAGGACAACATCAAATTAAAAAAACTTCTGTGCATTAATCAACAGAGTGAAAATGTAGCCAATGGAATAGGAGAGAGTATTTGAAAATCATATATCTGATAAAAGATTAATATTTAAAATATATGGAAGCTCTCACAATTCAACAACAATGACAAAAACAACCCCAAAAAATAAATGGACAAAAATTCAAATTTGGCGGCATAGGTTAACGCCAGAGCTTGCTGCCTCGAACAACCACTTCAAAAATACAACTAAAAGATGGAACGGACATCATCCAGAACCACAGGAAAGCTGGCTGAGTGGAAGTTCTACAACTAGGAGGAAAGAGGAAACCATACGAGACTCAGAGGAGGCGCGGTGCTGAAGTGAAATACTAAGGTGGGGAGTGCATGTGGAGCGGGCTGGCGGCGGAGGGCGCGGTTGTTGTCTTCAATCAGGAGGGAGTTTCAGACTCTGAGCTCCAGATCCTGGCGAGTTTCTAGGGTCCCAGACTCAAACGGGAGAAGCGGGAAGGCAGCTTTCTCTCCGAGGTCTGCAGCGGTTGCAGAGCCGTGGGAGACAGAACTGAGAGCAGCAATAACTGCTTGCTCCGCCCGCCCTGTAGATCCCCTGGGGACCCGCCCTGCCCAAGCCCTGCACAGAGGCATTTGCCAGAGAGCCTCAGGCAAAGGCTAGATTAGCACCGCCCTAGAAATTCAGCACAGTAGCACTCCCATTGCAGACACAGCTGACTCTCATAGCCAGTTAGCCTGGAGGTCAATTCACCCCCGGATTGCCGAAAACAATCAAGGCTTAACTACAACAAGACTTCGCACAAAGACCAAAAGGGGGTGCACTAAGAAAGCATAAAAAATGTGGAGACAAAAAAACATGACAGAAATGGAGGATATAGAGCTAAAAAACGCAATTTTGAGGGCTTGCAATAATATGCTAGAAACTGCCGATAAATGTAGTGAGATCCTCAAGAAATCTAATGAGACCCTCGATGTTGTGATAAAGAACCAACTAGAAATTAAGCATTCACTGACTGAAATAAAGAATATTATACAGACACCCAACAGCAGACCAGAGGAGCGCAAGAATCAAGTCAAAGATTTGAAATGCGAAGAAACAAAAAACACCCAACCGGAAAAGCAAAATGAAAAAAGAATCCGAAAATACGAAGATAGTGTAAGGAGCCTCTGGGACAGCTTCAAGCGCACCAATATCAGAATTATAGGGGTGCCAGAAGATGAGAGACAGCAAGATATTGAAAACCTATTTGAAGAAATAATGGCAGAAAACTTCCCCCACCTGGTGAAAGAAATAGACTTACAGGTCCAGGAAGCACAGAGAACCCCAAACAAAAGGAATCCAAAGAGGACCACACCAAGACACATCATAATTAAAATGCCAAGAGCAAAAGACAAAGAGAGAATCTTAAAAGCAGCAAGAGAAAGAGACTCAATTACCTACAAGGGAATACCCATATGACTGTCAGCTGATTTCTCAACAGAAACTTTGCAGGCCAGAAGGGAATGGCAAGAAATATTCAAAGTGATGAATAGCAAGAACCTACAACCAAGATTACTTTATCCAGCAAAGCTATCATTCAGAATTGAAGGTCAGATAAAGAGCTTCACAGATAAGGAAAAGCTAAAGGAGTTCATCACCACCAAACCAGTATTATATGAAATGCTGAAAGGTATCCTTTAAGAAGAGGAAGAAGAAGAAAAAGGTAAAGATACAAATTATGAACAACAAACATGCATCTATCAACAAGTGAATCTAAGAATCAAGTGAATAAATAACCTGATGTACAGAATGAACTGGTGATTATAATAGAATCAGGGACATAGAAAGGGAATGGACTGACTATTCTTGGGGGGGAAAGGGGTGTGGGAGATGCGGGAAGAGACTGGACAAAAATCGTGCACCTATGGATGAGGACAGTGGGTGGGGAGTGAGGGCGGAGGGTGGGGCGGGAACTGAGAAGAGGGGAGTTATAGGGGGGAAAAAAGAGGAACAAATGTAATAAACTGAACAATAAAGATTTAATTTTAAAAAAATAAAATAAAAAATACCTCAAATTTATTCAAATAAGATATACAATTGGTTAAAAGGCATATAAAAAGATGCTCAACATCACTAATTTATAAAGAAGTGAAAATAAAAACCACCATAAAATATTACATTATACCCATTAGAATAGCCAATTAACATAAAAACAGAAAATAAGTGTTGGGCCCTAACCGGTTTGGCTCAGTGGATAGAGCGTTGTCCTCCGGACTCAAGGGTCCCAAGTTCGATTCCGGCCAAGGGCATGTACCTTGGTTGTGGGCACATACCCAGTGGGGAGTGTGCAGGAGGCAGCTGATTGATGTTTCTCTCTCATCGATGTTTCTAACTCTCTATCCCTCTCACTTCCTCTCTGTAAAAAATCAATAAAATATATTTTAAAAAAAAGAAAAGGAAAGAAGTGTTGGCAAAGATGTAGAGAAATTATAACTTGTGTATTGTTGATGGGATTGTAAAATGATGTAGTCACTATGGAAAGCATTATGGAGGTTTCTAAAAAAATTAAAAATTAAATTACCATATGACCCAGAAATCCCACTTCTGTGTGTATCTCTGAGAGAATTGAAAGTAGGATCTGGAAGAGATATTTACACATCATGTTCACTGGAATATGATTCAAAATAGCCAAGAAGTGGAAGCAATTCAAATGTCCATCTTGGTGTATGCATACAATGGAATGTTATTCAGCCTTTAAAAACTAAGAAATCCTGTCACATGTTACACCATGGACAAACCTTGAGGACATTATGCTAACTGAAATAAGCCAAACACATAAATACAAAATATTATATTATTCTACTTATATGAGGTAGTCAAACTCACAGAAACAGACATTAAAATAGTGGTTTCCTGGAACTAGGGGGAGGGGTATTGTGTAATGGGTATAGAGTTGCAGTTTTACAAGATGAAAAAGTTCTGGAGATCTGTTAGACAATAATGTAAATACACTTAGCATTACTGAACTGTATACTTAAAATGTTTTTGATGGGCAGGAGAGATGGAGGCAGGGCCTCACTCAAAAATAGAACTCATTCCAGGAGTAGAGATCTACACTTGGAAGAGATCTAAAAAATACAAAACTTTTTCCTGAGCAGCAAGGGGTTTATGCTTCACAACAGGAAACCACAGCCCTTAGATTCTGCACAGGAGAAACATTCAAAATGCCTGGCTTTGAAAACCAATGGAGATTATATCCAGGTAAATCATAGAACTGTGAGAAATGGAGAACCCACTCTTATAGAGTTCATACACAGACCCACCTACCCCAGGACCCAGTGCAAAAACATGTATTTGAAAAACATCTAGACCACATGTAAAGGAAGCCCACTTAGTAACCTTAAGGCATCTGCAACAAGGTGAGAAACTGTTGAAAATCTCTTTAGACACAGAAACACTGGCAGGTGCCATTTTATGATCTTATTCTATTTTGCTAGTGCTGATGCTGATGGCACCAATTTGGAACAATTCTTCTAATCTGCTAGAGCTGGTGGGATTGCCTCACTGAGAGCTTCGACCATCCCCACAACACAGAAACCATATACATCACAACCTATCCTGGTGACAGCCTAACCAATCCTCTCACTGCGGCTGTGGCATCTCCACTGCAGGTAGGTGCTCACAGCCCACACAGGGGATTCCTTTTGAGCACCTAGCTCTAGTGGCCAGGGGGTATTGTGCTGCTGGCTCCCATGTGACATCTCCTACATAAGGCTGTTTCTTCAAGACTGGAAGACATAGTAGATGTGCCTAATACATGGAGAGCTGGTCAAAATAAGGAAACAAGAGAATATGTTTCAAGTGAAACAACAAGAAAAAGCCTCAGAAAGAGACATTAATTAAATGGAGGTAATCAGTTATCTTCCTGATAAAGATTTCAAAGTAATGGTCATAAAGATACTCACCAAATTCAAGAGAAGAATGAATGAGTGAATAAATGAATAAATGAACAAAGTGATATCTTTAACAAACAGAAAATATAAGAAAGTTCCAAACAAATCTTACAAAGCTGAAGAACATGGTAACTAAACTAAAAAAGTACACTACAAGGGTTCAATAGAATACTTGATGAAGCTGGAGAATGAATCAGTGATCTGGAAAACAAAGTGGTGGAACTCATTCAAAGAAGTAAAAAAAGGGAACTTTGAAGCAACATAAACTTCTACATTATAGGTTTCCAAGAAGAAAATAAGAATAAGAATAAGAATAAGAATAAGAATAAGAATAAGAATAAGAATAAGAATAAGAATAACTGCAAAGGGCCAGAAAACTTATTTGGAGAAATAATGGCTGAAAACTTCCTTAATCAGGGGAAGCAAACAGACATCCAGGTCCAAGAAGCACCTAAAATTTCAAATAAAATGAATTAATGAAATAAAATATTGGTTGGTTTATATTTTAAGTTACTTTGAAATATTAATATTTGGTATAATGTATTTAGCAAAATAATTTAGTACTAATAAAAAAACCATTGATTACAAAAAAATTCACACCAAGACACATCATAATTAAAATTGAAAAAATTGAAAAAATTAAAAAAATAAAGAGAAAATCTCAAAATCAAGAGGAAACAACTTGTTACATACAAGGTATATTCTATAAGGCTATGAGCAGATTTTTTTAGCATAAATTTTGCAGGCTAGAAGGGAATAGCCAACATATTTCAAGTGCTGGAAGATCAAAACTTTGAATCAAGAGTTCTCTACCAAGCAAGGCTACTGTTCAGAATTGAAAGAGATTAAGAATTTTCCAGATAAGCAAAAGCTAAAGGAGTTTATCACCACTTAACTGGCCTTATAAAAAACTAGAGGCCCAGTGGGGTGGGGGTTAGGGGGTCCTCAGTCCGGCCTGTGCCCTCTCACAGTCCAGGACCCCTCGCTCCTTACCGCCCTCCTGCAATGGAGGCAGAAGAGGCTCCTGCCATGGAGGCAGAAGAGGTTCCTGCCACTGCCGCTGTGCTCGCCAGCTGTGAGCCTGGCTTCTGGCTGAGCTGTGCTTCCCCTGTGGGAGCACACTGACCACCAGGGGCAGCTCCTGAATTAAGCATCTGCCCCCCTGGTGGTCAGTGCACGTCATAGCGACCGGTTGTTTCACTGTTTGGTTGATTTGCATATTACCCTTTTATTATATAGGATATTTTAAAAACAAACATAATAATGTTTTTAAGTGGAAATGAAGTGGCACTACTTAATAACAAGAAAATATATAAAGGGAAAAATCTCCCTAGAAAAGGTAAATATATAGGAAAGGTAGTAGATAAATCACTTATAAAGGAAGTGTAAACCTTAAAATTCAAAAGTAGTAAAATGAACCAAAACTATAATAATTACTTAAGGAATGCATAAAATAAGATGTAAAAAGTGACATAAAAATGTAAAATGTGGGCAGTGTGTAAAAATTTAAAGTTGTGGAATGTGTTAAAATTTAAGTTGTCATCAACTTAAAACAGACAGTTATATACATTGGGTGCTATATGAGAACCTCACAGTAACTACAAAGTAAAAACGTATAATACACAAAAAAATGATAAAGGAATCTAAACATAACACTTAAGTAAGCCATTAAACCACAAAAGAAGAGAGAAAAAAACAAAGAAAGGAACAGAGAGGAACTATAAAAACAGTAAGAAAACAATTAACAAAATGACAATGAGCACATACCTTTCAATAATCACTTTAAATGTTAATTAACTAAATTCACTATTAAAAAGACATAGAGTAGTTGAATGGATTAAAAAACAAGATCTACCTATATGCTACCTACAAGAGACTCACTTCACAAGTAAGAATACACATGAACTGATAGTGAAAAGATAAAGATATTTGATGCAAAAAAGCTGGTATAAGTATAATAACATAAAAAATAGACTTTAACACAAAGACTATAATAAAAGACTAAAAGGGCATTATGTAATAATAAAGTGGTCAATACAGCAAGAAGATGTAACATTTATAAATTTAGATGTATACAACATAGAGGCACTAGAATACATAAAGCAGATAATAACATGCCTAACGGGGAAACTGACAATATTGCAATCATTGGAGACTTAAACACCCTACTTACATCAATGGGTACAAAAGCAGCAAAATACTCATTCTTCTCAAGTACACATGGAACATTCTCCAGGATAGATCAAATGTTAGTTCAGAAGATGTCTCAATAAATTAAAAATGATTGAAGTCATATCAAGCATTTCTCTGAACACTCAATGGTATAAAACTGGAAATTAATTAGAAAAAAACTAGAAAAACAACAATATTGTGGAGATTCAACTACAATTCTGAGCAATCAATGTGTCAACAAAGTAATCAAAGAAAAAAAAAGAGACCAAGGAAAATCCCCAGAAATATGATATAAAATTTAAAGGATGCAGCAAAAGCAGTTCTAAGAGGGAAGTTCATAACAATATAAACCTAACTCAAGAAACAAGAAAATGTTCAAATAAATAAATTTTACATTAAAAAAACTAGAAAAGGAACAAACAGAAATCAATGTTAGTAGAAAGAAGGAAATAACATGCATACCTCATTTTATTGTGCTTTGTTTTGTTGCACTTTTCAGATATTGCATTTTTTATAAACTGAAAGTTTATAGTAATTCTGCATTCAGCAAGTCTAACAGTGCCATTTTCCCAACAGCACCTGCATACTTTGTGTCTCTGTGCCATATTTTGGTTATTCTCACAATATTTCAAACTTTTTCATCATTATTATACTTGTTATGGTGATCTGTGATCAGTAATTTTTGATGTTACTATTGTAATTGTTTTGGGATACCACAAACCATACCCATATAATACATCAAACTTAATAGATAAATGTCATATATGTTGTGACTCTTCTACCAACTGGCCATCCTCCCATCTTTCTCCCTCTCCTTGGGCTTCCCAAATCACTGAGACACAACAATATTGAAATTAGGCCAATTAATAACCCTACAATGGCCTCTAAGCGTTCCAGTAAAAGTTGAACATCTCTCACGTGATATCAAAAGCTAGAAATGATTAAGCTCAGTGAGGAAGACATGTTGACAGCTGAGATAGGCTGAAAGCTAGGCTTCATGCGAAACAGTTAACCAAGTTTTGTATGCAAAGGAAAATTTCTTGAAGGAAGGAAATTAAAAGTGCTACTCCAGTGAACACATGTATGATAAGAGAGCAAAACAGCCTTATTGCTGATATGGAGAAAGTTTTAGTGGTCTGGATAGATCCAACCAGCTACATTTTCTTACGCTAATACCTAATCCAGATCAAGGCTCTAACTCTCTTCAATTTTGTGAAGGCTAAGAGAGGTGAGAAAGCTGCAGAAGAAAAGTTTCAAGCAGGCAGAGGTTGATTCATGAGATTTAAGAAAAGAAGCCATCTACATAACAAAAGTTCAAGGTGAAGCAGCAAGTGCTGCTAGAGAAGCTGCAACAAATTATTCAGAACATTTAGCTAAGATAATTAATGAAGGTAGCTGCACTAAACAACAGGTTTTCACTGTAGACAAAATAGCCTTATATTAGAAGAATATGCCATTTTGACTTCCATAGCTAGAAAGGAGAAGTCAATGACTGACTTTTAAGCTTCAGAGGACAAGGCTGACTGACTCTCTTGTTAGGGGCTAATGCACCTGGTGACTTTAAGTTGAAACCAACACTCATTTACCATTCTGAAAATCCTAGGGCCCTTAAAGTTATGCTAGATCTACTCTGCCTGTGCTGTTTAATGGAACAACATAGCATGGATGATAGCACATACAAAGGTTTGCTGAATATTTTAAGCCCACTGTTGAGACCTACTTCAAAATAGTACTGCTCATTGACAATACAACTTGTTACCCAAGAGCTCTGATGGAGATCTACAAGATTAATGTTGTCTGTGACAGAACATCCATTCTGTAACCCATGGATTAAGGAGTAATTTCAACTTTCTAGTTTTACTATTTACAAAATACATTTTGTAAAGCTATAGCTGCCATTGATAGTTATTCCTTTGATGGATTTGAGCAAAATAAATTGAAACCTTCTGGAAATGATTCTCCAATCTAGATGTCATTAAGAAAATTCATGATTTATGAGAAGAGGTCAAGATATAAACATTAGCAGGAGTTTTGAAGAAGTTGATTCCAACCCTCATAGATGACTTTGAGAGATTCAAGACTTTAGTGGAGGAAATAACTGTAGAAGTGTTGGAAATAGCAAAATAAATAAAATTAGAAGCGGAACCTGAAGATGTGACTGAAATACTACAGTGTCATGATAAAATTTTAATAAATGAGAAGTGCCTTCCTATGAATGAGAAAAGAAAGAGGTTTCTTAAGATGGAATTCTCTGCTCATGAAGATACTGTGAAGATTGTTGAAATTATAAAATATTTACAATATATAAATTTAGTTTGTAAAGCAGTGGCAGGGTTTGATACATTGATTCCAATTTTGAAAGGAGTTTTACTGTGACTAAAGTGCTATCAAACAGCATCACATGCTACAGAGAAATAATTTATAAAAGGAAGAGTCAATTGGTGCAGCAAACATCATTCTCTTATTTTAAGATTTATATGTGGAAAGAGAAATTTTATTTTGTCCTTTTAGAGAAAGAAGTAGCATTTTGAATCAGTTTATTGTCTGAGTAATGCTTTGAGTGTAATTTATGGAAAGCAAGCTATCTTCCTTTTGAAAATTTGACATCAAGAAAAACAAAATAGATAGCTGTAACTAGCATATTTGTAGACTGAAGAAGGAAGGTTGGACAAAGGAGCAGTGGTTGAAGAGAGCAAATTGAACTTTGTCTCCTACTACCAGTAAATGGTTTCTCTCTGCACTGGTGTGAGCATCTTTGATTGTAGTGATGTTCTTAGGGAATTCATATAATATTTTCTATACATAAGCTTTCTTGTAACATTCATAATGTTACATAAATGGAGCAACCTGTCATTGATGTTTACCTAGTTCCCATCTTAGGGTTTTTCTTAGAGAATTTTTTTAAGTTCCAGAGACAAGCATTACTTAAAAAATTAGGAGGAATTTCTCATTCTGAAGTGTAACTTGGGGAAAGTAATTTTTCTGGGTCAAGGTGGGTAATGTCTATAGGAGTCTTCTTTTAAAAAAGTTAAAATTATTGAAATGCTAACCATATAGAAACACACAGAGAGAAATTAATAATAGTAAATAGTTTATCACTAGTGAAGAGTACCTCTTTACTAAGGCGGTAAATTTGTACTGGGAAAGAATGAATTTAACATCTACGGTTATGGTAGAGGGAAAAAAGCAGCAGAATCTCATTGACCTTTAGAGTGAGATCAAAACATGAAAGTTCTCATGATTTGTTATGTTTTTAAATTAGTAATGGAAAATTCATGTGATTGATTTGTCTACAGAACTAGCAAGGGAGTAGCACAATAGTAGGAGTTATATTGAAAAAAGAGAGAGAATAGAGAATGTGTTATAACATGCATTTGCAAAGAAAGTTGGTAAACACAAATCTAGATGAAGCAATATTTAAATACTTTCCATGATATTTTCACTGCCTTTCTTAATTCACTGTTGAATCATTTTGAACTTGTTAATTCCCCTTCAGGGCTGGTATTTCGTTTTGCTCACTTATAAGGCAGATCATGCTTGCCTGCCAAGGATGTCAGACTATGTGTTAGAATGTTAAATTGACATTTAAGAAAATATTTAAAAAATAATTAGCAAACTAACATATTTTGACACATCAGTTAAGAAAAGAGTCTTTTCTGGAAGGGGAGATAGCTCTTAGTTAGGAAAATAATGAGAGTTTTCAGTTTCACATTTTAATGCTATCCAATGTTCCTTTTAAATGACTTAAACTTATCAATAAATGAGACTGTGATTCAAAAGAATCTACCATACAAATTTCAAACTTAGATAAGCATGCCATACAACAAGTGTAATAAAATTCAGTTAGAAAAAGATCAGGTGTTGCTGGGGGTTGGTAGTGGAAGGATGAAAAGCTGAGCACAGAAGATTTTTAGGGCAGTGAAATTCTGTATGATGCCATAATGGTGGATGCATGTCTTATACCTTTGCCCAAACCCATAGAATGTGTTTCAAGAGTGAACCCTAATGTAAACTATGGGCTCTGGGTGATAATGATGTGTCAATGTAGGTTCATAGATAATAACAAATGTACCACTGTGGTGGGGATGTTGATAATAGGGAGGCTGTGCATGTGAGGGGCAGGGGGTCAATGGGGAATCTCTGTACCTTCTGCTCAATTTTGCTGTGAACCTAAAACTTCTCTAAAAATATAAAGTCTATTTGAAAAAAAATAGGACGAGGGGCCTCAAGTCTCTTCTCCCCACCCCCACCTCTCTCCTCCCTTTGGAGGTCCCTGATGCCACCAAATATCCTTCAAGGGCTGCATCGTGAACAGAATAAAAGCCAATGGCCCCCACAAGAGAACAACCTCTTCTGTGAATAACCCCAAAGCATCCTCTGGAGTTCACACCAGATGTGGGATGCAGCTCTCTTATAACCCTTCTGCATTTTGTTCCTTGCTCTTCTCCCCCCAAATGGAGAGCAGGATTCTATCTCCTGGAGAAGGACCCATCCAGGCATAGCCTCACCTGAAACCTCTCAGGTCATAAAGAGCTCATATCACTTGAATGTGCTGCAGCCTCAGGGCTCCTCCCCAGGCCCAGACAGTGGCCGGGCCCACCACTGCGCGGGAAAAGGTGTCTAGAGACAGAACATGGCCAGAATGGCTTTGTTTGAGACCCAGAGTCCTACACCTTCCACACTTGGAAAGGAAAATGGAAAAGAAAGAATAAGGGAGTCATCTGGACTCCATCTCCCTATACTGCAGGCATTTTTATTTCATTTGAAGTTCTAAAATTCCCTTGTCTCAGCAGCCAGTACAATGTGGATCCCCAGGAGACATTTAACAAAGGCACTTTGAATAAAGAATTGTGAGGCCTTCAGGGACAAAGCTTCCTCATCAGCTGGGAAGTCACTGAACGTGGTATAACAGTTACAATAATTGATTCAAAATCAAGGAGAGAGGAAATGTCTTCTGAGCCTCCTAAGCTATGACCCAGGGGTGAGAAATTGTCTGGGAGAAACTAGATTGAGGACACACTCCTTGACATTTGGAACCCTTGGGGGCTTCATTACCTCTTCTGAGTCCCAGGGTAGCAATTGATAATCTGAGAAATATTTCCTACAACTTAATCTTATTCATCGGTATTACCAGTATTGGGGAGGGGGGCAGGCAATGGCTCAGAACATCTCAATTACTAATGTTTAGCTTTAAAGTGAGTTATACTCCCTGGATGGTTGTGACAAATAGAATATAGGAGAACAGAGGCTGCATCAATTCTGGCTAGAGGCTTACTGTCCCAGCAGTTTTCTTTTCCTGCCTCTTTGGAATGGTGTTCTCAAGACACTGCTACGCTGTCAGAAATCCACACCATGTGGAGAGGCCACATGTAGGTGCTTGGATCCACAGCCCAGCCGAGCCCCCTGTCAACTGACACTGTCAGCTGTGGCCATGAGTGCACCATTTTGGACATCCAGCCCAGTCGAGCCTTCAAATGACTCCAGTCCCAGCTATCATCTGAGAGAGCCTGACAGAGAAGGGCCTACTGAGTCCAGTCAACCCACAGAAACGTAAGAGCTGTGTTCATTTCCTGGGGCTGCCTTATCCTAGTACCACAAACTGCGTGGCTTAAAGGGACAGAAATTCTCTCACAATTCTAGAGGCTAGAAGTCTGAAATTAAGGTGTAGGCAGGGCTATAATTCCTCTAAAATTTCTAGGAGAGGATCCTTCCTTATCTCTTCCAGCTTCTGATGGCCCCATGCATTCCTTTGTTTCATGGCAGCATCACTCTAATCTCTGCCTCCATTTTCACGTGGCCTTCTTCCCTCTGGGTGTCTCTGTGTCCAAATTTTCCTCTTCTTTTAAGGACATCAGTTTTATTGGATTTGAGCCCACCCAAGTGAACACATCTTAACTTGATGGCATCTGCAAAGATCCTATTTTCAAAATGTTATTTTCATAGGTACTGGTGGTTAGGACATGTCTTTTGGCGGGGGACTCAATTTAACCCATAACAAGAGGTAATAATAAATTGTTGTAAGCCTCTTCGTTTTGGAGAAGTGTGTTCTGCAGCAAGAGAAACCAGAACAGTGGCTGACACTCCTTCAGTACATACCTGGTACATAAGCTGGATGTATAAGGGAAGCCAGTCTACGGTTAAAAAGAGGATATGAAAAAATATAAATAGATGTTTGTTTGACTTAGTTTTTAAAAAATTCAGTTAGAAAAAATGGACACTTGACAGATGGTGGTATAGTTTCTGCAGAATAATTTTCACTTTCCTTCCTGTCTGCTATTTAAATGGTATACTTTCTGAAAGCCCCATTGTGACAGCTTTACTTATCCATACTTTTTTTTAAAAGAAATATTTCTATTTAGAATGCAGCCCTAGAAGAGTGGAGAATGAGAGCACTTTGTTTTCCATTTGAAATAATTATTATCCACTTTTAAAAAGTGCAACACTGTAAAGAATGACACAAAATTACCTCATTTATCATTAACAGAAAATATCTGAGAAAATGATTAATATAGAAATAATGAAAATGCATCATATATTGACAACATAAATCCTTTATTTAGTAAAAGTGGCTGTGGGTGGAAATACTAAGTAGTTGGTATTCAGTCCTAACATGGTTCTCATTTCTGGTTATTGGGTTTAAATAATGAAAATAAAAATAAGCTAGAAAATTAAATTAGTTGCTTGGATACACCACAATTTTAGATGTTTTCCTTTGGGAGAAAGGTTAATTGAAAATTTTAACTTCTACTCTATTCCCACTACAGTCATTACTGGAACAAAATAACTAGCAATATTTTTATCTAATTAATAACCTAGATGAGCAAATAGAACTATTGCATTGAATGCACTCTTAAGTATAAAACATGGTTATTTTCTTTCATTTAGCTATGTTTATATAGATATCTTAAAGTATCAAGTAGTTTTTTTTATAAATATATTTTATTGATTTTTTACAGAGAGGAAGGGAGAGGGATAGAGTTAGAAACATCGATGAGAAAGAAACATCGATCAGCTGCCTCCTGCACACCCCCTACTGGGGATGTGCCCACAACCAAGGTACATGCCCTTAACTGGAATCGAATCCGGGACCCTTCAGTCTGTAGGCGGATGCTCTATCCACTGAGCCAAACCAGTCAGGGCTCAAGTAGTTTTGTAGGGCTATTAAATATTCCATCATCAAACAAAATGACAAAGACACAATTCAGGTAGGTATCTATAATAGTAAAAGCATAATATGCTAATTAGACTGGACATCCTTCAGGACGACCTTCTGGACAAAGCCAGGGCTGTGAGGGAAGCCCGGGTTCCGAGTGCCTGCCGGTGGCCAGAGGGAAGCCCAGGTCCCGGGTCCCAGGTGCCAGAGGGAAACCAGCCCGCAGCTGGGGGAAGAAAGGCCTATTCTTGCATGAATTTTGTGCATCAGGCCTCTAGTTAGATTATATATTCACAGGAAAGAACCATCCTCTTACTTTTTTTCTTATGATCTGTTAATCTTGTTTAAATTAAAATGTCTGCATATAGAGACAAAATACCCATAATCTGCACTGGAAATTGTTCTTGTTGACATCATGGGAGGAATGACTCAAGGATGATAGGTTTGGTAATGAAGGTGATTGTCCTAGCTGCATGTACTTATTACTAATACAAGGTTTTAGATACAAGTTGAATGCTGTGTGTGAAGAAAAGTTTGAAGTAGCTCTTTTCTCAAATATGATTCTGATTATACGATGAGCAGATTTTACTACAGGTTTACCTGCCAGGGGAAGACTGCTTCATTTTATCTTATAGCTTCACAAAGATTTGAATTGAATTTAGAGAAAGATTCTCACAACTTGAGCTAGTTCACCCTCACCGAATGATATGTATAATGTTCAGTGAAGGCCACCTTAAGACAGAAGGACATCACATGATATTTCAACATTGGAAGTATAATAAAAAAAAAGTTGTTCTAAAAAACTACTCTATTGTAACATATCCCAGGAGTTTTCTATTCTTAATTTTTTTTTGCACAATTTGAAAAAATAACAGCGTGGTATCCCTAAGTTCTTTACCCTTAAAGGCAGAACTGTTGAATAGGACAATAAGGATGGGAAATTTTGGCATTGTGTGTAGGATGGTGTAAACATAACACACAATACCTCTTATCTGAACATAATTAGAAATCAATTTCAAATATTATCAAGTATCAAATTGTGTCATTAATGATATCCCAAGGGCTTTATTTTAGGCATAATAATTTAAGGCTATCTCACACACTAAATTTTTCCAGGCTCATACCCTTGTAAGAAAATCCCCACTTACTGAGTTATCTTAATTGCTTTTCCTTAAATATGTTTTGAATGGGATCTACCTTCAATCTCCACTACAGAGGGAATACTTCCCCTTGTACAGATTATCCTAGGATACATATATATTTTAATTTTACAAGTTTATTTGAGCCCAAACTGATTACAATTGCTGGGAAGCAAGATCTCAAATCCTAGTTTCTCCTAGGATTCTGCACAAGATAAATTTATTCTCATTCAATTTTTTTTACAGATTTATTAAGATATACTTCACATACCACACAATACACCTCTTTAAAGTATATAATTCAATGGTTTTTAGTATTTTCAAAGAGTGTGCAACATGTCACCAAAATCTGATGATGTGCATATTTCTATGTGGTTACTAGCTACTTGTACATCTTCTTTGAAGAAATCTCAATTTGACAAATCTTTAGCTAGACTCGCTATGGGAAAAAGAGGGCTCAAATTAATAAAATCAGAAATAAAATAGAAGTTCCAACTGATACTAGAAAAATACAAGGATCATAAAGACTACTATGAACAATTATATGCCAAGCGATTGGACTAACTAAAATAAATGAATAAATTCCTAGAACTATATAATTTTCTAAGACTGAATCATGCAGAAATAGGAAACGTGTTAGACTGATTATTAGTAAAGAGATTCAATCTATAATAATAAAAGCCTAATATGTTAATTAGACCGGATGTCCTTCCGGACATCGTTCCTTCTGGACAAAGCCACAGTGGGCGGGGGCCGTGGCAGAGAACCCCAGCCACGGCAGAGGCGGGCGGGAAACGGGACCAAGGACCTTGCACTAATTTCGTGCATTGGGCCTCTAGTCAATAATAAAAAACCACCCAACAAACAAAAGTCCAAGACCAGATGGCTTCACTTGTGAATTCTACCAAACATTCAAAGATGATATAACACCTATCTTTCTCAAACTCCTCCAAAATATTGAAGAGAAAGGAATGCTTCCAAATTCCCTTTATGAGGTCAGTGTTATTCTGATAGCAAAACCAGGCAAGGACACCACACACAAAAAGGAAAATTATAGGCCAATATCCTTGATAAACATATAAAAATCCTCAACAAAATATTAGCAAACCACATTTAACAAAACATTAAATGGACCATTCATCATGATCGAGCGCAATGTATTCCAGAATTGCATGTATGGTTCAGTACTCACAAATCAATCAATGTGATACACCACATTAACAAAATGAAAGATAAAAATCATATGGCCATCAATAGATGCAGAAAAGACATTTGATAAAATTAAACATTCATTAATGATAAAAACTGTCATCAATGTAATAAAGGTCACAGCTAACATTGTATGCAATAGTTAAAAGTTGAAAGGTGTTTTTTTCATGTTTTACTTTGACACCAGCAGTGGCAATAAGTTTTTGGATCTGGCTCTAAAATCAAAAATAAATGAGTGGAACTACCTAAAACTAAAAAGCTTTTCAGAGCAAAGAAAACTACCAGAGTGAAAGACAATCTATTGAATGGGAAAATATTTACAAATAATATATGTAATAAGGGGTTAATATCCAAATTGTATAAAGACCTCATACAACTCAATAGCAAAAAGTAAACAAACAAATAATCCAATAAAAAAAATGGGTGGAAGATCTGAATAGACTTTTTTTTTAAAGAAGACATAAAGATGGCCACAATAAAACCATGAAAAAAAATGCTCAGCCTCACTAATTATCAGGAAAATACAAACTGCAATATGATTTCACCTCATACCTGTCAGAATGGCTGTTATAAAAAAAGACACGAAACAGTGTGTTGGTGAGGATGTGGTAAAAAGAAAACCCTTGTGGATTTTTTGATGGAAATGTAAATGGTAAAGTTACTATGAAAAACAGTATGGAGGTTCCTTAAAAAATTAAACATAAAACTACAATATAATCCAGTAATTCTGCTTCTGTGTATTCATCTGGAGAAAACAAAAACATTAATTTGAAAAGGTATATGAACCTCTATGCTCATTGCAGCATTATTTACAATAGCCAAGATATGGAAACAACCTAAGTATACATCAATGGATGAATGGATAAAGAATATATGATAGGACCTGGGAGCTAACCTAGAAATGCAGCCCCTCCTTCCCATTTGGAGCTGCCTTTTATCATGGAAAGGTTAACAACTTTGCTGCTGAAACCAGAATTGCCAGCCCTTTGAAGATCCTCAGTTCTTTTTCATATCACTAAGCCCTTTGAAGATCCCCAGCCCTATGCTTAGAAGAAGGGAGAGAGATAGAGAGTTAGAAACATCGATGAGAGAGAAACATCGATCAGCTGCCTCCTGCACATCTCCATGAAATTTATGCACGGGTGCAGAAGCTAGGCCTGGCCAGAAATTGAAGTTCAAGCATCTGGTGTGGCAGGCCGACGCTCTATCCACTGAGCCAAACCGGTTTCGGCAATTCTTTTGCATATCATTAAGCCCTTTGAAGATCCCCAGCCCTATGCTTACCTGTTAACTGCCCATTTAGCAAACCCTTTGGTTATTTCCCTATGTAATCTTTGTCCTTTTATCCAACACTAGAGGCCTGGTGCATGAAATTCATGCACGGGTGCAGAAGCTAGGCCTGGCCAGAAATTGAAGCTCAAGCATCTGGTGTGGAAGGGCAGGTCCAAGCTGACGTTTGGGCCCTGGGCAGCACCTGGGCCCCCAGGCCCCTGTGCAACCCCCTCTGCCTGAGTCACAGCGCCCAAGTCCCCACCCAGAGATGCAGTGGGTGCGGCCAGATGCTGCGGGCCAGGGCATAGCGAGGGCCTCTGGGCCACCCAGGGGTGCTGCATAGAAGCCAGGTGGGCAGCGCACTCTCTCCTGGGCAGGCTTGCAGACCAACTCTTGCGTGAACCCACAGGAGCCTGACTGGCCTCTGCGGTGCTGGTGGCTGCGACCTGGCTCAGCCAGAAGAGGCCATGCAGGTATGGGGCAGGTATCTCATGGGCACCTGGCGCCTGAGCATGGGGGCTTTCCCAGAGCACAAGCCCTGGCGTCCTGGGGGAGGGTAGCAGAAGTGAGAGCGAGCTCAGTGGACACCCCACATTCTCACCACACCTTTGTCCCCATCACTCCCGCCACTAGGTTGCCTGCCAGAGGTCGCAGCCCCGCAGCTGCGTGCTGCGGGACTTGGTTGCCACCACCCATCCCCAATTCCCTGTCCCAGCCCAGGACCCAGCCCTAATCAAGTGATAAGGGCCTGCTGGCTGCTGGTCCCCATCTGCAGGACGATCGATCAGGGCTGGACCCCTTCCAGATCCCTGAGTCACCACCACTGCCCCTGGTCACCGCTTGCACCCATCTTCTGGTGCCACTCACTCACCTGCTCCACCATCCCTCTACAGTCCCGCTCTCATCAGGACCCATCGGGGCCAGCAGTACCTCCACTGCCACCCACTGCCAGCGCCGCATCCTCGACACCCACCGTGTTCTGTGTTGCCCCCTTGGTCAGTGCATGTCATAACGAGCGGTTGAACTCTTGGTTGAACTCCCGGTCGAGGGGACAATTTGCATATTAGACTTTTATTATATAGGATAAGCAGCTGGTTTATGGAGGAATACAGAGCAGATTTTGGTGAAGGACCTGCCACTCTTCTATATTACTGGCAGTATTAGAATAAATGCTCATATATGATTCAAAAAAATGTTACAAAATTAACACCCAGAAATCTATGGCCTTTTTATACACCAATAATGAACTCACAGAAAGAGAAACAAAAAAAAAACCAATCCCATTTACCATTGCACCAAAAAAATTAAGATACCTAGGAATAAACTTAACTAAGGATGCAAAAGATCTGTATTCAGAAACTACAGTACATTGAAAAAAGAGATAGAGGAAGACATAAACAAATGGAAGAACATACCGTGTTCATGAATTGGTAGAATCAACATCATTAAAATGTCCATACTACCCAAAGCAATCTACAGATTCAATGCAATCCCCATTAAAATACCAATGGCATATTTCACAGACCTAGAACGAACTCTCCAGAAATTCATCTGGAATAAAAAAAGACCCCGAATAGCCACAGCAATCCTGAGAAAGAAGAACAAAGTTGGAGGAATCACAATACCAAATATCAAGCTATTTTACCAAGCCACGGTTCTCAAAACTGCCTGGTACTGGCACAAGAACAGACATATAGACCAATGGAACAGAACAGAGAACACAGAAATCGATCCAAGCCATTATGCTCAATAAATATTTAACAAAGTAGGCAAGAGCATACAATGGAGTCCAGACAGTCTCCTCAATAAATGGTGTTGAGAAATTTGGACAGATACATGCAAAAAAATGAAACTAGATCACCAACTTACACCATACACAAAAACAAACTCAAAATGGCTAGAGGACTTAAATGTAAGGAAATCATAAAAATCTTACAAGACTCCATAGGCAGCAAAATAGCAGACATATGTCATAGTAATATCTTTACCAACACAGCTCCTAGGGCAATGGAGACTAAGAAAATAAACAAATGGGAATACATCAAAATAAAAAGCTTCTGCACAGCAAAAGAAACCATCAACAAAACATCAAGAAAGCCCACTACATGGGTGAACATATTTGCCAATGCTATTTCCAATAAGGGTTTAATCTCCAAAATTTACAG
>NW_005871061.1:6758669-6778516 GCF_000147115.1 Myotis lucifugus
AGCCAGTGGTGGAAAGATAAATATCACCTGATCTAGCTCATAGGTGGGATAATATGATCAACATAATTTGATGAACAAGAATAGATCCAGAGACAAATGGCAGGGGATGGGGGAGTTAGAGAGCAACCAAAGGACTTGTATGCATGCATATTAGCATAACCAATGGACACAGACACTGGGGCAGTGGGGGCTTGCCCGGGGTGGCAATGGCCGGGCGGGGGGGTGTCAATTGGGGGAAAAGGAGACATATGTAAAACTTTAGACAATAAAAATAAATAAATAAGTAAATAAATCGATAAATAAATAAATTAAAAGAATTAGAAAAAAAAGAATATGTGATAGATATAAATCACATATGCCACTAATATGTGATATATGAATACAGTATTACTAGCCATAAAAAAGAATGAAATCTTGCCTTTTGCAACAACCTGGATGGACCTTGACGGTATTATGCTTCATAAAATAAGTCAGACAGAGAAAGACAATACCAATACTGTATGAGTTCACATAAATGTGGAATCTATAACACAAAAAAAACCCAAACGAAACAAAATCAAACTCATAGATACAGAGAACATATTTGTAGTTGCCAGAGAACAGGGAATTTTGGGGTGGGCGAAATGTGTGAAGGGGGTCAAGAGGTACAAACTTGTAGTTATAAAATAAATGTCATAAGCATGTAATGTACTGCATACTGACTATAGTCAATAAAATTATATTGCATACAGGGTGGGGAAAAAGAAGGTTTATAGTTGTAAGTACAGAAAACACAGTTTATTTCTGTATAATTATTTATTATTTCCCATACGAACAACTGTAAACCTATGTTTGTCCCATCCTGTATTTGAAAATTGCTCACATTGTAAATCTTAAAAGTTCTCATCATAAGAAAATCCTATCTAATAATAGACAAACATGGTAATTGACCGTACCTTCACTACACCTCCCATTGGCTAATCAGTGCAATATGCAAATTAACTGCCAACAAAGATGGCGGCTAATTTGCATACTGCAGGCAAATTCCGCTGCGCCGCCCCGCCTGGGGCTGGCGGCAGCTTGATCCCCAGCTGCCACCCGCCCCAGAGCGGGATCCGGACCTGCCCTGTGCGAGACAGGGCCGGCGGGGTGGACAGCAGCACAATGCCACCCCAGGGCGTGATCTGGGCCTGTCGTGTGCCCAGCCCGGAATCCGGGCCTGTCATTTGTGGGGCGGGGTGGGCGGGGCGGGTGGCAGCACTATCTGAGCAGCCGCCCAACCCAGCCCGGGATCTGGGCCTGCTATCTGCAACCAGGGGAGACGGGGCAGACACCGCGGGATTGGGGGTGCCATCTGCCACCAGGGGAGTGGGCCTAAGCCAGCATGTGGTTATCTCTTTAGGGGTCCCAGATTGTGAGAGGGCACAGGTTGGCTGAGGGACCCACCCCCCCCCCCCCCCGCCAGTGCACAAATTTTTGTGCACCGGGCTTCTAGTACAATTATAATTTCACTAGAGGCCAAGTGCACGAATTTGTGCATGGGTGGGGTCCAGTTGGCCCACCAGGTGGGGGGGGGCCCGATCAGGGGCCTTTCCAGCCAGGGGGGAGGTTGGCCAGGTGGCCCCGCATCCGATCAGAGTGGGGGGTGTAGATTGAGGCTGGGCCAGCTGGGGGGAGGGGCTGCAGGAGGCTGCCACTGTCCCCGCCCCCGATCGAGCTGGTTGGCTGGCCACAGTGGGCATCATAGCGACCAGTCATTTCTGCTGTTCCGGTCATTCCAGTCACTGGCTTTTTATATATGTAGATATGGTGACAGGTGATAACTAGACTTATTGTGATGTTCATTTTGCAGTATATACAAATATTGAATCACTAGAGTTCAAGTGAACAAAATTCATACACGGGGGAGGGTGTGTGTCCCTCAACCCAGCCTGCACCCTCTCCAATCTGGGACCCCTCGAGGGATGTCTGACTGCCTGTTTAGGGCCTAAACGGGCAGTCGGACATCCCTCTCACAACCCAGGACTGCTGGCTCCCAACTGCTCGCCTGCCCGCCTGCCTGATTGCCTCCTAACCACTCCCCTTCCAGCCTGATCAACACCTAACTGCTCCCCTGCCAGCCCAATTGCCCCCAACTGACCTCCCCTGCTGGCCTGGTCACCCCTAACTGTCCTCCATTGCAGGCCTATTCACCCCCGACTGCCCTCCCCTGCTGGCCTGGTCACCCCTAACTGCCTTCCCCTGCTGGCCTGGTCACCCCTAACTGTCCTCTCCTGCAGGCCTGGTTGCCCCCAACTGCCCTCTCCTGCAGGCCTGGGTCCCCCCCAACTGCCCTCTCCTGCCAGCCTGGTCACCCCTAACTGCCCTCCCCTGCTGGCCTGGTCACCCTCAACTTCCCTCCTCTGCCAGCCCAGTCACCGCTTACTGCCCTCCCTTTCAGGCCTGGTCCCCCCCAACTGCCCTCCCCTGCTGGCCATCTTGTGGTGGCCATCTTGTGTCCACATGGGGGTGGCCATCTTGGTGTTGGAGTGATGGTCAATTTGCATATTACCTCTTTATTATATAGGATATGTCATACAACTGGTATATTATATGTCAATTATATATCAATTTAAAAAGGAGAGAAAAAAACTTGAATATACAGGTATCCACACTTTTGTCATACAAATAAAGGAAGAGCAGTATTACACTATTGCATGAGACTAAGTACTAAGTAATGTTCAACTGAGAAATATAAACATAGAAACATTTATCTCCTGAAGAGATATCTGAAGGCAGAGGTTGGCTCAGCAGATGGAACATTGGCCCAGCCTTTGACATTAAAACCATAGCAAAATAATCAGCAACTTGTATATTTTGTTCCCCTTTCTATCAAAATAACACAAAGGGAACTTTTGTTATCACTGACCTGGTGAACCAAAGTCAGGAGTCACATTCCTCTAACCTTCTCATTACATAAATAATGACCTCTATTTTGTTTAAAAGAGTATCTATGGAAAAAATTGTTTGAAAGTTTTCCATTAATTTTTTGAGAGAGTGGAGGGGGGGAGGAGACACACAGAGAGAGAAAAAATGAATCTGAAACCCAAGTAGGTGCCTTTGCTCTGGAACTGAACCCAAGACCCTTCAGTGTACTTGCCAATGCTTTAACCAGTAAGCCATGCTAGCCAAGGCAGATTGCTTGAATTTTGACTAAGAGTGTTTTGAATTTATAGATTCAATTAAGGGAAAATTATATCTTAATATATAACCTATCCAATCCATAACCAAATATATCTTTCCATTTATTATATATATTTTTATTTCTTTTCAATATATTGTAGTTTTTATGCATACAGATCCAGCACATAATTTGTTAAACTTATAGTTAACAAATTTATTGTCTGCATTATTGTAAGTGGTATTGATTTTTAAATTTTAGATTTAAATTGTTCATTGCTAATATAGAGAAAAACAAATAATTGACTTTTAAATATTGATTTTGTATTTTGGGATCTTGCTAAACTTACTTGTTAATTCAAGGATTTTTCTGTAGATTTTTTTATTTTCTACATACACAAATATATTATCTGTGAATAAAGTAGTTTTATTTCTTTCTAAGTTATAAAAACGGAATCTCTATTTAAACCTTTTGCCCTATTTTAATTGGGTTATTTGTCATTTTATTAGTGAGTTGTAATGTTTTTTTATACATTATACATAAAAGTCCTTTATCAGATAAATGATTTGCAAATATTGTCTCCCATTCTCTGGGTTATCTTTCAAATTTATTGATGTTATCCTTTAAGACATAAAAAGGTTTAATTTTGATTAAGTACAATTAACCTTTTTCTCTTTTCTTTTGTAGTCTGTGCTTTTGGTGTTGTATCTAAAAAACTTTGACTAATGCAAGATAATGAAGATTTCACTTATGGTTTCCTTCTAAGAGTTTTATATTTTAACCTTTTAAATTTAAGCCTTTTATCCATTTTGAGGTTTGTTTTTTTCTTGTGTGAAGAAAGGGTCCAATTTCATTATTTTGAAAGTACTTTATTATTTTATGAGTTCCCAGCACTGTTCTTTTCCACATTGAATATTCTTGACATCTTTGTTGATGACCAGTTGACTATAAATGCAAGGCTTTATATTTGAAATCTCAATTCTATATCCATATGTCTATATGTCTATATATCTACATAAGTCTACATATATCTATATATCTACACATCTATACATCTAGATATATACACATCTATATATCTATACATCTATATAATCTGTCTAATATATATATAGTCCATTCACTTGACACATAAATTAACCATCACAAGTTCATCCCTTGTCAACTTTAAACGCATATACATCTCTTTAACAACAGTTAATCTCCAAAAAAGACAATAACTTGTTTATAATTACATCTTACATGATACAATTATAGTACATGCAACCAAAAATGTTCTAAATCCTTCCTGAGAAGAAGGAAAGTTCTTTACTAATATTACTCTTCTCTTTGATATAAAATACCTTAAATACTATGATGTAAAATAAACAATACTTAAATACTAAGATATAGAATCAACATATCCTAATGTTACATAACAAGAGAATTAAGATGAAGGAAAATGAAGACATTATATATTATATATACACACACATTCACATATATTCAGAGCAAAGTATGACAACCATAGTCCTCATTTCTGTAACTGGTTATATGGTCCTAGCTGGTGTTTATAACTACCTTCTACTACCCATTATGTATTATTTCTTTTTCCTTCAGCAAGCATCTCAGTCTTTTTACCTAGTAAAGTGCCCCAAACTTTATTCCTGAAGGGTCTGGGCAATTACTAGTCCTGGTTTATTGGGTTGTTGTAGTTTTCCATTGACCTTAATCACTGGGACTCAAAATTCTAAGAGACTCCCTAAAGCAGCGGTTCTCAACCTATGGGTCGCCTAAGACCATCCTGCATATCAGATATTTACATTATGATTCATAACAGTAGCAACATTACAATTATGAAGTAGCAACAAAAATAATTTTATGGTTGGGTCACAACATGAGGAACTGTATTTAAAGGGCCAGAAGATTGAGAACCACTGCTCTAAAGTATCTTCTGTATTTCAGACTTTCTCTTGCTTACTTCCATGTGGAGTAGTGGTACATTTTCCCCTTGATAGTCATGATCAATTACCCAACCAGCACAGTAATGCCCTTCTTTGCCTATTGATTCAAAGGCATAAAGAAGCTCCTTTATATGTCAGACTGAACTTCCCATTTATTGGAATCATTGTTTTGTCTCCTGGTAGAAACATTTCTCCTTTTGGTTTCTAGGTCATGAGAGTACTAGTATATGGTCAAGGAAATACAAAGCAAAAATTTTGCTAGTGCATCATTAGGGGTAACAGTGAGTGGTTCCTGATCCTGTGAATCTTGGCTATTGGCAAAATAGTGTCATATACAGGATGTTGATTTAGATCACATATATCCTTCTGGAGAACTTTGTCCCAGTCCTGTGAGGTATTGCCATCAAACATAATTATAACTGTGTCTTCAAAGGTCATTCCACTTTCCCATCAAGTCAACTGCTTCAGGATTATGGGGAAAATTGTAAGATGAGTGAATTCCATGAACGTGGACCTGTTGCTGCACTTCTTTTGCTGTGAAAAAAAAAATTCTTTCATCAGAAATAATAATGTGTGGAATACTGATGGTGAATAAGGCAATCTGGGTGAAGCATTGTGTCCAGAGAAGGTGAAACCATATCTAGAATGTTTACTCTAGTTAATACGGAATGCTACTCCTTCACAATGGAAGCAGTCCATTGCAATTGACTTGCCACCGTATCAGGAACTCAGTGTTGGTCTCTGCTGTTGGCAGATTGGGCACTCAGTGGTGGCTGTAGTCAGATTGGCCTTTGTGAATGAAAGTCAATATTGATAATCCCATGTGTAACCTCGATTCCTGCCACTATGTTCATAGACCCCTATGTTCATAGCATCATTATTTACAATAGCTAAGTTTCAGAAACAAGCCAAGTGCCCATCAGTAGATGAGAGGATAAAAAAAACCAACCTGTGCTACATTTACACCATGGAATACTATGCATCTGTGAAAAAGAAAGATATCTTACCCTTTGTGACAGCATGAAGGATCAGGGGAGTATTATGCTAAGTAAAATAAACCAGTCAGAGAAAGACAAGTATCACATGATGTCACTTATATGTGGAATATAATGACCAAAATATAGTGACAAACAAAATAGACCCAGAGACACTGAAGCTTGTAACAGACTGACATATTTCAGAGGAAAGTGGGGGGGAGCGGGAAGAGATTAAACAAAGAACATATATGCATATATGCATAATCCATGGTCACAGACTATAGTGCGGTGAAGGACTGGGGAGGGGTCGGGAGCAGGGTAGAGGGGATCCATGAGGTAAAAAGGGGACATATGTAATACTTTCAACTGAAATTATGCAAAATATGTTCTCTGATAATCATGAAATAAAATTAGATATCAATAACAAAAGGAAAATTGGGAATTAAAAAATATTTACAAATTAAACAGCACTTTCTTAAATAACCAACAGGTGAAAAAAATCATAGGGGAAATTAAAACATTCTTTGAGATAAATGACAACACAAAGAACACATATAGAATCACCTAAAGCAGAGTTTTGTAGGATACTTGAAGCTTAAATGCTTACATGGATAAAGAAAAAAATACCACAAATTAATAACCTAAACATGCTGGTTAAGACACTAAAAAACAAGAGTAAACTAAACATAAAGAAAGCAGAAGGAAGGAAATAATAAAACTTAATGAGGAAGTAAATGAAAACAAGGGAAAAATACAATGGACAAAATCAGTGAAACCAAAAACTGGTCCTTAGATAGCTAAAAAAAAAAGACAGAAGACTGAAATTACTGAAGTTATAAGTAAAAGAGAAAAATACTATGAACAACTTTGCTAACAAATTAGTAATCTAGAAGAAATGAAGAACCAAATGGCTTGAATTTGAAATAAAAATGAAAACTTCCCACTAAGAAAACCTAAGCCTAGATGGCTTTACTGGTAAAGTGTACCACATATTTAAAGAAGAGTTAACTGTAATCTTTCACAAAATCTTCCAAAAATAGATGGGAAGGTAAAACTTTTGCAACTCGTGTTATGAGGCCACTATTACCCTAAAACCAAATTTTATACAAAGATATTACCAAAAAAAGAAAAATACAGACAAAAACCCCTTTTAAATATAGACACAAAAATCTCTATCAAATATTACCAATCATAACTCAGCAATATATACAAAGGATTATACACCAAGACAAAATAGGATTTATCTCAGAAATATAAGGATGATTTAACATACAAAAATCAGTCACTATATAATATAAGTAGATTAAATAATCAAAGCTACGTAATTATCTCAATAGCTGCAAATAAAGCATATGACAAAATCCAACACTCTTTCATGGTAAAAACACTCAATAATTTAGGATTTTAAAGGACCTTCCTTAGCTTGGTAAAAGGCATCCAGGAAAAACCTACAGTTGATACTATACTTCATCCTGAAAAACTGGATCCTTGTTCCCTAAAATCTACCCTTACTACTTCTATTCAACATTGTAACATTGTAGTAGATTTTCTAGCTAGAACATTAGGGGGAAAAAATTAAAGGTATCAGCAATAGAAAGGAAGAAATTAGGAAGAAATTAGTCTATCTCTATTTGCAGATGATATAATCTACAAGGAGAAAAAAAAGAGAAGAAAGAGGAATATGAAAGGGCAGAGATGAAAGAAAGGAAATAGGAATAAAGAATAGGGGAAGAAAAATGGTATAAAAGAAAAGAGGAAGAACATAAGTATGAAAAAGAAAGTAGAGGAGAAAGCATCAGAAAGATAAAAGAAAAAATAGAGTCAGAAATGGAAAGGGAAAATTTAGATCTAGGAAAGACAAAAGAGACACAGAAATAACAACATATCAGTAAAGAAGCAAGATAAGGAAGATAAAGAAAAAATAAAGTGGTGTTCATCACAGCAGAGTTTAGTGCATCTTGGTAGCTCCCTTTGGATTCTGCGCTTCTGATGACTGAAGCTGACTGTTTTGTCTGCCACTTCTGGACCTCTCAGAGGTATTTAGGTGCTAACCACTGTCAGAAACTTCCTCCTTTGGCTCTCAGCAATCTGTTTAAAGATCCAGCAATTCACAGTTTGTGTGTTTCTCCACAGGACTTGGCTGCATGCAGGAGGGGCCAAGGTGCACTCTAATGCCAATTTGTTAGCAGCATGGGGCCCAGTGATGGGTCAGCAAACTTCCCCGTGTTCCCTGGGCTCAGTCTGTGCCTACCTTCACCTGCCAGCCAGCTGTCAATCTTAATCTCTCAAAAGTCTGTTTCTGCCCTAGCTGGTTTTGCTCAGTGGATAGAGCATCAGATTCCATTCAAGGGCACATGCCTGGGTTGCAGGCTCTGTCCAACGCCTGGGTTGCAGGCTCTGTCCAACGTGCAGGAGGCAGCCAATCAATGATTTCCTCTCATCATTGATGTTTCTATCTCTCTCTTCCTCTCCCTTCCTCTCTGAAATAAATAAAAATATATTTTTAAAAAAGTCTGTTTCTGAAAGGGCTTTAGGCAAGTTGGGAGTCTAGACCTCTGGGTCTCCCATAAGGGGGAAATGCCATTCAGATTTTCAGATTTCAGGGAAAGTGATGGGTGTGTTTCTATGTCCCAGAGCTACTCCTCTTAGAGTCACCCAGAACATTTCCCTGTCCTTGGCTAGGCGGAGATCTTTGTATGCAGTCCAGTGGGATCAGCTGTAAACCTGGAATTTCTATCAGTTCTCCAGTGAGGGGAAAGCACCAGTCAGGTTCACGAATTAGTGGAGCAGTCGGCTTCACCCCCACATCAGAGACTGATGCTTCCTGAGACTGTTCAAACCCCTAGTCTTGGCCTCTCCAGCTGTTTCCTCTGCAAAGGTCAAGAGGCAGGGTGTGGCAGGCAGGGCTCCGGAGAGTGCGGAGGGCTGTATCACCTAGGGCAGGGTTTTTCCCTTTCCTGAGCTGTGTCTTCTGGAATTGTCCAGCACTTCTCGGGTGAAATGGCTGTTTTGCTTTGGGGGGGAGGGTGCAACCAAATGCAGGTCTCCTGGCTGCCTCTTTTCCATGTCTCCCCCCAATGTCTCTACCTCAGCCTCACCTCAAGCACCTTCAGTTTGCACCACCCTCCCTCCCCTGAAGCCTCAGGTGAGTAGCTGCAAACAAAAACCCTGTGCTCTGTTTTGTGTGTGTGTGTGTGTGTGTGTGTGTGTGTGTGTGTGTGTTTAACAAAACAAAACAAAACAAAACAAAACAAAACTCCAGCTTTAACTCTGACCAGCTCCAGACTCTCCAATGGCCAGAAGCCCTGCTGCCTTTCATGGCTGGATGTTATATGCACTGCTGGTTTCAGCTCTGCTGCTCTGAGCTATGGATCCCAGCCTGGGATCCAGGTCTCAGTCTTCTCAGGGAAACAACCCCCCTGTCGCTGAGAGATCCCTCTTCACTTTCAGCCTGCTGTCTGTGAAAGCTGCGTCAGCCCCTCTCGTGACCTGCCCCTTCCTACCAGTCTCCACGTGCTTTCTGTCCTTCCTTGATATAAATCTCCTCCTCTACTGGACCTCAGTTGGTAATTCTGGGTGAATGTTCCCCAATTTAGTTGTATTTCCAGTTTGGCTCTGGGGGGAGGTGTAAGAAAGGTCTGTCAACTTGACCACCATCTTCTCCCTCCTCTCATTTTAAATTTATTGAGGCTTATTTTATGGTTCAGTTTATGGCCTATCATGGAGAATGTTCTATGTGTATTTGAGAAGATTGTGTATACTATTGTTGATCTCTTTGCCAAAGAAAAGGAGAAAATCTGGTAAGCTGCAAGAGAAAAAGAAGCTCAAGTTCAAAGGAAACCCATTAAGATTAACAGCTGACTTCTCTTAAGAAACAATAGAGACTAGAAAACATGGGATGGCTTACTGAAAGGGCTGGGGGAATAAATCAACCAAGAATCTCAGTTCCTTGATTTCCCTCAAATATCAAAGAAAGTAGTATAGTATCATGGATTTTTGTTTCTAACATTTCTGTCTCAAAGAATATTTCAATAGTAAATTTTATACTTCCAGCCCCATAGCTTCTTGCCATGTGACTACCATGCTCTCCTTTTATTCTCTCACCTCCAGACCTACTCAAATATCAAAATTTCTTCCTCTTTACTATACAGAGTAATTTGGATTTTCTTTTGGCTATTTTGGTCAATAGTCAGCATGTCCTGAGAGTTCTTCAACAACAAAAATTACCTTATCAATTTATTTTGCTTCCATAACAGAAAATCTGTCAACAGATAATTTTTTTTTCTCTTCTTTGAATTGTTATAAATAAATTACCCTTACTACAACCCCATAACTAACTTCAAACTTCTGAACTCAGATATGGTTGGGAGGTTCAAAATCCAACTTTAAGATTTTATTTAAAAACCCGTCTTCAATTCATTTCTCAGACAATTTATTTCTTGTTATGTAGTTTCTCCACACTCAAGAACCTATATCAGTGGTTCTCAACCTGTGGGTCGTGACCCCTTTGGGGGTCGAATGACCCTTTCACAGGGGTTGCCTAAGACCATCGGAAAACACATATATAATTACATATTGTTTTTGTGATTAATCACTATGCTTTAATTATGTTCAATTTGTAACAATGAAAATACATCCTGCATATCAGATATTTACATTACGATTCATAACAGTAGCAAAATTACAGTTATGAAGTAGCAACAAAAATAATTTTATGGTTGGGGGGTCACCACAACATGAGGAACTGTATTAAAGGGTCGCAGCATTAGGAAGGTTGAGAACCACTGACCTATATCCTTCCCATATTCTAATAAGCTACAGTAACAATTTAAAAAGTCCATGTTCTCATCATTAAATTTTTAAGAATATTTAAGGTTATCCATATCTGAAAACAAAATTATTTTTTTAAATATTAAATATCAGGTTATCTCTAGAAATTATTATCCTTGGAGAGATATATACAGAAGAATTTCATACTCCACCCTCTTGAAAGTAGCAGCTAACATTATTAACTAAGCCTCTGATTCAAAAATAAACATGTGCCTATTCAGTGGATGGATAAACTAGCCAAACATAGGAGTTTTACATTGTTATCTGGTATTTTTATTGTTTCATTGAGTGTGTTTAAATTTTATTTCATGTTAAATGCCTCACCATCAAAAAGAATAAAGAAATGTTGGGAATAATGAATAAATATTGTGTGTATAACTTAAGAGTCTCAAGTTCTGACTGAATCTTAGCCTTAGTAGTAGCTAAGAGATACAATTATTAAGAAATTATATGCCAGGCACTGGGCTATAGTCTCACCATGTGTTATCTCATTTAATCAACATTAAAACATGAGGTGGGTGCTGTTTTTAACTCATTTTGCAGTTGAGAAAACTGAAGCAAAGAAAATGAGGCATTGGAACAAAACTTGTATCAGAGCATCTAACTTAGGTCTTTCTGACTCCAAACTTATGCTCCTAATCTACATAATAAACTGCCTTTCCTTTTAACTTCCCTGAGGTCATTTATCCCTCTTCCTTAATGGCTCAGTCTAATTCTAGTTTTATGATTCTTTCTGATTTTGAGGTAACTCAGTTGTCCAGTCTAGTTCCAAGTGGAGTGAGTCCTTTCCATGTTTGCCCTTTTCAACTACTACAGAATATAACATTTCTGCAGTATTTCAGTACATAACAGAGACACTATGCTTCAATAAAGAATAATAGAATGGGCTCAGAAATCTACCACTTGTATATCAAATCGGCCTTGACTCTTTTCTTTTTTTGTAAATAAAATTTTATTAGAATACCACCATACTGATTAATTTACATATTATATATGCCTTCTTTCATACTGCAATGGCAAGGTTGAATAGTTGTAACAGAGACCATATAACTCACAAAATTTAAAAACTTACTATTTTTCCCATTTAAAAAACTTTGCATATCATTGCATTGCATTCATGCTCCTTTTAGAAATGTACTCAATACATATTCTAAAGAAATAAAATTGAACACATTGTACTTATTTTTTAATTACATTTTTATCAGTGGTAACAAATAACATTTATTGTTGTCTAACATATAGGCAGGAATTTTTCATATTTAGTTAAAGATAAAGTCTAAGAAATCCCGGGAGAAAGATGCTGTCATTTTGATGCCTACAATATTCCCTTGTCAGCAAACATGAATTATTATATTTGGGATATACATGCAATTAATTCAATTTAACTAATATTTATTGAGTCTCTAGTATATATAATTCTCAAGACGTTTAGTACTTCACCATTCAAATAGAACTGAAAAGACTGAAAATTTCATCAACTATTTGGTCTTTTAGTTGTTTTATTCTCTCGTTCCATGTCAATCCCCACCCCCTTTCTAGTATAATATTCTAGATTTAACTTTTGACATTATATAAACAGTCTAATTTCTCTCCCAATGCTAAACATGACTATTCATGTCAGGCTAAGTTGAAAAAGTAGAAAGGCATATTTTTGACTTAAATATAATCTAGTTTTTAAATTCTACTTTACTTCTTAAAATGCCTGTTACATATTTGGTAGGTTACTTCCCTACTTTTATAATATTAATGTTGCCATCATCCAATATACAGTATATTGTAATACTGAATTTAGTTAGTTTATTCACTTCCCTTCATCCAACTACACCCTATTATTTAGCAACTCATAACATTTCTTCCTCTACACTACGTTTAAGGTCCAACTTTTTTTTTCTTAGTCACTAATCACATCTAAGAACCATATTGAGAAAGGTCTGCGTATTAGTCAGGATAGGATAGGCTATACCGTAATAAGCAACAACTCCAAACTCTCCGCAGCTTAACACACATTCATGCAGTGTTCTGTGAGGTTGAGTAACTCCTCAGGGAATTTTAATTATTTAGACTATTTTGATCTTGTGGTCTCACCACCTCAACATGAACGCTTTGATGAAACACTAGAAGGTCTTGTACCAGCAATTAGTTACTACCTGAAAGCTTAAGGCAGAGCTAGACTCATGACCCTGCCTAATTGCAAGGGAGAATAGAAATGTTATTCTCCCATCTACTAAAATAAGAAGACAATCTACACTAATAAAAGACAAAGATGCTAATTGACCGTACCTTCACTACGCACTAAGCCAGTGATGGCGAACCTATGACACGCGTGTCAGAGGGGACATGCGAACTCATTTTTTTGGTTGATTTTTCTTTGTTAAATGGCATTTAAATATATAAAATAAATATCAAAAATATACATCTTTGTTTTACTATGGTTGCAAATATCAAAAAATTTCTATATGTGACATGGCACCAGAGTTAAGTTAGGGTTTTTCAAAATGCTGACATGCTGAGCTCAAAAGGTTCGCCATCACTGCCCTAAGCCATGCCCACCAGCCACTCAGAGCGACTATATGCAAATTAACCCAACCAAGATGGTTGCCGGCAGCCACAGAGCTGGAGCAAGCAGGAGGCTTGGTTGCCCGGGTGATGGAGGAAGCCAAGCTTGCCACCAGCTCTGAGCTGTCTGTGGCCTCTGCTAATGGCAACAAAGTTTCAATTATAGAAGACAAATAAATCCCAGATACTTGCTTCCAGCCAGCCTCCATTGGGAGCTTGGGTGGCTGGGGGTTGTGGCCAGCCTGCAAACAGCCATCATCCCCTCACCCAGGCTGGCCAGGCACCCCAGGGGGGACCCCCACCCTGAAGGGGCTGTGGCCAACCTGCAAACAGCCATCAGCCCCTCACCCAGGCTGGCCACACCCTCATGGGGTGAGGGTCCCTGTTGGGGGGCTTGGCCAGCCTGCAAATAGCCATCAGCCCTCACCCAGGCTGGCCAGGCACCCCAGCGGGGATCCCCACCCTGAACAGACAGTGGCCAGCCTGCAAACAGCCATCAGCCCCTCACCCTGGCTGGCCAGGCACTCCTATATAATAAAAGGGTAATATGCAAATTGACCCTAACAGCAGAAAGACTGGGAATGACTGGTCACTATGACACACACTGACCATCAGGGGGCAGATGCTCAATGCAGGAACTGCCCCCTGGTGGTCAGTGCGCTCCCACAGGGGGAGCTCTGCTCAGCCACAAGCCAGGCTTACGGCTGCCAGTACAGCAGTGGTGGTGGGAGCCTCTCCTGCCTCCTCAGCAGTGCTAAGGATGTCCGACTGCAGCTTAGGCCTGCTCCCCTCTGGCAAGTGGACATTCCCCGAGGGTTCCCGGGCTGCCAGAGGGATGTCTGACTGCCAGCTTAGGCCCATTCCCCCAGGGAGTGGGCCTAAGCCAGCAGGTGGTCATCTCTCGAGGGGTCCCAGAGTGCAAGAGGGCACAGGCTGGGCTGAGGGACACCCCCCCTGAGTGCACAAATTTTTGTGCACTGGGCCTCTAGTCCTATGTAATAAAAGCCTAATATGATAGGTGTCCAGTCATCTGTTCAACCAATCAAAGCATAATATGCTAATGATGTGCTAAGGCCTCTCAACTTCTCACTATGATGTGCACTGACCACCAGGGGGCAGATGCTCTGACCGGTAGGTTAGCTTGCTGCTGGGGTCTGGCTGATTGGGACTGAGCAAGATGGGCCCTGGAGTCCTCCCGCAGTCCCTTCCCGGCTGGCCAACCTCCCATGTCCATCCCTGGCCCTGATCATGCACCAGTGGGGTCCCTCGACCTGGCCTGCACCTTTTCACAATCCGGGACCCCTCGGGGGATGTCAGAGAGCTGATTTCAGCTCGGTCCCACAGGCAAGGCCGAGGGACCCCACTGGTGCACTAATTCGTGCACAGGGCCTCTAGTTATATATAAGTGAGTATAAGAAATATCTGCTCTTCCTTTGCATTCACACATTTTATTTAATTAAAAACATACATTTGCCTTGGCTGGTGTGGTTCGGTTCATTGAGCATCGTCCCAAGCACTGAGAAGTCCCAGGTTCGATTCCTAGTCAGGGCACATGCTTGGGTTGCAGGCTTGATCCCCGGTTGGAATGTATGGAGGAGGCAGCCAATTGATGTTTCTCTCTCATTGATGTTTCTCTCTCTATCTATATGCTTCTCCATTCCTCGCTCTCTAAAAGTCAATTAAAACATATTTCAAAAAAATTAAAATAAAAACATGCATTTGAACTAAATCTTTAGGGCTAGCATATGTGAAAATGAGGGACAAGGGCATTTCAGGTGTATGGAACAGAATGTTCAAAGGCACAGAGGAGAAAAAAGAATGGCATATGAATAGGAAATATGGGTAGAATACAGATATCGAATAAAATATGTACAGATTTGGCAAGTGATATGATGGGAAAGAATGGGGGACATAACTTTCATCATTGCCTTGTTTTAGAAGCTAATATATTCCCAGTATAATATTTATGATCATTCAACAAATAATCTCTTTTCTAAATATTTTTAAGAAAAAATGTAACTAACAATTTTATATGCATCATTGCATATTTACAATAATTAGTAGTAAGTCCTTTTCTATTTCATCCCTATAAATTTAATCTTTTTAATTTAACTTTCAAAGGGGAAGAAATGTAGTTCACACAAACGGAAAATATGGACATCAAATAGTATAGAAATGATTAGGTTTTTTCAGATTGTCCTACTCCATCTCTTATTTGCAGTATGAACTCTGGCAAATTTATTAAAATTCTCTATTATTCAGTTATTATGCTAATAAAACTAACTCAAAGAGATATTGTGGAGATTAAATTAGTTAATACATGTAAGTCTTAGAATATTGCCTCACACATAGCAAGTACTTAATCAATGCTAGTTAATGGCATTGTCATTATTCTATTTTCTACATGAAATCACCATTGCTAGCTTATCAATTTTAAAATCATTTGCTATGGCTGGCTTACTTTTGTTATTTAATTACAACCCTCAAAGCCATGACAAATCTGCCAATTTTATTGCCTGAACATATTTTTCCTTTTTATAATTTTCAAAGTCAGTGTTTCCTAAATCGTGGGTTATGGTTCATCAGCATCAGGATCACTTGAGATACTTGCTAAAATTTCAAACTGATGGTTGTCAGATGAAAGGGGCTGAAAAAGGTGAAGGGATTAAGAAGTACAAATTGGAAGGTACAAAATAGTCATGAGGATATAAAGTACAGCATAGGAAATACAGTTAATAATATTGTAATAATCATGTACGGTGTCAAGTGGGTACTGGAAATATCAGGAGGAACAGTTCATAAGTTATATCAATGTCTAAGCACTATGCTATACACCTAAAATTAATATAATATTGAATGTCAACTGTAATTGAAAAAAATTAAAAACAACAACAACAAAGAAATACAGATTCCTGGGCCTGAGCCCAATGCTATTGAATCAGTGTCTTGAGTGTAGGGTACAGACAATTGATTTTGAAATTGATTCCAAATGTGTTTTTAATGTGCACTCAATTTTGAAAACTACTGCTCCAATAACTTACGAGTAAATGATTAGAAATGGAAGTGTAAGATTCTGAAGATAGTAGCACAATAAGCTTCCATGCTATTTTCTTATAATAGAAAAGAACACTTTTCTAGAAAACTGCCTTGTTCTTCTAATCAAAATTCTTGTAAAAATTTATTTCTTATAGGAAATGAAGGAGTGTAAATGAGGGAGAAAAAGATAAGAGGTTTATGGAATATCATGGTGAGGTATTTCTCTATTTTGATGATTGTTTGTGGAGACTGGGTGTCTCCTAGTAGAGACTAATAGTACTACTTGCCAAAACTGGAAGCATTTTGAGGCATCTGGGGAGCAAGAAGGGAGTAGGCAGCTAAGTTAAAAAAATCATTGTTGGTTCAAGAATTCAGATGTGCTCAGTAGGTAAAACAAATAAGCAAACAACAGACTTTTTATGTCACATAACATTGGCATTATCATATTATGTCTAATTCTCTTTTTTAAATCCAATATTTTATATTTAAAATGTCAGGTTCGCCGAAACCGGTTTGGCTCAGTGGATAGAGCGTCGGCCTGCGGACTGAAGGGTCCCGGGTTCGATTCCGGTCAAGGGCATGTACCTGGGTTGCGGGCACATCCCCAGTAGGAGATGTGCAGGAGGCAGCTGATCGATGTTTCTCTTTCATCGATGTTTCTAACTCTCTATCTCTCTCCCTTCCTCTCTGTAAAAAATCAATAAATATATTTAAAAAATAAATAAATAAAAAATAAAATAAAATGTCAGGTTCATATTTTTAAATGGATGGGCCTGGAGAACATTATGCTAAGTGAAATAAGCCAATCAGAGAAAGATAACTATCACATGGTCTCACTCATTTGTGGATATAATGAACAACATAACCTGATGAATAAAAATAGATCCAGAGACATAGAAGCATCAAACAGCCCATCAACCTTCAGAGGGAAGGCAGGGAGGGTGGGAGTGAGGAGAGGTAAGAGATTAACCCAAGGACTTGTATGCATGCATATGAGCACAACCAATGTACACAGGCTTTAGGGGGGTGAGGGCATATGCTGAAGGTGGGAACGGTTGGAAAGATTTCAATGGGGGAAAAAGGAGACATATGAAATCCTTTAAACATTAAAAAATTTAAATTAAAAAAAATTTTTTGGACCCCCAGGGGCCCAGTCCCCGAAATTTGTCCCCGGCGGGGGGGGGGGGGTGTCCCTCAGCCGGGCCTGCACCCTCTCCAATCTGGGACCTCTCCAGGGATGTCCGACTACCCGTTTAGACCTGATGTAAACCGGCAGTCAGACATCCCTCTTGCAATCCGGGACTGCTGGCTCCTAACTGCTCACCTGCCTGCCTGCCTGATTGGCCCTAATCACTCTGCCTGCCAGTCTGCTCACCCCCAACTTCCCCCCCCCCGCTGGCCTGCTCACCCCCAACTGCCCCCCCCACCGCTGGCCTAATCACCCCCAAAGGCCCTCCCCACTGGCCTGATCACCCACAACTGCCATCCCCTCGTGACCCCTAATTGCCTGGGTGAAGGGCTGAGGGCCATTTGCAGGCCCCTTCATTGGTGGCTGGCCCTGGCAACCTAAGCCTCCCACGCGCTCTGGCTTGCTCCGTGTCCGCTGCTCACAGGCCCCTCTTTTGGCAGCCAGCCAAGGCAAGTGGGAAGCTTGGCTTCCTCCATCACTGGGGGCAACCCAAGCCTCCTGCCCACTCTGGCTGACTCTGTGGCTGCCGACATCTTTGTCCTGCTAATTTGCATACTCACTCCTGATTGGCTGGTGAGCGTTGCAAAGTGACGGTCAATTTACATATTTCTCCTTTATTAGTGTAGATTTTTTTGCCTTTATTTTTTTATTTTTTCCCTTTATTGAATAAGATATTACAAATGTGTCCTTATCCCCCCCAATGTCCCCTCATCCCCCCAATCCTGCCCTCACCCTCACCCCCTGTTGTCCACATCCATCACTTATGCTTATATGCATGCATACAAATCCTTTGGTTGATCTTTCCCCCTTACACCCACCCTCCCCTGCTTTCCCTCTAAGTTTTGAGCATCTGATCGATGCTTCTGTCTCTACATCTGTTTTTGTTCATCGGTTTACGTTGTTCATTATAATCCACAAATGAGTGAGAGCATGTGATATTTATCTTTCTCTGACTGACTTATTTCACATAGCATAATGCTCTCCAGCTCCATCCCTGCTGTTGCAATATGTTTTTGTTTCACCTAATGAGTGAGAGAGACAGAAAGAGAAAGAACATGATAGCAAAAAGCAACAGCAGTACCTTATATATATATATATATATATATATATATATATATATATATATATATTGACCCTTTGTGTTTCCAACCTGTGGGGTTTGGAGGAATATTAAGTTCATATAAGCTACATATCAAATTTCTAATATTAGTTTTCACATACATAAAATAAGGATTACAGAGAAACATATCTTGGTAATTTTATGTCAGGGACTGGAAAATAGAAATATAACCTTGGTTTACAAATATACTCATGTCTTTTCCTCACCCAATTTATGTGGCCTTTGTTTACAACTCATCCCCTGTATAATGGTGGTCTGAACACAGTTCTGGCCTCAATCATACATCACTTGAATTATTGCAATAAGTTCTTAATTGATTACCTTGCCATCAGCCTCTCATTTCTCTAGTATATCTCTACAATGTCATTGCTTTTATATTGTTAACTCACAGATCCACTTCCGTCATTACTCCACTTGAAAACCTCCAATGTGTTTCTGCTGCCTAATAAGTGAAGTCCAGATTCCACAGCAGAATATTAAAGGCCCTGCATGCATCCCACAAACCAAGCCAAATTTCTCTAAATATGCCATACATTTTAAGACTTATTTTCTCTATTTTAATCATTTTAACCTAGAATGACTTTTATCTAATTTTCTAAGAATTTACAATTTATTCATATTTTAAATTTTAGTTATAATGAGAGCATAATATAGCATTTTATATTTAGGCTAATAAAAAGTAACCATCCTCTCTTTTGAGCTAATATGGTATTTATTTTATTGCGTTTTACTATATTTAATGCTTTTGCCCCTATATATACATATAAAGAGGTAATATGCTAATTGTCCATTACGGTGTCCCAGTAACAACCAATTTTCATATTGACAGAGCAGCAGGTGCACGCGCAGCAAGGGGACTTGCATGAGGCTCACTTCCCTGACCCTGGTGCCAGAGTCCTCTTTTTCTCCTGGGTGTAAACGCCTGACAAAAATCCCTGCAACACTGTGCCCTGTCTGAGAGCACTCTGCCCAGGGATGCCCCCCCCCCCCCCCCCCGGAGATTGGGGAACCTGAGGGGCAACACCCTCATGGCAAAAGACTGGTTCTTGGGGCACAG
>NW_005871061.1:6780085-6783276 GCF_000147115.1 Myotis lucifugus
AGGTGGGAAGGAAGGAAAAGGGGAGGTAGGGCAGGCGTAAAGATAAAGGAAAGAAGGAATGTGGGGAGGGAGGGAGGGTAGGAGAAAGATGGGAAGAAGGATGATGGAACAGAAGTAGGAAATAAGGAGGAAAGAAAAGTTTATAAATGATGAGTCAGTAGGAAAAAGTGTTACATAAAGGAGAGAGAAAAATTGTGTGAGAGGGAGAGCCAATAAGGAAGTCAAATACAATTGTGTGTGAAGAGGATTTTTTTTAAAAAGTTAATAGTCGTGACCAGCCTGGCAGGGGAGGGCAGTTAGGGGTGACCAGGCCAGCAGGGGAGGGCAGTTAGGGGGATCAGGCCAGCAGGGGAGAGCAGTTAGGGGGATCAGGCCAGTATGCAGAGTGGTTAGGGCAGGCAGGCAGGTGAGCAGTTAGGTGCCAGAGGGCCCAGATTGCGAGAGGGATGTCCAATTGCCGGTCTAAGCCCAATCTCTGTGAGGGCTCCTGCATTGGAGAGGGTACAGGTCGGGCTGAGGGACCCCCCGCCCCCGGGCACAAATTTCATGCACTGGGCCTCTAATAATGTATAAAATACATGATGATAGGTACCTTGACCTATTTATTTACATTCCTTGGCAACATCTTATATGTGTTAGTTGAAGTAATTATTCTAGACTATATTTGGTCTGAAGAAAAGGGACATTTGCAGAGGAATCTTGAAATCTCAATCCAAAAAGATGTGATTGTCTCCATGTGAGTCTTCACCTTGTTGGATTTTTTGGGGGGGAAAAAATCCTATGTGCTTTTCTTTCTTTTTTTTTTCTATATGCTTTTAAAAAAGAAATTCTCCACTTCTCCACTTCAAATAGCTAGGTCTATTGAAAGTAAAACTTGCCCTGGTTAGATAAATATCACCTTTCTCTAAGATAAGTATATGCTTTCCGAGTTAAAAAAAAAAAAAAAAGAAGAAGAAGAAGCTAAGTCAATTTGATTGAAGAATTTCCAGAGTTCAAAGTACTCAGTGACAAGTGATAAAGTAGTGACCACAGTCACACTGAAATAGTTCAGCTTTTAGCTCACCACAGAGGGAAACATTTAAATGAAGCAGCAAAAATAGAAACAGAAATGTAAACCAAATAATAAGGTCTGTTTGGATCATTGCAATGTCCATTAGTAATTAGCTTAGCTTTCCTTATTCTTTCTTTAACACTCAGACTTAATTTATCCTTATTCTAAACAGGTACCAACATTATATTTGCAATAAGTGTGGACATTGTAGAGTTGAGATACATTTTTTATCATCTCAGTCTTATGTATATTATTTTTTATAAAAATTAAGACCTTTAATCTAAAACATTAAGAAAACAGAATTTTAGAAGTCAAAAATTTATTTACTGTTGGGAAAATACCTTTGTCCTTATCACAGAATCTAAAATATGTATATAAGATTAAGATTACATGCCCTTTTTGCTACAACAATTCAAAAGTTCTTTGAAGTGATTGTTTCTTAGTTTATTCAAATTCAGGTTTGTTCTGCACTGTTATGCAGATGTAAAGATTTTAAAAGAAATTATAATGGATAATTCTGCTGCACTTGAAGAATACATACTCTTCAAATATCATCTTACATCATATAGATATAGATATGAATATGGATGTAGATATGGCTATAGATATTGATATGTCTGTCTATTTTGGAAAACTAAGTATTCACCAATATGTTTTCATTTTAACTACAACACTAATACACAAGTTTAAGCATTTAAAGCATCTGCTTCTATTAGTAACTATTCACAATTCAAATTATTGTTAATGTATTCATAAATGACATGACCACACTGAAATATTGCTCTTTAGTGAAGTTGCTAAAATGATAAGATCAGCATTATAGCCATTAGGAAATATTACTTTAATAAAAGTAAGCATAAATGAAGCAATTATTTGACCTAAAATAGAAATTGTTTTTAATATTCATCAGTACTATTTTAAAGATTTCATAGTTTTCATTTTATGAACTTAAGTTTAAGGAAGTATGCTGAATTCTAATGCCTCAGAAATTGTATTTACTTGTTACTTTTTGCATGTTGGCCTTTGTCTTTTGCTGTTGTAATATAATTGATTATGTTATTAATGGAAGTCTAAATTAACCATTTAAAAACATTGGTTATGTCATTAATGCATTTTTGACCACTTGTATGCAAATTTACTGATTTTTAAGTTAGCTTTCCCACTACATAGCAAGATATCTACACTAATAAAAGAGAAATATGTAAATTGGCTGTCACTTCGCACCGTCCACCGGCCAATCAGTAGTGAGTATGCAAATTAGCAGGACAAATATGGCGAAGGCCATGGAGCCAGCTGGAGCAGGCAGGAGGCTTGGCTCACCCCCTGTGATGGAGAAAGCCAGGCTTCCCGCCCTCCCTGGCCGGCCTCTGAAGGAGGGGCCTGTGGGTGGCGGCCATGGAGCTGGCCTGAGTGCTGGAGGCTTAGACCTCCTGGGCTGGCCGCCAAGGGAGGGGCCTAAAGATGGCCCTCTGCCCCTCACCCAGGCTGGTCACACCACCATCAGGGTGAGAGTCTTCACTGGGGGGCATGGCTAGTCTGAAAACGGCCCTCAGCCCCTTACCGAGGCTGGCCACACCCCCATGGGGTGAGGGTCCCCACTGGGGGGTTTGGCCAGCTTGCAAACAGCCATCCACCCCTCACCAAGGCTGGCCAGGCACCCAAGCAGGGACCCCCACCCTGAAGGGGGTGTGGCCAGCCTGAAAATGGCCCTCAGCCCCTTACCCAGATGGCCATGTCCCCCCAGTGGGACCCCCACCCCAATGGGAGTATGGCCGGCCTGCAAACCACTACAGGCCCCTTTCCCAAACCGCCCAGCCCCCAAGGAATCACCACTCTTATCTGGGACACCCTTCAGGGCAAACCAGCTGTCCCCCACCCATGCACCAGGCCTCTATCTAAACTAATAAAAGGGTAATATGCTAATTAGACTGGGAGACCTTCCAAGAGACATTATGGACGTTCTTTTGGACAAAGCCATGGTGGCAGGGCCGAGGTAGAGGTGGTTAGGGGCCAAGAGGGGAGGGCAGATGTGGGTGATCAGGCCAGGATGGGACGGCAGTTGTGGGTGATCAGGCCGGTGGGGGGGGGGGGATGTTTGGGGGTGATCAGGCCAGTGGGGGGGGGGCAGTTTGGGAGTGAG
>NW_005871061.1:6783472-6787660 GCF_000147115.1 Myotis lucifugus
CGAGGGTCCCAGATTGGAGAAGGGTGCAGGCAAGCTGAAGGACACCCACCCATGCATGACTTTCATGCACCAAGACACTAGTTTGTCATAATGTTCATAATTCATTTTGTTAATCTATGTGAAAGACAGTAGCATATAAAGTTGCAAAAACTATCAAATGATCCATAGAAATAGATACAACTTCTTTGTGTGCAGAAAGAATTTCCATACCCTGCTTCCTTTCCTTAGTGAGTGTACTCTGATGCTAATTTAGATAAAGCATTACATCAAAGAATAGGGGTGGGGTGCTTTTTGAGAGCAACCATAGGAAACTTCATTAATAACATCTTCCAGGTTACCTATTCTTCCTGAATATTCCCAATGATCACTAGAAGGCCTGTATTTGAAAATGGAAAAAAAGATAAGTTTAGCAAGTTTGATTATGGCAAGGACTGGATTGGATCATTAGCAATTTTTAGATTGGAATGGCTGAAGGAATAAGTAGAAGGTGAGCAAATGGAATAAAGCTAAGTAAAGGTGAATAAATCTAATCTTCATTGTGTGGAATTTAAAAAAAAAGAAAGCTTATATATGGGAAAATATATTCGTGTCAATAGACTGGAGGTACCTACAAGGTTAGAGAACAAATATAATAACTATAGTAAACCTAACCATCTTTAGAAGAAGGAGGTTACATATTCCAGTTTGAGGGTTGTTTAATTTTAGGTGTGGCTATGGGGTAGGGTGGCTGTAATAGAGTAAAAATACATATGAATATTTAAATTAGTGATAAAAATGAAATGGTTTGAGACAGAGATGACAGTCTGGCAAATAAAAACAATTTTAAAAATTACTGGCACATTCTTCTATGGAATAGTTGAAAGCACAGCAGCAATATGTATAAAGTGAAAAATTAACTTGTTTTTCTAGTTAAGATAAATGTATCATAATTACTATCTTCCTTCAATGCATAAATGCATTACATGAAATTCTCCTCATTCTTTCCTAGCACTAGCTATATCACCATCAATGCTTACAACTATGAAGAAGGCAATTAGTCTATGGATACTGAAAAAAATTTTAGAAAAATGATTAACAAGGCATAGCTTATAGTGTAAATCCCTTGAGTAAATTATACCAACCAGTTTAGGTAGTTTACCCTGCTTGTAAGTTTAAATGTATTTAAAAGCCTTTGAACCTTAATCTCTTAAAATTCAAAGATATCAGATTAGTTTGACTTAAAATGCAAGATGTATGTTAAAGAAGTAGTTTGTTCCAATCAAATTTTCAATGACAGTAATTTTATAGAAAATATGAAAATATCACATTTAAAAAAAATTTTAGTGTACATTAACCAACCCAAATAACTAGTTAATTAATGATGTTTTTTGATTTATCATTTTTCATCTGTCTACCATGAATTGTGTTGTGTTATGATGACAACTAAGAAAATGTAGGAAATAATAACATGCTGTTACAAAAATAACACTGGATTATATGTCTGAGACCTTTATTCTTTTTTAAATTCTTTATTGTTTAAAGTATTACATGAGTCTCCTTTTTTCCCCATTGACCTCTACCTCGTCTCCTCCTCCCCCAAGCACAAGTCCTCACCCCCACGACTGTCTGTGTCCATTGGTTTTGCTCATATGCATGCATAAAAGTCCTTTGGTTGACCTCTTACCCCCTCGCCTCCCGCATTACCTCATAGGGTGTACAGTCTGTTCCATGCTTCTATGTCTCTGATTCTAATTTTGTTCATCAGTTTATGTTGCTCATTATATTCCACAAATGAGTGAGATCATCAGATACTTATCTTTCTCTGACTGGCTTATTTCGCTTAGCATAATGCTCTCCATTTCCATCCATGCTGTTGCAAAAGGTAAAAGTTCCTTCTTTTTTACAGCAGGGTAGTATTCTATTGTGTAGATGCACCACAGTTTTCTAATCCACTTGTCTGATGATGGGCACTTAGGTTGTTTACAAATCTTAGCAATTGTAAATTGTGCTGCTATGAACATAGGGGTGCATATATCCTTTCTGGGTGGTGTTTCTAGTTTCTTGGGATATAGTCTAGAAGTGGGATCACTGGGTCAAATAGCAGTTCTATTTTTAGTCTTTTAAAGAAACTCCATACTGTTCTCCACAGTGGCTGCATCAGTCTGCATTCCCACCAGCAGTGCAAAGAGAGTTCCTTTTTCTCCACATCCTTGCCAGCACTTTTCAGTTGTTGATGATAGCCATTCTGACAAGTGTGAGATGATACCTCATTGTCGTTTGATTTGCATCTCTTGGATGATTAGTGACTTTAAGCATGTTTTCATATGTCCCTTGGCCTTCTGTATGTCCTTGGGACCTTTATTCTTGTTTCAGATCATATTTTATCTGATCATACAATAACTAACATTACTTTCCTGAAGCTAAATTTTATTATCTGCAAAATGAGTTAATTTGACACATGGGATAACCTCTGACATTCTATGACTCAAAGTTTCTTTTGAAAATATCTCTCATTCATTTCACTTTTGCCTTTTGTCTCATTTGGCTATTCTTCTTCCCCAATGCCACAGTCAATGTAACCACAAATGTGGCTGCAAACTATCGTCCACCATGGTATCTATCCTATGTTCAACAGCACTGTTGCCCATTCCTCTCTTCCAAGATCAGGGGATGGAGAATGTGGAGAATGACATATTTTTAGGACTGAGTTTCTTTCCCAGAAATCTTCAAATCAGAATATATATATATATATATATATATATATATATATATATATATATATATATATATGATTACCTTGATAATAACGTCAACACTTTAAAGGATTTAACTTTTCTTCAGACCTCAAATTATTTGACTAATATAAATTATTAACTGCCTTTTACATAGGCAAATGTTAGTAACTGCTTTCCATTCCATTACCAGGCAGGTCATTGAAGATTAAACAAACAACCTGGTTTTATTCTGTGATTTAATACTTTTAAAGCCAACGTGAAATATAGAAGCCAAAATACAAGGACAGAAATTGGAAAGATACCCTACATCAGCAGTTCTCAACCTGTGGGTCGCGACCCCTTTGGGGGTCGAACGACCCTTTCACAGGGGTCGCCTAAGATCATTGGAAAATGCATATATAATTACATATTGTTTTGTGATTAATCACTATGCTTTAATTATGTTCAATATGTAACAATGAAAATACATCCTGCATATCAGATATTTACATTATGATTCATAACAGTAGCAAAACTACAGTTATGAAGAAGCAACGAAAATAATGTTATGGTTGGGGGTCACCACAACATGAGGAACTGTTTTAAAGTGTAGCGGCATTAGGAAGGTTGAGAACCACTGTCCTACATGGTAAGATGTCTAAACAATGAAGCATATGTCATTCTTAACAGACAGAAAATGAGAAGCCTTTATCACAACAGCTTTCTATCAATTACATTAGATCTGACCACAAAAAGCCCTCTAGTTTCAGAGGCTTATAGTATCTGTGAGTTTTACATAAATATAAGCTATCACATAATAATTTAGAACTTAAAGGTAAATGTCAGATTTTGGCTATTCTTCTCTTCAACAAATGCCTCAGTTTTTGTAAGTACAATTATGACAGAGTATATGTGAAATTTTATATCAGCTATTCCACAAAAGTTGGCTTCAGGGAAAATATGAATAAGAAAGTTTTTTTTATTTGTTACATACTTTTGGGATAAACAATAGAGGATTGCTGAAGAAAATGAGAAAAGTTTGGGATTACTGTATTTGATAATTCACAAAATAATGTTCTCCACAATGGCTGACAGGTGTGAGATGGTACCTCATTGTTGTTTTTACTTCTTTATTGATTAAGGTATTACATATGTGTCCTTATCTCTCCTCCCCCCCCAGCCCCTGCTCATGCCCTCACCCCCCTGGTGTCTGTGTCCATTGGTTATGCTTATCTGCATGCATACAAGTCCTTTGGTTGATCTCTCCCACTTACACCCACCCTCCCCTACTTCCCTCTGAGGTTTGACTATCTGATTGATGCTTCTCTGTCTCTGGATCTGTTTTTGTTCATCAGTTTATGTTGTTCATTATAATCCACAAATGAGTGAGATCACATGATATTTATCTTTCTCTGACTGGCTTATTTCACTTAGCATAATGCTCTCCAGTTCCATCCATGCTGTTGCAATGGTAGGAAATCATTCCTTTTTTATA
>NW_005871061.1:6787760-6826568 GCF_000147115.1 Myotis lucifugus
AGTTTTTTAATCCACTCATCTGCTGATGGGCACTCAGGCTGTTTCCCAATCTTAGCTATAGTAAATTGTGCTGCTATGAACATAGGGGTGCGTATATCCTTTCTGATTGGTGTTTCTGGTTTCTTGGGATACATTCCTAGAAGTGGGATCATTGGGTCAAATGGAAGTGCCATTTTTAACATTTTGAAGAAACTCCATATTGTTCACATTGGCTGCATCAGTCTGCATTCCTACCAGCAGTGCATGAGGGTTCATTGTTCTTCACATCCTTGCCAGCACTTGTCATTTGTTGATTTTTTTTTTTGATGATAGCCATTCTGACAAGTGTGAGATGGTCCCTCGTTGTTGTTTTGATTTGCATCTCTTGGATGATTAGTAATTTTGAGCAAGTTTTCATATGTCTCTTGGCCTTCTGTATGCCATCTTTTGAAAAGTATCTATTTAGGCCCTGACTGGTTTGGTTCAGTGGATAGAGCGTCGGCCTGCGGACTGAGGGGTCCCGGGTTCGAGTCCAGTCAAGGGCATGTACCTTGGTTGCGGGCACATTCTCAGCAGGGGGTGTGCAGGAGGCAGCTGATCGGTGTTTCTCTCTCATTGATGTTTCTAACTCTCTATCCCTCTCCCTTCCTCTCTATAAAAAATCAATAAACTATAATTTTTTTAAGAAAGGAAAGTATCTATTTAGGTCTGTTGCCCATTTTTTGATTGGGTTGCTTATCTTCCTTTGTTAAGTTGTATGAGTTTCCTGTAAATGTTGGAGATTAAACCCTTATCGGAGATAACATTGGAAAATACGTTTTCCCATGCAGTGGGCTTTCTTGTTTTTTGTTGTTGTTGTTTTGATGGTTCCTTTTGCTGTGCAGAAACTTTTCATTGTGACGTAGTCCCTTTTGTTTATTTTATCTTTAGTTTCCATTGCCGTAGGAGCTGTATCAGTGGAAATATTGCTTGGGCATATGTCTGAGATTTTGCTGCCTGTGGATTCCTCTAAGATTTTTATGCTTTCTCATCTTATGTTTAAGTCCTTTACCAATTTTGAGTATATTTTTGTGTGTGGTGTAAGTTGGTGGTCTAGTTTTTGCATGTATCTGTCTAATTTTCCCAACACCATTTATTGAAGAGACTGTTTTGACTCCATTGTATGTTCTTGCCTCCTTTGTCGAATATTAATTGAGCATAGTGGGTTGGGTAGATTTCTGGGTTCTGTATTCTATTTCATTGGTCTGTATGTCTGTTCTTGTGCCAGTACCAGGCAGTTTTGAGAACAGTGGCTTTGTAATACAGCTTGATATCTGGTATTGAGAACCCTCCTACTTTGTTCTTCTTTCTCAGGATTGTTGCTGTGGCTATTCGGGGTCTTTTTTTATTTCAGATGAATTTTTGGAGAGTTTGTTCTAGATCTGTGAAATATGCCATTGGTATTTTAATGGGGATTGCATTGAATCTGTAGATTGCTTTGGGTAGTAAGACATTTTAATAATGTTGATTCTACCAATCCATGAACACGGTATGTTCTTCCATCTGTTTATGTCTTCCTCTATCTCTTTTTTCAATGTCCTGTAGTTTTCCAAGTACAGGTCTCTTACCTCCTTGGTTAAGTTTATTCCTAGTTATCTTAATTTTTTTGGTGTGATGGTAAATGGGATTGCTTTTTTTAAATCTCTCTTTCTGTAAGTTCTCTATTGGTGTATAAAAATTCCATAGATTTCTGGGCATTAATTTTGTATCCTGCTTCATTGCCGAATTCATTTATTAAGTTTAGTAATATTTTGATGGAATCTTTAGGGTTTTCTATGTATAGTATCATATCATCTGTGAATAAGGACAGTTTTACATCTTCTTTTCCAATTTGGATACTTTTTATTTCTTCTTGTCTAATTGCTATGGCTAGCACTTCCAGTACTATGTCGAAAAGGAGTGGTGAGAGTCGGCATTCCTGTCTTGTTCCTGTTATTAGGTGAAATGCTTTTAGTTTTTGCCCATTGAGTATGATGTTGGCTGTAGGTTGTTGTATAAGGCTTTTATTATGTTGAGGTATGATCCCTCTATTCCCACTTTGCTAATGGTTTTTGTCAAGGAAGTGTGTTGGATTTTGTCAAATGCTTTTTCTGCATCAATTGATATGACTGTGATTTTTATCTCTCAATTTATTTGATGTATCATGTTTACTGATTTGCGGATATTGTACCAACCTTGCACCCCTGGGATAAATCCTACTTGGTCATGGTGTATGATCTTTCTGATGTAATGCTGGGTCCGATTTGCTAGGATTTTGTTGAGGATTTTGGCATCTATGTTCATGAGGGATATTGGCCTGTAATTCTCTTTCATTGTGTTGTCTTTGTCTGGTTTTGATATTAGGGTGATGCTGGCTTCATAAAATGAGCTTGGAAGTGTTCCTTACTCTTGAATTTTTTGGAATAGTCTGAGGAGGATAGGTTTTAGTTCTTCCTTGAATGTTTGGTAAAACTCCCCTGTGAAGCTGTCTGGCCCTGGGCTTTTGTTTGCTGGAAGCTTTTTGATGACTGCTTCAATTTCCATCATAGTTATCAGCCTATTCAGATTTTTAGATTCTTCCTGATTGAGTTTTGGAAGATTGTATTTTTCTAGGAATCTGTCCATTTCCTCTAGGTTGTCTAGTTTGTTGGAATAGAGTGGTTGATAGTATTTTTTAACAAATCCTTTGTATTTCTGTGGGGTCTGATGTTATTTCACCTCTTTCATTTCTGGTTTTGTTTATTTGGGTCTTCTCTCTTTCCTTCTTGGTGAGACTGGCTAGAGGTTCATCAATCTTGTTTATCCTTTCAAAGAACCAGCTCTTGGTTTTATTGATCTTTTGTATTGTTGTTTTGGTCTCTATGTCATTTATGTCTTCTCTGATCTTTATTATCTCCTTCCTTCTGCTCACTCTGGGCTTTTCTTGTTGCTCTATTTCTAATTCTTTAAGTGGTAGAGTTAGATGATTTATTACCATTTTTTCTTGTGTGTGTGTGGTTTTTTTTTTTAGATAGGCCTGTGGAGCTATAAACTTCCCTCTCAAGACTGCTTTCACTGTGACCCATAGATTTTGGTTTGTTGTGTTTTTATTGTCATTCATTTCCACGATATTTTTTAAAATTTCTTCTTTAATATCTTTGGTAACCCAATCATTGTTTAATTGCATGCTATTCAGCTTCCAAGTGTTTGAAATTTTTTGATTGTTTTTATTGTAGTTTATTTCTAATATTATGCCATTGTGATCTGAGAAGATGCTTGATATGATTTCAATCTTCTTGAATTTGGAGAGACTTTGCCTGTGACCCAATATGTGATCTATCTTTGAAAATGTCCCATGTACACTTGAAACTAATGTATATTCAGTGGCTTTGGGGTTAAATGTTCTGAAGATGTCAATTATTTCAAACAGATCTAGTGAGTCATTTAGGATTGATGTTTCTTTGCTGATTTTTTGTCTATCGGATTTATCCAGTGATGTCAGTGGGTATTAAATCCACAACTATGATTGCATTGTTGTCAATCTCTCCCTTGATATCTTCCAGGAATTTTTTTATGTATTTGGGTGCTCCTGCATCGGGTGCATGTATGTTTACCAGAGTTATATCCTCTTGTTGTATCGATCCCTTTAGTATTATGAAGTGTCCTTCCTTATCTCTTTTTATGGCTTTCACTTTGCGGTCTATTTTGTCAGATATAAGTATTGCTACCCCAGCTTTTTTTTTTTTTCATTTCCATTTTCCTGAAAGATTTTTTCCATCCCTTCACTTTCAGTCTGTGTGAGTCCCTTGTTCTGAGGTGGGTCTCTTGTAGACAGCATATATATGGGTCATGTTTTTTTTATCCATTCAGCCACTGATGTCTTTTGATTGAAGCATTTAGTCTGTTTACGTTTAAAGTTATTATTGACTAGAGGCCCAGTGCATGAAATTCATGCACAGAGGGCGGTTTCCTCAGCCCAGTCTGCAGCCTCTAACAATCTGGGACCACTGGCTCCTAACTCCTCACCTGCCTGCCTGCCTGATAGCCCCTAACTGCCCTCCCCTGCCATCCTGGTTGCCTCCAATTGCCTTCCCCTACTGACCTGATCTCACCCACAACTGCCCTCCCATGCAGGCCTGATCTAGCCACCAACTGCACTCCTCTGTTGGCCAATTTGGTTCTGATTGGTCAGTTTGTATGCCAGCATCCAAAGCTTTGCCTCCTAAGCAGCCATTGGCTCCCCACAGCATCCAGATTTGGTTCTGATTGGTCGGTTTCTATGCCAGTCAGCATCAGAATCTCCACCTCCTAGGCAGCCATTGGTTCTGCACAGCATCCACATTTGGTTCTGATTGGTCGGTTCCTATGCCAATCAATATCTAAAGCTCTGCCTCCTAGGCAGCCATTAGTTCTTCACAGCATCCACATTTGGTTCTGGTTGGTTGGTTCCTATGCCAGTCAACATCAAAAGTTCCACCTCCTAGACATCCATTGGTTCTTCACAGCACCCACATTTGGTTCTGATATGTCAGTTTCTATGCCAGTCAGCATCAAAAGCTGCACCTCCTAGACAGCCATGGTTCTTCACAGCATCCACATTTGGTTTCGATGGGTCAGTTCCTATGCCAGTCAGCATCTCCGGGCCTATCTCCAGGCCTGGTCAGAGAGGCGGGGCTGAACAACAGTCCCCAAGGAGGCCAGGAGAGAAATAAATGCCCAGCTTCTGGGACCAATCTTCCGACTTTAACCTGTCTGCCCACTGTCAATCTTAATCTCTCAAGCAGCTGTTTCTGACAGGGCTATAGTTGAGAATGTTGCCATAACGCTTACTAGGACTGAATAACCTCTCTTCAGCCCAGTCCCTGAGAGCTCTCAGGAATTATTCAGATTTTTGTTGTTGTTGTAACACTCAGGGTGTAGTCTGGGTGTGGCTGTATTGGTTGCCTGAAGACTGCAGGGAGGGGCTATCTCTTCAGGAGAAAATAGCTGCTTAGGTCCGGAGTGTCAGGTATGTCCCAGTGCCAGACTCCTGGCCACCTCTCCCCAACCTGCTCTTCTCAACAGCCTTTCCCCAGACTCCACAAGCCTGCAACTCCACCTGAACCTCAGCCATGGGTGAGTGCTTGTATTTGAAAGGTCCTATGAACTGGGTTTAGTGAATGAAAGCAAATACCAAAAAGAGGGGAAAGAGCTGCACCACTGCGAGCCCCTCTCCCCCAGGCACAGCACAGCTTGGGCAGTTGTTCAGGCTGCCCCCTCTGGGCTCAGCCTCTCGTGGCTGTGGGCTTAGATCTAGAATCCCCTGCTGCCAGAAGCCCTGTGGACTTCCTTTCCACAGTCGGATGTTACGCCTGTCCCAAGGGATGCGGCCTTGGTGCCATGCAGCTTCCTTCCAACCCTCTGAACTTAGAGGTCCCACAACTCTCTCCAGCCCAGATCCCTGATTTTACCTTTCTCCAGGCATCCTCTGCCCTGCTCAGCTGCGAATTGTCTCACCAGCTGTGTCTACTTTGCCAATTTGGGGTGGATGTTATTTGATTTAGTTGCTCCTTTTATGTGCCCCAGGACAAGGCTCAGGACACGTCTGCCTATTCCGCCACCATTTTGTCTCTACAAAATAATCTTTTAAAGGGAATTGGAATGATAAATGATCAGGGTCAGTGATGTTATTAAACTTTAGAAATAAAGGTTAGAATCTTTTAAGTGATGCTTCTTAAAATAAAATAGTTTTCTGTTTAAAGTCATTTTTGCCCATTCTTACAATGAGAAAAACTAAGTTCAACTTTACATTTGAGTTACTATGGCTGCATGAGAGCTAGTAAAGTCTCTTGTTTATCAATATATACTGGCATATAGACATTTAAAATGTTTCTCAAGTAAATGAGGGAAAGAAGAAACATAGAAATAAGTGCTAATTTTCTGGAGGACTTAACTTGGAATGTAAGCTACTGTACATAAAATAGAAGTTATAAGGCCATAAGTGAAAGAAAAGGACCTTAGTAATAAAGCTGTTGAAATCCAAATTAAGTCTATAGTTAATAGTGTGGTACCAATGTTAATTTCTTATTTTTGGCAAATGTACCATGGCTATGTAAGATGTTAACATTAGCATATCGATCAAGATGGCAGCCTCTTCCCATGACCACTTCAAAATGAACAACTAAATTATAGAACAATTAATCTGGAGAACCATCTGAAGACTAGTTGAATAGAAGTCCTATAACTAAAGATATAAAGAAGTCCTGTCAATACTGGTAGGAGGGGCGAAGATGCAAAAGAGGGGCTGGTCACACTCACACATGGCAGAGAATCAAGAGAGACATCACAGCTGCAGAGGTCTGACCAGAGGAGCTAGGGGTCCCAGTCTCACACCGGGTTCCCCGGCCTGGAGCACCAGTGCTAAGAAAGAGAGCCCCCCACATCTGGCTGTGGAAATGATTGGGGGTTTCATCTGTCTGGGAGAAGTGGAAGGCTGCTAGAAATCCAGACATCCTCTTAAAGGGCCCATGCACAGACTCACTCCCAGGCACTGTCCCTAGGCCAGCGGTTCTCAACCTGTGGGTCGCGACCCCTTTGGTGGTCCAACGACCCTTTCATAGGAGTCGCCTAAGACCATCCTGCATATCAGATATTTACATTACGATTCATAACAGTAGCAACATTAGAGTTATGAAGTAGCAACGAAAATAATTTTATGGTTGGGTCACAACATGAGGAACTGTATTTAAAGGGCCAGAAGGTTGAGAACCACTGCCCTAGGCTCTGGTGGAGGGATGACAACTCAGAAAGTGCTAGAAACATACAGGTAGGAACAGAATTGTGTGGCTTCAGGGCAAGAGCTGGAGGGACAGACACCATAATCCCTGTGTTAAGCCCTCCTTCCATACAGCCAACAGGCAGGTGCCATCTTTCCTATATTGAGCCCTAGCCCTGCATGGCCAAATCCGAATCTGCATTAGCCTGTGAACTCAGCTAACTCCTCCCTGATAACTCCCTGAGGCCCTGCCCGACCCAAAACCAATACGAAATAATATTGTATGTCAACTGCAATTGAAAAAAAGAGAGATGTTAACATTAGGGGGAAATACATAAAAGGTGTACACAAACTTTGACTTTGGAACTTTTCTGTATATCTAATTTTCAAAAAAAAGCTTAACATTAAAATAAGTTTGAGATATTTCTTGCCTTAAAAATGTACAAGTGTGCACTGAAGACATATAAGGTAACAAATAATAGGCATTTTAATATCCAGGCAGTCCTTACTTTATAAAGCAGTGTGGCAAGTCTGAAAATGATTGTGCAATTTGAAACTATGGAAAGCAACTATAATAATTAATGAAATTTACAATTGTTCCATGACCTCTTACTTGTTTTGTCAAAATATAAAAACTCTCTTACTATCAATTTAGTGTACACGAAAATAAAAGTAGTAAAACTATTATTTACTTCACTATTACTTAAAACATTAGAAATATTGCTAAATATATCTTTGTAAGAAAATTTATGAAGAGTGGTTTCCACTGTGCTTGTATCCGCCTCATTTTATAACTAGTAATACAGATTCAGCATCTTTCGATGCTTTAGTGAATTGTTTACTCCTTTCTAAGTTTGGATCAGCTTTCAACATTTTATCCTACACGCTTTCAATGCTGCCAAATATCTGTGAGAGTTCCTTTAATGCAAAGTTTTGACTGGTGTTATTTCCTCTAGTCATCTTCATTCTTTTTGTTGCAACCACTTTCCTCATTTATGTCAATAAGTTCACCTTCACTAAGCTCCTCCAGCTGCCTATCTAGTCTTTCTGGCAGTGGCAATGTACTGGTATTTTGAAGAAAAGTGCTGCTGAAAGTTATCGTGTACTTCGGGAAGCTTACGGTGAGCACGCTCCATCTCAAGATACTTGTGAACGCTGGTTTAAACACTTTAAAAGTGATGATTTCGATGTGAAAGACAAAGAACACCCAGGTCAACCGAAAAAGTTTGAAGACCAATAATTACAAGCATTATTGGATAAAGATGTGTGTCAAACTCAAAAACAACTTGCAGGAAGATTAAACGTTGTTCAGCAAACAATTTACAATTGTTTCCAAGCAATGGGAAAGATTTTAAAGGAAGGAAAATGGGTGCCACATCAACTGAACGAAAGACAAATGGAAAACCGAAAACTCATCAGTAAAATGTTGCTTCAAGGGCACGAAAGTCTATTTTGCATTGAATTGTGACTGGAGATGAAAAGTGGATTTATTTTGAGAATCCCAAATGCACAAAATCATGGGTTGATCCAAGTCAACCATCAACATCGACTGCAAGGCCAAATCGCTTCGGAAAGAAGACAATGCTCTGCGTTTGGTGGGATCAGGAAGGTGTGGTGTATTATAAGCTTCTAAGAGCAGGTGAAACCGTTAATACTGATCGCTACCGACAACAAATAATCAATTTGAACCACGCTGTGATCGTAAAATGGCCAGGATGTGCCAGAAGACATGGCAAACTAATTTTGCTTCATGATAACGCACCATCACACACTTCAAAACCAGTTAAAGACACGTTAAAAGATCTTCCCTGGGAAGTATTAACCCACCCGCTGTATTCACCAGACCTTGCTCCTTCAGATTCCCACTTGTTCTGATCCATGGCACAGGCCTTTCTGAGCAGCACTTCAAAATGTATGAAGAAGTGGAAAACTGGGTCTCTGAATGGTTTGCATCAAAACAAGAAAAGTTCTATTGGGACAGTATCCACAAATTACCTGAAAGATGGAGAAATGTGTAGCTAGCGATGGATATTACTTTGAATAAAGCGCTTTTGATGTTTCTCTTGAAATTACCATGTTTTCTTTGATTACAAAATCCGCCATTATTAACCGGTACACTTGGTAAGTAAAGAACTCACCAATTCAAGCTCCACTTGCTTCAGCTCCCCAACCAAAACCTCCAACCTTTAGACTCATCTTTCATGCCCACCTTTCCTCTCCTTTATCACCAAACCCAAACCCACATAGACATACAATCTCTTACAAAAACTTCAGTTACCTTATGCCTGGACCATTCCATTCCACCTTAATCTCATGGGTCTTGTGTTCCTTCATAATTCCTAAACTGCCTTATACAATATAAATATTTCTTTTGGAAAATATCATTTCAACAACAAAAATCATGCTTGCTGGAATTTTATAATTTTAAGAATTTTAAGGTAAAATTAAAATTCCTACACCAACTCTCTACCAAGTAATGATTTATATTTTCTGCTATTTTCAGTCCTCACAAGCAAACTTATTAAAAAACACTTTAATTAATTAATATTTTAAAGTAATATAATAATGAATAACTGGTTACTGAGCACTTACTATGCATCATTTTTAGATGCACAGTATGTAAATATGGTTCCTATATAAAATTAGTTTCCATTAATAACCCAATATAGCACTTCACTTTTTCAAGAGAGGTTAGATTTAGCTCCTTTAAGTAAATTCTCAAGTATGTGTCTTACTAGTTAACTATCAAAGATCATTATTAATTCAGGAAATCCTTACTTCCCACAGTTCTTATGTGTACAAATTTCTATTACCACAGTGTGCTATGTGTCTGTAGCTTTATTGAGATATAATTCAAATTCCATAAAATCCACTGATTTAAAGTATATAATTCAAGAAATTTTAGTGTATTCAAGTTGTACAACTATCACCACAATCTAAATATAGAATATCTTCATCACCCCCCAAAAAACCCCACATCCATTTGCTGCCATTTCTTATTTACCCTCACCTCTCAACCTAGATAATCGCTAATCAATTTTTTTTTAGTGTATGGAATCATACAATATGTGGTCATATGTGACTGGCTAAATTTACTTAACACACTATTTTTTAATATTCATCCATGTATCATGTATCTGAGCTCATTAATTTTATTGCCAAACAGCATTGCATTTTATAGAGATACTTTATTTTGTATATCCATTCATTAGGGATTGGCCATTCTGGTTGTTTCCACATTTGCCTATTATGAATAACGCTGCTATGAAAATTATTGTACAAGTCTTTGTGTTTTATAATGATGTATTAACTGAAATTCATACAGTACAAACATTTTAGCTAGCTTTTCAGTCCAAAAATTACTACATAAATAACAGAGGCAGGTCATGGTCAGTGACCAATCACATCACTTCTTGCAAAGTCTGTGGATTCTCACTCACTGCCCATGTCTCTAGCTGACACATAGCAGCAAAGCATGTAGTTGTGTTGACTCCTGTCATGAAACAATAAACCCTTGTGGTAATCAATAAAAATAGATAATCAAAAGAGGAAATTGACCAATAAAGATGAAAGTGTAGCAAAAAAACAAAAACTGGTAACACTGGAAGTGAAATTAGAATCAACCATAAATAGAGTTATACAATAAATAGCTTACTGTGAGAGTGTTTACTAGTACAGGTTCAGCCATAGCAATAGGAATTAAGAATTGAAAAAAAATACTTGTTTCTTGCTTTGTATTTAGGCAGACATGCATGGCAATCAGCTTATATGTGAAGAATATGATTCTTTACACCTAAATCTGTGGCCTGTTATAAATCCTCATATAGAAATGCCAGTTAATTTGTTTTTACTTGGTATTATCTGAGTTCAGCTCCTAGAAAAGAAGTTCTATTTTTAAAAAGTCTAGATTCTTTTGATTACAAAATATCTTATTCAGTTAGAAGTACCTGAACATTTTTTTTAACTTTTTTTCTTAATAGAGTCATAGAATACAGTCTGAGAAGTTTGCATTAATTTACTTTGATGGATCTTTGCCTTTATCACAAATATTTCATATTTTAGTTTCTATTAAAATACTTGAAATCCTTGATTGGATATTTAACAGCTTTCTTCATTTGAATGTTTAGCCACAAAGAATGATTCTTATCTCATGTGCTGAAAGAAATTATAGATGAATACTTAGCTGAAAAATATTGCGGGTGTTATATCAGCAATATTTTTTTTTGCACTTGGAAGACCAAGGAGATTAACTTTTTATGTTAATACATTTTTTAATGAAACTGACCCTATAATAAAATTTGTTACTGACTAAAATAACATGGCTTCATTTCTCCAATATTAAAAGTTCAGTGAAAGACAGTTGGAGAGAATATTAAAAGAATGAGTGATGAAAATAATTTGCTTCACGGCAAAATTTACGTTTGTCTTTGTTTCTCAAGATGAATAGAAGACCATCTATGATTCCAGTTCAAAAATTAAAACATAGTCAAAAGTACATGACAGACACAGAAAACATTTTAGTTGTATAGTTTGTGTCTGTATAGGAGATTGTATTTTATTTCATTCTTTTCTTTTTGCATTTATTGGTTAATTCTTGCATTTTTAATGTAACTGTTTCATAAATTCTTGACTTTTTTTTTAAAAAAAAGACTGTTCTAATTATCATTGCTGCATAACACAATACCCCAAAACTCAACACAATCATATTTTTTTCTGCTATTGAATATGTAAATTGGTCAACTCTTGCTGGGGACAACTCATTTGTATTCCATGTGGCATTAGGTAGGGCATCTCCACAGGAACTGGAGGATCCTTTTCCAAGTTGGATCCCAAATATGCTGGCAAGCTGCTGGTGGCTGGTGCTGGGGGTTCCTTTCTATGTAGCTCTCTATAGGGCAGCTTGTGCTTCTTCACATAATTGTCTTTAATTTCCAAGAGAAATCATCTCCCGACACAGGAAGTAGAATGATAATGAGAAAATAAAATGGAATAAGCATTGCTAAGAGAATCACTTAAAATAGAGTCAGGAGGCTATTAAGGTAATGGGGCCCAGTGCACATCTTGTGCCCCAGTTCTCAGAGCTGCTATTAAGTAGCTGAACTTGTTGCTCAGCTCAGCTCAAAACATCCTGGAACAACTGCTACATGGATAGGTATGGACTTTGCTTCCTCCCTTGTTTGCATATTAGAACTAACCTGTCCCTGTGAACCTAGCCTGCAATCCTTCATTTGCATGTAAGACTTACATTTTGTGTTTTTTGCCCTCAAAAACCCTGCCTGTTCTTGTTCTCCCCAGAGTGCGGTTTGCATTACTGCCTGAATCTACATCTCTCAGGTTGCAATCCTAATGCTCAAATAAATGCCTATTCTTTATTACAGTCTAAACCTCTTCTTTGGTTAACATTATATTGTAGGTTTCTTAATGCTTCAGCCTAGAAAATAGCAAAGTAGCACCATGGTTGTATTCTGCTTGTCAAGCAATCACAAAATTCAGATGCAAGGAGAGGAGACATAAACACCATCTTTGTTTCACAGGAGTTTCAAAAAATTTATAGCCATGTTTCAAAACCACCACAGACTTAGGGAAAAAGTTATAGTAAAAAAAATAGAACCTGCCTGTAAGGTAATCTATTACAGATTGTTGTCCTAAGTTAAATATTTTAATATTTCATCTTAAAACCACATGTCCAGAGTTTAGCTAACCTACTCCATGGTATTGCTGCCTCTACATCCAGTTTGCTTGGCCAAGTGGAGTGCAGGGACCTTGAAATGACACCAGTTCCTTTATGCAAGCACATGCTCTGGATAGCAGCCCACAGAGTCACAAGCAAATGTTTCCCAATACCCCCTGTGGTCAACAGTCTTTTCTAATTCCCAGCATTGTGTGCCTTATGTGTCTTTTAGATAAGACCCCATGGGGCTTACAAAAAGCCAACTCTTTTGATTTGAATGGATCAATTCAGCTCTAGCCTGTAATGCCACATACTCCACACAGGGACCCTGATGAAGGCCTGTGCAGCAAATCTCTCTCTCTCTCTCTCTCTCTCTCTCTCTCTCTCTCTCTCTCTCTCCTCTGCCTTGGTGTCCCTGTGTGGAGTATGTGGTATACCTTGAGGAGTGCTGTGTACTTATCCCAGGATTTGTAAATGATAAACTTTTCTATTTTAAATTTCCTTTGTGGTCCCATTTGTTTATTTTCTCCTTAGTTTCCTCTGCCCTAGGAGATGTATCCATAAACATATTGCTATAAGAGATGTCTGAGATTTTGCTGCCTATGATTGCTGCCTATGGTTTCTTCTAGGATTTTTATGGTTTCCCAACTTACATTTAAATATTTTATCCATTTTGAGTTTATTCTTATGTATGGTGTAAGTTGATAATATGGTTTCATTTTTGTGCATATATCTGTCCAATTTTCCCAGCACTGCTTATTGAAGAGACTGTCTTGCTCCATTGTAAGCTTTTGCCTTCTTTGTCAAATATTAATTGAACGTAATTGCTTGGTTCAGTTTCTGGGGTCTCTGTTCTGTTCCACTAATCGGTATGTCTGTTTTTGTGCCAGTACCAGGCCGTTTTGATTACAGTAGTTTTGTAGTATAACTTGATATCTGTTATTGTGGTTCCTCCAACGTTGTTCTTCTTTCTAAAGATTGCTGCAGATATTCAGGGTCTTTTTTGATTCCATACAAATTTTTGGAGTATTTGTTCTAGATCTGTGAAATATGCCATTGGTATTTTAATAGGGATTGCATTGAATCTGTAGATTGCCTTGGATAGTATGGACATTTTAATGATGTTGATTCTACTAATCCATGAACATGGTATATTCTTCCACTTGTTTGTATCTTCTTATATCTCTTTTTTCAATGTCCTGTAGTTTTCCAGTTAAGTTTATTCATAAGTATCTTAATTTATTTGATGCAATGGTAAATGGGATTGTTGGTTTAATTTCTCTTTCTGTGAATTCATTATTAATGTATAAAAAAGCCATCAATTTATAAGTGTTAATTTTGTATCCTGCTAAATTGCCAAATTTCTTTATTAAATCTAGTAGTTTTTTTTGGTGGAGTCTTCAGGATTTTCTATGTACAATTCATGTTATCTGTGAATAATGAGAGTTTTTCTTCCTCCTTTCTAATTTGGATGTCTTTTATTTCTTCTTGTCTGATCGCTGTGGCTAGGACTTCCAGTACTATCTTGTTCCTGTTCTTATTCCTGTTTTTATGGGAAATAGTTTTAGTTTTTGCCCACTGAGTATAATGTTTGTTGTAGGTTGCCATATATGGCCTTTATCATGTTGAGATATGCTCCCTCTATGCCCACTTTGCTGAGAGATTTTATCAAAAATGGGTGTTGGATTTTGTCGAATGCTTTGTCTGTGTCTGCACAGCAAAAGAAACCATCAACAAAATTAAAATGGAGCCTACTGTATGGGAGAACATATTTGGCAATGATACATCTGATAAGGGGTTAATTTCCAAAATATATAAAGTACTCATACAATTTAACAAAATGAAGACAAACGATCCAATTAAAAAATGGGCAAACAACATAAATACACACTTCTCCAAAGTGGACATACTGATGGCCAAGAGACATATGAAAAAATGCTCGAAGTCACTGATCATCAAAGAGATGCAAATCAAAACGACAATGAGGTAGCACCTTACATCTGTCAGAATGGCTACTATCAACAAGTGACAAGTGCTGGTGAGGATGTGGAGAAAAGGGAACCCCAGTACACTGCTGTTGGGAATGCAGACTGGTGCAGCCACTGTGGAAAGAGTAAGGAGTTTTCTCAAAAATTAAAAATGGAACTACAATTTGACCCAGTGATCCCACTTCTAGGAATATATCTTAAGAAACCTGAAACACCAATCAGAAAGAATGTATGCAACCCTATGTTCATAGCAACACAATTTACAATAGCAGCCCAAGTGCCCATCAGTAGATGAGTAGGTAAAAAAGCTGTGGTACATTTACACCATGGAGTACTATGCAGCAGTAAAAAAGAAGAATCTCTTACCCTTTGAGACAGCATGGGGGACCTGGAGAGTATCATGCTAACTGAAATAAGTCAGTCAGAGAAAGACAAGTATCACATGATCTCTCTCATATGTGGAATCTAAGTAACAAAATAAACTGATGAACAGAGTGGATCCAGAGACATGGAAGCATGGAACAGAGTGTGGAATCTCAAATGGAAGGCAGGGGAGGGTGGGTAGGTGAGAAGTAATCAACCAAAGACCTTGTATGCATATATGCATGGCCCATGGACACAGACAATAGGGTGCGAAGCCTGGGGCGGAGTGCAGGTTTAGGCTGGAATGAGTCAATGGGGGGAAAAGTGGGACATATGTAATACTTTCAACAATAAAGATTTTAAAAATAAATAAATAAATTTATTTTGTGGTCTTTTGTTGAACCATCGCTCACCATTCAGTATTTTGCATCATATTCTCCACTTAACAAATGTTAATTTAACAAAGTTACAACAGTGCAGTTATAAACTAGTTAATTTTTACCTAAGTATTATTTTGTAGGGTAATATCACATATAAATATGAATAATCTCCAAATATGCAGATACCAATATACTCTCAAGTCTATATATACAAAATCCTAAGCGACCAGCTGACGGGTAGCTATGATGCACACTGACCACCAGGGGGCAGATGCTCAATGGAGGAGCGGAAACCACAGGCATGGAAACATGGAACAGACTGATGAATCTCAGAGGGAAGGGGGGAAGGGGAGAGGGTGGAAAGAGATTAACCAAAGATCTTATATGCATACTAGAGGCCCGGTGCACCGGTAGGGTCCCTCAGCCTGGCATGCGGGGATCGGGCGGAAACTGGCTCTCCAACATCTCCCGAGGGATCCCGGATTGCGAGAGGGTGCAGGCCAGGCCCGGGGACCCCACCAGTGCATGAATCCATGCACCAGGCCTCTAGTATTATTATACTCACTAATGGTTAAAGTGACAAATTAATTCAAGTCAATGTAAAATTTAAGTGTGACACCTATGTAATGAGAGTCTGTTTATGCAGCTGGAGTAGGTGACACAATTGGAGCTGTGCCTAAAATATAGTACTCTGTCACGGACTCTGCTCATTCTACCATTAGTCATTTGGTTAATTTCAATATCTCCAAAAGCTCTCTCAAAAAGTATAGATGTCAACTGAAACTTTATAATTTTTTTAAATATATATTTATTGATTTCAGAGAGGAAGGGAGAGGGAGAGAGAGATAGAAACATCAATGATGAAAGAGAATCCTTGATCAGCTGCCTCCTGCACACCCCCTACTGGGGATCGAGCCTGCAACCCAGGCATGTGCCCTTGGCCGGAATCGAACCTGGGACCCTTCAGTCCGCAGGCTGATGCTCTATCCACTGAGCCAAGCCGGCTAGGGCGAAACTTTATAATTAATTTTCTAATAAGTCATCTGTCATATGAAAGCTATTATTAAGACACAGGACATATAATTTGTTAAAATTTAATAGGAGAAAGGAGTTATCAAATGTTAGCCTACTGCCCAAAGATAGCAGAATATAGCCAGTAAGCTATACAGCATAATTAGGGTAACCATTTTATTTATTGTTTAAACTGGGATAGTCTTGAGAGTGAAGGAGGATACTAACGGGGTGACATGCTGAAGCAAAAGGCTTTAAGCAGGACTGTACAAGGAAAACAGAATGTTATGGTTTCACTAAGCATAATGCTTTAGAGCACAAGCTTTAGAATTAGAAGAAAGTGAATTTAAACCATGGTTCTGCTTCTTAAAAGTTATGTAATTGTTAGTATGGTGTTTAGTCTTTCAAATCTTCAGGGGTTTTTTAAATTCATTTTTATTGATTTCATTGAGGAAGGAAAGGGATAGAAACATCAATGATGAGAGAGAATCATCGTTGCCTACCACATGTACTCCTAACCGGGTCAGGGATCAAGCCTGCCACCGAGGTACCTGCCCTTGACTGGAACTGAACCATGGTCATTCAGTCTGCAGGCCTACGTTCTACTCACTGATCTCAACCGGCTAGGGCTCTTCCTAATTTTTTTAATATCTAAAGTGGGATAAAAATGCCTACTTAAAAGATTTGTTGTGAACATTAATAGAAGAACAGAGCTTAGCACATGGTATTTAATAAATGATGTTATTTATTAAAATTTTGCTGCTACTGTTTTTATTAATGTCAATGTTGTTGTTTTCAAGTAGTTGACAATCTGCATTATATGGAGGTATAAAATTAGCATGCTTGAAATTATTAAATGCCATAAATTCAGTAGTAATCTGATCCTTCATTCAGCTGTGGTTGAGTTGAGACTATGTTTTTATTTTGTTGTTTTTTTGTGTGTGTGTTTAAAATACATTTCTATTGATTTTAGAGAGGAAGGGAGAGGAAGAGAGAGATAGAAACATCAATGCTGAGAGAGGTTCAATGATGGGCTGCCTCCTGCATGTCCCCTACTGGGGATCAAGCCAGAAACCCAGATATGTACCCTGACCAGGAATTGAACTGTAACATCCTGGTTCACAGGTCGACACTCAACCACTGAGCCACATTGGCCTGACAAGATCATATTCTTATAGTGACAAACACTAGCTTCAGTGGAAGCTTCTCTGGATCTACTCCTACTGATTTGTTAGACTTTCATCAGGGAAGTCAGACTACATATAATTTAGAACAAATTGAGAAAGTTACAATAAATAACCTTCTCCCAGTCTAAGAGTTAAGAAATATAACAAAGGAATGAGATAGTTGTCAAAATCAACCTTTATTGGATACATCCTAATTTTAAAACCCAATATGATACAGACTTTGCTACCTTTTCACAAGCAATGTTGAGCCCCTATAAGTTTCCCACATGGGCTATCTGCTCCCAAAGACTTGCCAAATGGAGGGAGAGAGGAGAAAAGTACTCTGAAGACAAATCTCTTCCAAAAGAGAGAGAAGGGGAAGGGGGCAGGCTATGTAGGCCAAGTTTCTTCTTGCAAACTCACTAATCAGATAAGTCTTTATCTCTTTAAGGCGGAGTAAGGGGTAAAAAGAGGCCAGAGATGACACACTGGTTTCTCTTTATATGGAAGGAATAGAGAGAATGTTTTTCCACCCAAGAACTAGTTTCAAATCTTTTCATAGACCTGTACTGCAGAACACCTCTAATTTTTATATATAAAAACATAAAAATATAGTCACAATTTTAACAGTATTACATCACTCTTGCAGTAATTATCTTTAAACATAATCCTTATTTCCTCTTGATCATTTTCAAGATGTAGAATTTCTAGACATCCTTTTAGTGCTTTCATATATTTTAGCAGATTATTAGTGTGAAGATAGCTTGAGCCCCCCTATAAGGGCAGCTTAACCCATCCTCTGCAGTAACAGGCTGTTTGCTTATCTATCTATACTCAGCCTAGCCCCCGCTTGCTGCACCCTGCAGACCCACATCCTGGAACAAGGAGTTTGCAGAGGCTTTGAACCAAAACCAAGCCCCCAGGTGTTATCAGCTAGGTCAGTGGTCGGCAAACTCATTAGTCAACAGAGCCAAACATCAACAGTACAACGATTGAAATTTCTTTTGAGAGCCAAATTTTTTAAACTTAAACTATATAGGTAGGTACATTGTTATTAACTTAATTAGGGTACTCCTAAGGCTTAGGAAGAGCCACACTCAAGGGGCCAAAGAGCCGCATGTGGCTCGTGAGCTGCAGTTTGCCGACCACGGAAGGGAACTGTTATAACCTACTTTTCAGCAAAATAGCTTTTAGAAAAACCCACACAAAGACCAGGAAGCAAGAAACAGAACCTGGGGCTATATAAGACTGGGTTCAGCAGGATAAAAATACTCAGCTTTTGGGAACTGATACCCTGAGCCAGCAGCGCTGCTTTGGGAATGAAGGTGAATTTCTGCATATTCTGAGTGCTTGGTGCTCTGTCTTCCCATCTCTGGTTACTTTGCCGTAACATAGCAGCTTACATTTTTTATTTATTATTTTTATTTACTTCTTTGTGATGTGTGGAAGTCCATTTGAGTTCTATTTTACTCTCAAGTTAGTTTCATTTTTATGATTGTTTCTTGGAATTTTTTATCAAGCAAATTACTTACCTCCATTTCATTAGAGTGTTTTTTTTTCCAGATGTTTTCCTTGTTCCTTCATTTGGGGCATAGTCTCTGTCTCCCCATTTTGTTTGACATTCTGCATTTGTTCCTACAAGTTAGATGAAATAGCTATTTCTCCCATCTTGAAAAAGTGGCCTGTGTGTAGACCAGATACCAGATGGTTTTGGTGGGCAGGTTGTAGTTAGAATCGGCACATGTGGTGCCTGGGGTGCTGTCTGTCCTGGAGGAGCAGTTTGTGGGCAGCGCAGCCTGGTGCGCATGCGTGTGTGGTAGCTCTGCTGTGCTGGCTGTCAGCCTGATGTGTGCACACTTCCTTGCCCTTCTGATTCCTACAGGGCTGTCTGGTGTGTATGCGACACACCCTGTTGCTTTCATTGCCTGTTGCTTGAGCCAGGTCTGGGCAGCGCTGCCCTGAGTGAGCGTGTCACGGTGCATGTTAGTTCTGCATTTTCCCTGAACAAGGCAGCACTTTGCTGGTTCTACCCTAAATCCAGGCAGGATAGACCCACGTATTCTGCTTCTACACCCTCTCCATGGGGACAGCCTTGTATACACTTACAGCAATGCCCCATTGGTTCCACACTTCTCTAGATGGGGTAGCCCTGTGTGCAGGTACTGAAAGGAGTTAGAAGCAGAATTAGGCAGACAGGGTACGGAGTGGAAGGAGGAATGGTGGAGCTAGCTGAAACCACAAAATGTTTTGCAGAAAAGCAGGATAGCAGAAAAACAGGGTGTTTTGAAACAAGGAAGTTTATCTTGCAAGTGCAAAATAAAATGTTGCAAAAAGGCCAGGAACTAATCAGAGAGCAGCACAGATAGACAAAGAACGGGCCTTTAGCAGATATATGGGGAAGGGCAGAATGCTTCAGGGGCATTTAGATCCCCTCCCTGAGCTGGGAGCCTGTGTTTGTTTGCAATAAACTCCTGCCTTGTTTGAATTCCTCTGGTCTGCGGCTTCATTCTTTGATTCCGCGAGACACCCGGGAAGAATTCTTGCTCACTGATTCCGGTATCAGTACCACAGCACTTTGCCAATTCTGCATTATCTCTGGGCAGGGGAGCCCCAAGTGCTCGAACAGTCCAGTCGGTGTGCAGAATCACCCTGCCTACTGGTTAGATCAATCTCCAGGTAGGGGACCCCATGTGCATGTGCTATGGTGCCCTCCTTTTCCTGCTAGAGCTAGCTCCAGGATGGGTGTCTGAAAAATGCTAGTGCCCGTGCAGGTAGACCAAGAACTTGGATAGAGCTCCTGCCCTCCATGCAAGTGCAGGGAAATGTAAACAATGGTACTCACTGCTTCCTCTGGTCCTGGAGAGCTCCCTTAGTTCCCTGAGAGCTCTTGTGGACTCACAACCTTCCTCTCTCTCTCTCTCTCTCTCTCTCTCTCTCTCTCTCTCTCCCTCTCTCTTTCTCTCTTTTGGTACACAGAAGCTGTTCAATTGTCCCTCATTTGTCTCTAAGGAGAAATTGCTGTAAATATAGGTGCATGTGCCATGTGTTCTTGGGAGGGGGAGGGCTCAGCATCCTCCTACACCCTAAATTGGAACTGCTTCTAATTTTGTTTAATCCTAAATAATCTTTGTCCTTCCTAGAGTTTTAAATAGTTCATCCTATGGTTTAATTTATATTTTAAAATCATTTTAACTTGTTTTTCTTCTGTAATCCATTTTCATATATTTTTTTTGTATATGATATGAGGTAAAGATGAAGCTTCGTGTGTATCTGTGTGTGTATTTCATTGTTATAGCACCATTTATTGAACAAACCTGTTCCCCATTGACTCACCTTTATACCATTGCTGAAGATCACTTTACCATATACAAATGTGGTTTTATGGGTTTGTAAATCTATTATACAGATCTCCATTTTTAAACTTTTCATCCAATATCCTGTGTTCATGGATGGAAGACCTAATATTTGTAAGATGGAAATACTCCTCAAATTAATCTCCAGAATCAGTGTCATTCCTGTCAAAATCCTAGCTGCCATTTTTGTAAAAATTGAAAATTTGATCCTGAAATTTATATGAAAATGTAAGAGATAGATAACAAAGATAAACTTGAATAAGAACAAATAGTTGGAGGGTTCATGCCTCCCCCACTTTAAAGCTTACTACAAAAGTGTGATAATCAAGACTTGTGGTATTGATATAAAGATACACACATATTTCAATAAACTATACTTGAGATTTCAATTATAAACCTTCACAATTACAGTCAATTAGTTTTTGACAAGGGCCAATACATTTCAATAGGGGAAAGGATAGACTTCTAAACAAGCGATTCTAGGACAATGGGATATCTATATGACAAGAATAAATTTGGACCCTTTTCTCACATTGTACACAAAAATTAACTCAAAACAGATAACCTTTATATAATAATCTAAACCTTAACATAATAATCTAAATGTATAAAATTCATAAAATATATAGTGTTAATCTTTGTTTTCTTTTCTTTTTTTTTAAATCTTTGTTTTCTTAAAATAAAGCAATGCTTTTGTTTTGTTTTATTGGAAAGGACTCCCAAAGCAGAAGCAGGGAAAATAAAAATAACACGAGCTGTACTTTATTAAAATTGTAAAATTTATGCTTTAAAATTTTTGTGCTTTTAAATGCACAAAATGATGATAGTCAACACATAGATTAGTAGAAAGAACTTGCAAATTATGTATCTGATGAATCTCTAGTATACAAAATATAAAAAAGACACTTTCAATTTGATAATTAAGAGACAAATAGCACAGTTTAAAGGGAAAAATATTTGAAAGGATATTTTTCAACTAACATATACAAATGGCCAGTAAGCACATGGAAAGATTATCAAATTATCCACTAGGAAAATGCAAATTAAAACCTCATGGGATATCACTTGATAGCCAGTATGATAGCTAATTATAAGAAATCAAGCCAGTGAGAAATTTAGAAAGGATGTGGAGAAATTAGAGTCCTTATACATTGCTGGTGGGAATGTAAAATAATTTTCTCATTTTAGAAAACAGTCTGCAAGTTTCTCAGAAAGTTAAATGTAGAGTTACCATATTATTCACTGCTAGGTATATAACAAAATTGAAAATGTACATCTGTACAAAATTTTGTATATGAATATTCATACAACACTATTCAGAATAATGAAAAGGTGGGATTAACCCAAATATCCATCAACTGAGTAATTAAAAAACAAAAATATGGAATACATGTATTACAGAATCTTTCAGCCATAGAAATAAGTGAAGTGCCTGTACATACTGCCAAGTTGGTGAACCTTAACATAACACTAAATAAAAGAAGACACAAAATACCACATAACATCTATTATATTTATATGAAATTTTCAGAATAGGCAAATCCATAGAGAAGGAAAGTACTAGTAGATTAGTGCTTGCCATGGTTTGAGACTGAGACAAATGGAGATTAACTATTATGGGTATACTTTTTATGAGGGTTGATGAAATGTTCTGGATTTAGAGAATGCGGATGTTTTAACAATCTAGTGAACATATTAAAAAACACTGAATTTTGCACTTTAAAATGGGAATTTTATGGTATGAATTATGTCTCAATTAAAATTAAAGAAAATAGAAAATTAAGAGATAATCCTCACTCAAATAATTCTTTAATTTTTTTCAGAAATAATTTTCCTTTTATCAGACCTAAACTGTCACATATGTGATAAATAACTTTTTTCAATGTAAAATTCCATCTATATCGTTATATTAATTTTTACATATATATGTATCTACCTGTGATAACAACTTTCTTTAAAAAATATTTTTATTGATTTCAGATAGGAAGGGAGTGGGAGAGAGAGATAGAAACATCAATGATGAGAGAGAATCATTGATTGGCTGCCTCCTGCACACCCCCTATTGGAGATCAAGCCTGCAACCAGGGCATGTGCCTTTGACTGGAATCCAACCCTGGGACCCTTCAGTCCATATGCCAAAGCTCTGTCCACTGAACAAAACTGGCTAGAGCGATAACACCTTTCCACTTCCACAGTCACTATCTGATATGTGTGGTCGCCATCATCAACTTTATAGTTATTAATTTTGTAAAGCAAAGGATAAATTTCATAATGAGATACTTTTCATGGGCTTTGACTTTTTGTAATCCTAATATATAAAAGCCCAGGGTCAAGGCTGACCAACCCGGAAGTCCTTCAGAAGGCGCTGGGTTGTGTGGCGACCCAGCACTGACTGGCCAGGGAGCTGAGACCCAGAGTGAGAGGCAGGGTCTGATCTGCAGCCTCAGTGGCAACGGTTGATCAGTACTCTCTCTTTCTCTTCCTCTTTTTCCAGGTTTCACCAGCAGCTGGGCCCTTCTTTCTCTCCCAGCCTCCAGGGGGCTGCTGTTCAGCCCTGCCTTTCTGATCAGGCCAGAAGATAGGCCTGGAGATACTGACTGGCATAGGAACCGACCAATCAGAACCAAATGTGGATGCTGTGAAGAACCAATGGCTGTCTAGTAGGAGGAGCTTTTTTCATTGATAGGCAAAGGTACTGACCAATCAGAACCAAATGTGGGTGCTGTGAAGAACCAATGGCTGTCTAGTAGGAGGAGCTTTTTTCATTGATAGGCAAAGGAACCGACCAATCAGAACCAAATGTGGGTGCTATGAAGAACCAATGGCTGTCTAGGAGGCAGAGCTTCTGACGCTGAATGTCGTAGACACCGACCAATCAGAACCAAATGTGGGTGCTGTGGGGAGCCAATGGCTGCCTAGGAGGCGGAGCTTTTGACACTGACTGGCATAGAAACCGACCAATCAGTACCAAATCTGGGTGCTGTGACGAACCAATGGCTGCATAGCAGGCGGAGCTTTTGAGGCTGACTGGCATAGAAACCGACCAATCAGAACAAAATCTTGGTGCTGTGGGGAGCCAATGGCTGCCTACCAGGTGGAGCTTTTGATGCTGACTGGCATAGAAACCAACCAATCAGAACCAAATCTGGGTGTTGTGGGGAGCCAATGGCTGCCTAGGAGGCGGAGCTTTTGATGCTGACTGACATAGAAACCGACCAATCAGAACCAAATTGGCCAGCAGGGGAGGGCAGTTGGGGGTGAGATCAGGCCAGCAGGGGAGGGCAGTTGGGGGCAACCAGGCCAGGAGGGGAGGGCAGTTGGAGGCAAGATCAGGCCGGCAGGGCAGGGTAGTTAGGGGCGATCAGGCAGGCAGAGGCAGTTAGGGGCAACCAGGCTGGCAGGGGAGGGCTGTTAGAGGTGATCAGGCAGGCAGGCAGGTGAGCAGTTAGGAGCCAGCAGTCCCAGATTGTGAGAGGGATGTCCAACTGCCGGTCCACAGGGATCAGGCCTAAACCAGCATTCGGACATCCCCCAAGGGGTCCCCAATTGGAGATGGTGCAGGCTGGGCTGAGGGAACCCCCCTCTCTGTGCACGAATTTCGTGCACTGGGCCTCTATTATTTTAATAATGTTTGCATTGTAATCATTCTATTTTCAGTATGGGAAGAAAAGGCACAATACTATGTAAAATCATAAATGAACCAAACTAACCTCGATAAGTGTTGATATAAAAAAATTATGTTAAATGAATTTATATGTGTGAGCCATGCTATGAACAATTTTGAAAAAAGATAAATTTTAGGGAAAAAGTCTGGTTGGGAAATTTTTTTTAGTCAACATTTTAAAAATCAACCTGAACATTATAAACATTAGCAAATTGCTTGTAATAATACTAGAAAAAAGAAATTTCTCCAGTTATGTAAGACATTGTATTATTCTTTTAGACCACTTAATCATACTGTATTTTATGGAATTATTAACAAAACTAATGTTGTTAAGGTGGTTCCTTAAAAAATCAATATATCATATGGTTTCTGTGATAATTAAATGAATAAGGGTATGTAAAGCTCTAAGAATACTACCTTAAAAAATATTATGCCCTAACCGGTTTGGCTCAGTGGATAGAGCGTCGGCCTGCAGACTAAAGGGTTCCAGGTTTGATTCCGATCAAGGGCATGTACCTTGGTTGTGGGCACATCCCCAGTAGGGAGTGTGCAGGAGGCAGCTGAGCGATGTTTCTCTCTCATCGATGTTTCTGACTCTCTATCCCTCTCCCTTCCTCTCTGTAAAAAGTCAATAAAATATATTTTAAAAAAATATTAACTATAATCTTTCTCCAAGTATGTGAGCTCCTGATAGCACAGACTTTGATTCATTGCCTTTTCTCCAGTGCCTAGAAAAGTGCATGGCATTTGAAAGGCAGTCAATAAATATTTATTATGATGTTGAATGAAGAAATGGTCTTAATCTCCTTTATATCACCAAGGCTTATAAAAGTATTTCAAGAAAGGATACTTAATGTGAATTGAGTTTTTCAATGCAGTTTTCATCTCTTAAAACAAAGCTACAATTCACTGATTTTACTTTGTCCTGACAATTAAGAGAACAAAGTCCCTGTGGTCAAATTAAACATTTTTCAAGAATTACCTTTAACCTTTGGAAAACACAACATAGTGGCATTCTCTCAGACATTTTCCAGGCTGTAGCTCTGAAGTGATTAAAAGGTGACTTTACCTGCATTGTCAAATTGGCCACCTCTAGTAACAAGTACTAAAAAACAAATTCTAAACAAATTCATCCATTTCAACTAGGAATATGTTTTACAAAAGATAGCATTACCAGCCCCACATCTGTTCCTGCCACTCCGTGATTAACAATGTGATTTTCAATATATTGAGGGAGCAAGGTTTGGTAGTGGGTTAGTAATTTCACAACACAATAAAAATAGCCCAACCAGTGTGGCTCAATGGTTGAGTGCTGACCTATGATCCAGAAGGTCAATTCCTAGTCAGGGCACATGCCCAGGTTGTGGCTGGATCCCCAGTAGGGGGTGTACAGGAGGCAGTTGACCAATCAATGATTCTCTCTCATCATTGATGTTTCTATCTCTCTCTCCCTCTCCCTTCCTCTTTGAAATCAATAAAAATATATTTTAAAAAATAACATAAAAATAAGCTGTTAGTTGTCCTCTGAGCAGTAAGAAGAATGACAGTAAATGTCAAAGTTAAGTACCTCAATTGACAATAGCACTGCTTTTAGTTTTAATACCAGGCATAAATCTGCCAAGTGGAAAAATAGCCACATTGCACAATAAGTGAATTTTGACTGATCAGATTGTTTTTCTCTCAGCCTTTGATAGTGAGCAACATGGTTGATCAGAATGGCTTGGTGTTTCAGAAATCTGAAGAGCTAGAGGCAAAAACTTAATAGAAAAATTATTGCACTTTTGCTGTGTTCCTGATCAAAGGTGCCTTCTCTGTGGACTGCTTCTTTATCATCACCTGATATCACATTTTTAATCCACATCTGCTGTCAACAAACTACAATCAGGCCTTTTAGTTTTAGAAAATGCTTTTTTGAAATTCTGCACATATTTGTTGTATTAACAAAATCTAAGATATGTTATGCCAGAGAATCTAGCAGGGTATTGTGCACATAGTAGGCATTTGGAAGCAACACGCCATAATAAAGGGCAGTGAACTAAGACACATTTCTATTACAAATGGTTTTATATGCTCTTAGACAAGACAGTCTGTCACCTCATTGAACATTTGCTCCTAATCTGTAACATGGATCTGATATTTTCTTTACAGGATTGATGTAAAATGGCAAGTGAGATAATTTATTGGAATGCTCTTTGAGGAATTTTAGAAATATAAAATGATAAGTAGTAATTATTATTGAAAAGTTAATTTGATTCATTTTCTAATCCTGAAATAAACATAATTATTCTGATTTAAAGTACTTATTTACAGTTGAAGATAACTTAAATATCTCTATTTAGATGTTTTAAGTTACTATTTAGAAATAATTTTAGATTGAAAAGTAGCAAACATAGCAGAGGTTTTCTAATGCCCTTACCTAGTTTCCCTTATGTTAACATCTTACATAACTATAGTACACTTTTATAAGCCAGGAAATGAAACTTGGTATAATACTATTAACTAATCTACAGACCTTATTTTACCAATTTTTTCCTAATACCCTTTATCTGGTTTGAGATCTAATCTAGCATTTTACACATTATATCTATTTAGTAGTTATGTCTATTTAGTCTCCTTCAATCTTGGTCAGTCTTTCTTTGTTTTTTATAACTTGACACTTTTCAAAAAGAATATTGGTGGATTATTTTGTAGAGTACTCTTTTATATGAGTGTGTCTGTTTTGTTTTTCAATGATTAGACTAAGTTATTTTTAGTAAAAATGCCACAGTCACCCCAGCTAACCTGTCATTGATTTCTATTTACACCTTGCCCAGGAATGTCATGCTTATGCCTCCCTCCAGATGCCTGTCTCACCTTAGATTTAAAGGCACATGATTGCTCTGTCACCTCCAAAGTTGAACAGGTTAAAAAATAATCTTTTTAATTGTAATGTTGGAAGAAGTGATTTTTCCAGTTACATCCTCAAGTAGAAACTGAAAGCACCCCTGGTTATTCCCTGCGGTTTATGCTCTCTTTATACAGAAAATTGTTTTTTGTTTTGACTTTCCAGAATTAGTGTGAATTTTATATCAACCCAATGCCTCACTGCTAGCTCCCTTATCTTTTTTTTCCAGTTTTTCTTGGTCTGCCTTTGCTTGCTACAAAGCCTTTCAGTGGAGAGATGTGCAATAGATTATAAATGAAATTTTCATGATTTTCCCATTTGACTTAAGTTATGTTTAAATTTCTCTGTCTTCAAGTTATTATGAGTATATAGTCTTTGTGTTGATTTATTTTTATTCCCCTTTCTTAATGTTCCTAATATCTGCTATGTATATTCTTCTTTTTAGTACCTGGAAGTCCATTTTGTGTATATATTTGCATTACTATGTCTTAACACTAACAAACTCTAATCTATTAATATTCCAAAGTGAAGTATGTGTTTTTCAGATGAGAGGTTTGTAAGTGCTATGGGATAATAGGCAAAAAGAATGTGTTAAATTTTGTATCAATTCAATCAGAGTGCCTCATGGGTTCTGAGAATATTTGCAAGTCTTGACCTATATTTTCAATGCAAATTTACAAAGTTGACTATTGCTTCCATTAAATGAAGATCATTCAGATTGTATGATGAGCTTAACGGTTCTTCTATTATATTCTCTGATGTGCAGAGAACACTTTTGTCCTGATTTATCTTAGTGTTATCACAATCCATTATTACCATTCATTGTTTTAAATCTAAAATTATCTATAATAATTTTACATGTAAGTGAATATGTACCAAAATTTGTAGGACAGTATCTTCATGGAAATTTTTTAAAATGCTCTGAATTTCAAATATTCATTCCTTGTCATTGATTGTTATCAAAGCAATTGACCAAAAAATGTCAACTATTCATCTTTGAGAAGGTAACAATTTTATAATTTAACAAAGACACTAGAAAAATACAATTCAGGATACTAATTTTAACTGAAACTAAGTTGTGATGTGTTTATTATAAATGATTCAGTGATATAAACAGCAAAATGTATTATCTCTATTGTTACAAAATAATTAAGAAGGCAATTTAGGTGATACAAACAAATGTTAACACTTTATAAAGTAGACAAGTTCTATTGCTGAACTGCAAAATGGGGCAGGAGGCAACAAGCTTTTATAGGACAAAGAACAAAGGACAAGGAAGAGAAAAATAGAAAATATTGGTTTTGTTGGGGCCACATAGACAACCTTTTTTGGGGGGTGAGAAAGCACAGAGTTGGCTTGATGTCTGGGGATTGGCTGACTTGCTATAATGCATTTCTGATGAAGCAGAGCATTTACAGGTACACAAAAATTATCTTAGTTTTTTATGTGTTTTTTTATATGGCACCTCAGGCAGGAATGGCTTCATGTGCAGCCTAGAAAGCTGTTTCTACAATTCCCCATGTTAATCTTCCTCTTGACCAGTAAAGAGGTTTGATAGAAACTATTATTCTTAGCGTGACTCCAAGTTACTATTTTTTTAAAATATATTTTTATTGATTTTTCACAGAGAGGAAGGGAGAGAGATAGAGAGTTAGAAACATCGATGAGAGAGAAACATCGATCAGCTGCCTCCTGCACACCCCCAACTGGGGATGTGCCCGCAACCAAGGTGCATGCCCTTGACCGGAATCGAACCTAGGACCTTTCAGTCCACAGGCCGATGCTCTATCCACTGAGCCAAACCGGTCAAGGCTGTGCCTTTCTTTTTATTGCAGTTGCTTTTAAGATTTCCTCATCTTTGATTTTCAACAGTTTATAAACATGTGTCTGATTTAATTTTCTTTGGAATAATACTGCTCTGGGCTATTTGATCATTTTTAATTTATGGCCTGATATAATTCATCAGTTTTGGAAATATCCCAAGCCAGTATTTTCTTTAGTGTTGTTTTGATTATTCTCTCTCTTTCTTGAATGCCAGTTATGAATAATATACTTTTTTCACCATGTTCCCTGTAGTTCTTATTTTCATGTTTGCATGTTAAGTCCTTTTTCCTTTTCATGCTTCAGTATTAACATTTCCCCCCACTTTCCAGTTTACTAATCATTTCTTCTGCCATATCAAATTAGCTCATGAAATAAATCTTTTGAATTTTTAATTTGCAGTTATTTTATTTTTCCTTTTAATCTTCATGCTCCTCTTTTACAGAGATTCTAGGTCTTTGGTGAAATTTAGCATTTTTTTCTATTTTCATAGGTATATTAATTATAGATATTTTCAATATTTATAGTTACTCCAGTTTATCAATCAAATATTTTCTTTTTTTGTTCTCTTTTCCCTTGGATGTCAGTATTTGAGCCTGTTTTTAGAATGCTTGGCAATGTTTTATTAATGCTTGTATAAAAAGTGCAGAGGCTTTGGTTAATTTTATCTTATCTAAGGAAATTTAATTTTGTTATAGTAAGCACATAAATAGAGTACTAGAAAATCACCCTGATCCAGTTGGGGAGAGGGTTTAGGTTTTGTTGTCTTTTTTTTTTCTGGTTTTCTTGCACCTAGAGTTTATATTCTTCTTGTGATCTCAACTATAAACCTTAAATATTTATCTTGCACCTTCTACTTTGATAGTTCTGAAATGAAATACCCTTCTTTTCAGCACTATAAGACCTTAACAACTAGATCAAGGTATGAAACCATTGTTCAGGATTTTATGGTACTAGCTACTGCCTTAAACATGGTTTATGGAAATTCTGCCCTCTGTACAGGCAGTTGAGGAATTGGAGAACACCCTTAGGAAAACATTGCAAGCAGACTTTCAAATGTATTTCTCTGGATGCCACTCCTTCACCTCAAATATTGGTATCCTTGGCAGTCCCTGAACTATAAATTCTGTACCCAAGCCAGGTAAGCTTGCAAGCCCTCTGCAATTGCTTTCTGTTCAGTCTTTATTCCTCATGATGAGAATTGGCAAATTCCTGAGGGAAAAACACTGAAACTCATTGAACATTATCCACATAGGTACCAGACTGACCTAATTAAAACAAAGGATAGATCATGCCACTTTACCTGTTTAAAACCTGCAAATCACTTTTCATTACAACCAGATAAAAGCCATGTCTTAAAGCCTCTGCATCATCTGTTGGCAACAAGTCTCTATTACTATTACTATTCTTCCACTCATTTACCACACTTTAACCACATTGAGCTTTTCCCTTCAAGGCTACATAGTTTTTGTTCCTTCTTTGTGGAGTACATTTCTCCTAGATTGTCTTATGATTTTCTCCTCATCTTATGGTCTCAAATATCACTTCCTCAGAGTCCTTCCCTGACCTAACCTAACAGCTTTTCCCTGTGCCATCTCTATTATGTTATCTTATTTTATCTCTTTCATAGATTTATCTCTACCAGAACTTAATCCACTAATTTGTTTGTGTGTCTAATGCCTGTCTCCCAGGCCAAATCCAAAGTTCCTAAAGAGCAGCAACTCTATTTCATTGCCTTCTCCCATAGAATAGAACCTGGTTAGGCCCTCAACAAATGCCTGTTAACTGACAAGATGAAACTTCAGTATAGTGGCAAGTGAGTAGTTTATTCAACAAAATGATTGGCTGTCAAAATAAAGCAAAGTTAGAAATTTAAGTGAAAGAGTATGGAAAATTAAATTATAAATGGATAAAATACTAGTAGCGAATGAAAACATCACCACAATTTAAAAGAATATTTATACAATTTCAGGAAAGGCTAAAAGGACACTTTCTTATGTAGACAGAAAGTATATACTTTGTAAAGGGAAAAAATAAGCAGATTTAAATGTATTAAATATTGTTAAAATGTATGTCCAAGGAGTTAATAAAGAAGGCCAAAGGGAAAAGATAGATTGGGAGAAAACATTTGTAGTGCCTATATGCGGAAACAAAGGTTTAGTGTCCTTAGAACAAAAGAAGGTGTTATAATTGATAAGAAGTAGACAACCAGTAGAAAAATTGTTTAAGTGTAAGAGCAGATAATTCACAGATGGAAAATTCAAATTCACAATAAATATATGGAAAGATTACCAGCTTTACTTTATAGTTGATAAAATACCAATCAAAATGACAAGATACTATTTCACATTCTCAGGTTAGCAAAAAATTAAAGGAGGGTAGGTAGGGCTGGGAGGGAGGGGGTAAAGTGGGGAAAATGGGAGGTATCTGTAATACTATCAATAATAAAAATATATTTTAAAAGTTGACAACCTCTAATATTGACAGTTTTTGGAAAACAGGTACCCCCATGCATTCTAGAAGGGCCTGAAAATAAGTAATATCTTTTTTGATGGAAAATAATTGGAAAGGACTCATTAACTTAAAGTAACACTCCCTCTGGTCCCCAAATCTTATGTTTAGGAATATACTGTATAAAAATCAAACAATTAATATGTAGAACAATATTTCTTGTATGATTATTTAAAGATATAAAAACTGGAAACAACCCGAATATCTTAGTAGGGGAAAGGTTGAAAATATTATAGTAGACTTAAACAATAAAATATTTTGCAGTTAATATCAATTACATATTAAGTCTGAATGTATTGACCAACAGAAGGTATCTGTGATAGAGTTTTAATTGTAAAATGTAATATAATGGGTATTACATAATTTTGTACAAAATAAAAGCAAATATATATGTTCATATGTTTTTGAATGTAGAAATCTCTTGATATTAGATAAAGGGAAATTATTTACCTTTATTCATGTAAAATCAATGTCCAAACCTGTAGAGAATTCTTATGAGTGCATTTGAACCAAACTGTCAACATATGCTCAAATCCTCTAGAGAATAAAAGTTTGCAACTTCTTTTATGCATTTGAAATTAAGAAAGTAACAGGGAAGATAACAAGGAGGTGAGAGAAAGCAAGACGGGGATTGGATTACAAAGATGTTAAGATTATGTGCTCTCTTGGGGGTAAGGGAGGGTAGGGGTTTGTCAAGGGCGGGGGGGAAAAAAAGGACACTTATGTAATACCCTTTGTAATACTTTAAGCGAAAAATAAAAAAATATAAAAAAAAAAAAAGATTATGTGCTCTCTTGAGGGTGGTTAGGACTTCTTTCAAAGGTGTACACAGAAAATTATATACCCAGGAACAATGGACACAGTTTGCTTAAGGTAAGATAACCTTTTAATAAACAAGTTATATGCCTGGAGCATGACTACCAATATGACCTGCCCATTTAGAAATTTATGATAAGATCACTCTATGAGTTTACTTTCAATAGAATCCCTTTCTTCATCCTCACCTTCTTAATATATATATATGTGTGTGTGTGTGTGTGTGTGTGTGTGTGTGTGTGTGTGTATGTTGCTTTACTTGCTATAATGAGCCTTTAGTGCTTTCGTAATAAAAACAATAACATAAATATAATCTTAGAATTTTTAATATTTGTATTCCTGAAAACTAAGGTCTTTTTCTGATCCACTATTTTGGAAGAAATTAATTTTCTCAACAATCTTCTACAAAGTGGCTACTACGCTTAGGGTGCCATAACAAAATGCCATAGATTGGGTAGCTTAACTACAAAAAACATATTGTTTCACAGTTATAGAGGCTGGGAAGTTCAAGATCAAGGTGATGATCAATTTTATTGTTTGTGAGTACTCTTTTCTCCATTTGCAGATAGCTGCATTCTTGTTGTAGCCTCACATGGCAGAGGGAGAGTTCTGGCATGTCTTCCTCTTATTAGGTAACTAGCCCTATTTGAATTATGGACACACCCTTATGACCTCATTTAACCTTTATCTTCTCCTCAAAGACCCTGTCTCTCAATACAGTCACATTGGAGCTGAGAGCTTCCACATATAATTTTCTGAGAACACACAGACCTTTACTTCATAACACTCATCCAGTACCAATTTCTCCCCCTCACTACTTTAATACCTCTGATTCAAAAGCAAAACCCATCTAAATCTCCAAATCCCTTAAACAAAGAACATATTCAAATATACAGGAATTAATGAGTAGGAAATGTTGGAAATTATAGATACAACCTACTCTGGTAGCTTCATAGGTAACTGTCTTCTTGCTAAATTACTGGGAACGACTGAGCATCAGTTTTCATTTGTCTCCAGCTCTTTTCAGGACAGAATGAAAAATATATTGTTTAGCAATAAACTTCTAATAAAATTTCTAATAAACATCCATTATAATGAAATAAGTTCATTATACTGTATTGATCCCTATATAACCAAGTGAAGCATGATCAGCTAAGATGAGTATTGAAATGCATGTCCCCCAAGCCATGGTAATTTAGTGACAGCGCAGGCACTTGTCTTTCCAGTAGTCACTGCTCAGAATAGAGCATTGATGTTTTGGCAACAGTGGGTGTTGCTGTTAATAGCAGCTTTCTTCCAGGAAGAAAGATGATTGAAAGAAATCATTCTCAACTACATGAAGTGAAGCGATTTTTAAGAGCAATGTACAGGAATTTACTCATGTGACTCATATTAATATTAATGGACTTGATGCAGCACTTTGTAAAAGTATCCTAGAGAGTTTACAAAGAGGCACTATTTGGCTTTATATACATGGTTCGATTACAAATCATAAAGGGTATTAGAGTTATTTGTAAAAGAAAAACAGAGACTTACAATTCTAATACTTCATCATTTTTAATAGAATATGCTTTTGGTGATTTGAGAGAGGGACGGAGAGGGAGAGTGAGAGAGAAACATTGATCTACTGGGGATTGAGATTGAAACCAGGGCATGTGCCCCAACTGGGAATGGAACCAGTGGCCCCTTGATGCACAGGACAATACTCAACCAGGGCGGATATTTTATCTTTTGCTACATAAAATGATATACTAATTAGAAGTAATGCCTCTGTCAATGATATCTTGATTGGGAATTATGAGATAGTAAGATATAATATTTTTTTAAAAAATGAAGGATATAGATTTAGGGGTTTTAGATTCTGTATTTTCTTATGTGAAGAAAATGTACAAATGAGGGCTTGTCATCTTTTTCTGAAATGTTGAGCTCAAAGCTTCCATGTGCAGCAATTAGGCAAGGATGATTTAATCAAATTATCTTTTGGCTAAACCTGTCTGACATTTCAAGCAAATAAAAAAGGAATAAAAATATTACCTACTATATTGATAAATACAGGCACATCTGGAAAATAAGTGAAAATATGATCAAATTCACAGTTTGTTCCAAAGACTGTATTTAAGCAGAAGTTTTAGCAGTTCATTGGGTCACGTGTGGAAAATGAAGCAGCAGAAGAGTTGCTCAGTTAAATATGCAAGACTTGAGTGAATTGATAACTTGGACAAAATATTTTTTCTTCTTCCTCTTCTTCTTCATAGCTATTCTGTATAAGTTTTTCTTTGTTGTAACACAAGTTTCATCAAAAATAATAAAATGTGCACTAAAGAATTTAAATGTTATTTAAAAAATATTTTTCAGAACTATGTGTCAGCAAGAGTTTCTTAGTTGTGGTTCCTCCAAAATCATTACACATTCTCCCTCTTCCACACTGCTTTGCAGTTTAGTGAAGGACTCAGATATAAAAACAGATCATTTACAATATGTTGCTGGTAGAGGTATTTACGTAGGGCTAGGGAGATCAAACAATGAGAGAAAGGGGAAAGAGGTAGGAAATGTGAAGTGAATCTTCTAAGCTGAATAGTAGTTACCCTGGTCTACCAAATGGGTTTGGGATGAGTAAGAGGGCTATGTGTAGAAAAGCAGAGTAGATAAGAACATGCTGGTTCCCAGTCTAAATTAATCCAAATATTTGCTAAACAGGAAAAAAAGCTTGTTTTTAATTCTTAAGCTGTCTAATTCAGCAGTAGAATATTTTCTCAGGTTAAGCTGAAAACTGGAAAACATTGACTTTTTGAAATTCATTTACTCTTCTCTGCTGCTGTTACTAACTGCACTCTCATTTTACACTGATTTTCTATTTGTATTTCCTGCCTTATTTTCTCTCCTATTCCTTAAGCATTGATAACTCCTTAACATTATCATTTAACTTTAATTATTTCTTCTATGTTTCCCATAAAAATATTTGCCTGAGTCTTGCTAATTTTTCATATAATAACACAAAGTCTCCCTTAGAGGGCTTATTCATTAAAAAATGTAATTTTAACCAAATGTGTTTCATTATGTTCAGTGTTTTACTTTACCTATTTATGTTTATATTTCAGTTGAATTTCATTTATTCACCTGAGGCTTGAAGCAGAAGCTACTCTTTATGATAAATGTTTTATTTTCTGTTGCTTGGTTTTTGTCTAGATTTTTTTATCTGCCACTTGTGTAGAATACAACTGCACTTATGATTCAGTTCTGTCTTTATATAACTTTTCTATTACTTATTGAGAAACTTGTCCTGAGCAAAGTTGAAAAGAGTATTAATCTACTATTGAGTTTCTTTCTCAGTCCTTTACTTAATAAAATAAAGCCTAGAAATCACTGAAGTGATATCTCACTGTGGCTTTAATTTGCATTTCTGTGATGATTAATGATATTGAACATCTTTTTATATGTCTGTTGACCATGTCTTCTTTAGAGAAGTGTCTTTTCAGATCCTCTGTCCATTTCTTAGTTGGATTTTTTATTTTTTTGGTACTAAGTTGTATGAGTTTCTTATACATTTTGAATATAAACCCCTATTGGACATATCAGTTGCAAACATTTCTCATTCAATAGGTTGACTTTTTGTTTTGTTAATGATTCTATGTGTTTGTTTTTATGCCAATACCATGTTATTTGGATTACTATAGTTTTGTAATTTACTTTCAAATCAGGAAGTGTGATACCTTCAACTTTGTTCTTTCTCAAAATTGCTTTGGCTATTTGGAATATTTTGTAGTTTATATAAATTTTAAGATTGCTTTTTCTATTAAAAATAGAATTGCCATTGCCATTTGGATAGGAAATGAATTGAATTGAATATGTGGATTGCTTTGGGCAGTATGGAAATTTTCACAATATTGATTCTTACAATCCATGAGCATGGAATATTTTTTAATTTATTTGTGTCTTTGACAAATGTTTGCCCCAATTTCTTATTGTTTTTGTGTACAGATGTCTCACCTCCTTCATTAAGTTTATTCCTAGATATTTTTTCTTTTTGATGCAATTGTAAATGGAGTTGTTTTCTTAATTTATTTTTCTGACAATTAGTTGTTAGTGTGTAGAAATGCAAGTGATTTTATATATTGATTTATCTTTTATTCCATAACTTTACTGAATTTTTCAAATTATTTCTGTTTTTAGTGGATTATTTAGAGGTTCTATATATAACATGTCTTGTGCAAATAGAGACAGTTTTACTTCTTTTCCAATTTTAATGCCTCTTTTCTTTTCTAATTGATCCAGCTAGGGCATCTATCCTATCTAATAAAGAAGGAATGTCAATTATCTGTCACTCCCTTACAAAATGGTGACACCCACAGCCAATAAAGAGGGAATGTGCTAATTGACTGCCACACCCTCAAAGATGGTGGCGCCCACAGCCACAAGATGGTGGTGCCCAGTCCCCTCAGCCCTGCCAGGGTTGTAGGCACGCCGCAGGGCTGAGCCCGCCCCCAGGCAGGTCCAGCCGCTCTGCGCGCCTGCCTCCGGAGTCCCCCAGTCCCCTCAGCCTCCCAGCCTCCCAGGGCCGGCCTGAGGTGCAGGCAAGCCTCGGATGGCGGCTGCCCAGCTGTCCAGGGCCAGCCCAAGGCACAGGCAAGCCACTGATGGTAATTGCCCAGCTGCCCAGGGACGCCTGAGGCTCAGGTAACCAGGGCCAGCTGAGACTTTCACTGCCGGCAGTGGCAGCAGCAGAGGTGTGATGGGGATTTTGCCTTCCCCTGATCGCTGAGTCACCTCCTGCCCCTGAAGGCTCCCAGACTGTGAGAGGGGGCAGGCTGGGCTGAGGGAACCGCCCCCCCCCTCCAGTGCATGACCAGTGCATGAATTTTCATGCACTGGGCCCTCTAGTGTTAAATAAAAGTGGTGAGAGTGGGTATCTCTATCTTATTCCTAATCTTAGAGGAAACACTTTCAGCTTTTCACCATTGAGTATGATGTTAGTTGTGGGTTTCAGGGTGTTTAATTAATGTTCATTCATGTTGGCACATATTGTCTAGCATATGTGTTCAATATGAAGCACATTGTTTTTATTTTTAAAAAGGGAGAGAGAAAAGATTTTGGGTTATTTTTATTATCTAAATAGCTTTTTTATTATTATTTTTGTTAATCCTCACCTGAGGGTATTTTTCCTTTGATTTTTAGAGAGAGTGGAAGGGAAGGGGAGAGGTACAGAGGGGGAAACATTGATGTAAGAGAGACACATTGATTGGTTGCCTCCCACACAAGCCCTGAATGGGCCTGGGATTGAGACTGCAACCAAGGTTCATGCCCTGGATAGGAATTGAACCCACAACCCTTCAGTCCCTGGGCAAATACTCTATCCACTGAGCCAAACAGACTAGGGCTAAATAATTTTTTATTGAGGTATCATTGGTTTCTAAAATTATGTTTCAAGTGTACAACATTAAAATTTGGCATATGTATACACTGCAGCATGTTCAAATTTTTTAGGCATAGTGAACCACTTTAATTACTTAGAATAAATTTTATGCTAGTGTAGGATACTGTGTAGAAGTCAAATTCTCAGATGCCAGCCAATGATCAATCTAGCAAACAAATATTGTTTAAAAACAGCAGTCTCAGGTATATCATGTTACCTCTTTCTTAACATTATTCAAAAGAAGAAAGGCTAAAAAAATCAGTGAGCTAGCAAACATCTAAAACATTAGAGAAAATCAGCAAAGTAAGCACACAAAATAAAGACATTAGAAGATACAATGAAGAAGAAGAAAAATAAAGACAGAGGGTCAACTTAGCCAGTTATCTACACTAATAAAAGAGAAACATGGTAATTAGCGTACGACCGCTACCCTTCCCATTGGCTAATCAGGGTGATATGCAAATTAACTGCCAGCCAAGATGGCGGTTAACCGCCAACAAAGATGGCGGTTAATTTGCATATGTAGTCGCAATGCTGGGAGGCAAAAGGGGAAGGAGGGAAGAAGCCGCCTGCCGCTGACTGCATCGGAAACCCAGGTGGCAGCCAAGAGCCAGAGAACCGAGCTGCCTTTGCTCGGAGAAGCCAGGCCACCTCTGCCGGCTTCTGTGATAGGAGAACCTGGCCGCCTTTGCCGGCCCTGGGCCAGTAATCGGAGAAGCTGGGTGGGGCAGGGAAAGAGATGGATATCTGCCTCTTCCCTGCCCCACCTGGCTTCTCAGATCACTGATCACCAGTGATGGGAGAACACCCAGAGGCGGGCCAGAGGCCGGCTGCACAGCTGCCTGGGGACACCATCCGGTCCCAGGGGCGACGCAGCCAGGCCCCAGCAGGATATCCAGAAGGCGACCCAGGCACCGGGGCTGCGTAGCCGCTGAGGCCCTCGATCCGGTGCCTGGGCTGAGGAGACCCAGAAGAGACCCAGGTGCCGGGGCTGCGTTGCAGCTGGGCACAGATCGGTCCCGGGCCGATGCAGCCAGGCC
>NW_005871061.1:6826668-6876439 GCF_000147115.1 Myotis lucifugus
CCCCGCCTGGCTTCTCAGATCCCTGATCACCAGTGATGGGAGAACACCCAGAGGCGGGGCCAGAGGCCGGCTGCATAGCTGCCTGGGGACACCATGCGGTCCCCAGGCGATGCAGCCAGGCCCCAGCAGGATATCCAGAAGGCCACCCATGCACCGGAGCTGCGTAGCCGCTGGGGCACATGATCCGGGTGACTCAGCCAGGCCCCAGCAGGAGACCCAGAAGGCGACCCATGCGCCCGGGCTGCGTCGCCGCTGGGGAACGCTATCCGGTGCCTGGGCTGAAGAGACCCAGGGGCCTGGGCTGCGTTGCAGCTGGGGCAGGAGATCCGGTCCCCGGGGGCGACGCAGCCAGTCCCCAGCAGGAGACCCAGAAGCCTCTGGGGCACTCGATCTGGTGACTGGGCTGAGGCCACCCAGGGGCCTGGGCTGCGTCGCAGCTGGGGCACACGATCAGGTCCCGGGGGTCGATGCAGCCAGGCCCCAGAAGGAGACTCAGGCGCCAGAGCTGCATCGCCTCTGGGGCACGCGATCCGGTGCCTGGCCTGAGGAGACCCAGAAGGAGACCCAGGGGCCTCCCAAGAGGAGAGTCTCCGTGGTCAGATGGCGCAGTGTCAGGACAGGAATAAAGACCCGAGGTGACTCAGATGCCTGGCCACAGGGTTAGACCAGCCAGCAGGGCCTTTCAGTTGGGACTGGGATGGGGGTGGGGCGAGGGAGGCAAGCCGGACATAGAGAACTACAACTCCCAGGAGGCTTAGCGGCCGGGGCCTGGGTGCCTGGCTGTGAAATTGGATGGGCTGTGTCATTTTGCAAGCCACTTTAAACTAGAGGCTTGCAAGGTTGGAAGTTCTGCACTGGGAGCCAGGGAGAAATGGAGCTGGAGCAGAGAGAGGGGTCCATGGCAGCCGTGGGCTTTGAGAAGTTCTCAGGTCACATCCTGGAGAGCGAGCTTGAGACCAAAGTGGAGTTCGTGTCTGGGGGTCTGGGCAGCTCCAGCCTCCAGGAGCAAGACGAAGAGGAGGAGGCAGCCCAAGGCGGCAGTGCCAACGGAAACTCAATCGCAGGAAGTACCAGGCGCTGGGTCAGCACTGCAGGGAGATCAAGCAGGTGAACGAGCGGGTCCTGAACAGGCTCCATCAGGTACAGAGGATAACACAGAGACTCCAGCAGGAGCGGAGGTTCCTCAAGAAGGTGCTGGACTCCTACGGCGATGACTACCGGGCCAGCCAGTTCACCATCTTACTGGAGGACGAGGGCAGCCAGGGCACAGACGCCCCCACCCCAGGCAACGCTGAGAACGAGCCTCCAGAGAAAGAGGGGCTGTCTCCACCCAGGAGGACACCAGCGCCCACAGAAGCCAGCATCCCGGCCCCTGGCGAGGGACCCAGCAGGTGGAAGAGGCAGCGAGCGCAGCGAGCGCCACAGGAAGGGCACCAGGCGGGAGTCCCACTGACTCCGGAGCTGGACCCCGAGCAGGTAAAGGTGGAGGAAGACTTTGGCTTCAAAGCGGTTGAGGCTCTGGACTCAAGTTGGGTTTCTCGGGGGCCAGACAAGCTGCTGCCCTACCCCACCCTAGCCAGCTCCCCCTTTGACTGACCCCCCAATAAACAGACCCCATGCTCTCCTCGGCAAAAAAAAAGCTTATAGAGGCATGCTTATAGGATCAAATAGTATAAATATAGATGTAACAGGACAATAAAAAGAGAACCTGGCTATGATGATCACCTGAACGCTGCCTCTGTGTCATTCCTTCTTCGCCGACTCCGTCCACACCTTTGGGAACCCCTGGACCTGCTGGGCAGGACCCTAACATTCCTCTTCTTATAAGGACTTCAGTGAAATGGGCTAAGGGTCCCACTGGAACTGCCTCAATTTAATGTAATCCCCTCTTTAAAGATCTTATCTCCATATACAGGTATATTCTGAGGTTCTGGGGATTAGGATTTTAACATACATTTTGTTGATTACCCAAATCAGCCCTTAACAACCAGCATGTTTCAGAAAGTAGATTCCTACAGGGTTATTTACCAAACATTCAGAAGTATTTTTAAAAGAGCTAAGCCCCTCGCCCACCGCACTGGCCCCTCCCGGCGAAGAGCGAAGGCCTGGGTTCCGGGCACCGGAGGAAAACTGGTGCCAGCAGCCAGGGGAAGGGGCCCCCAAGAGGCCCCAGATTGCGAGAGGGCACAGGCCGGGCTGAGGGACCCACTCGAGTGCACAAATTTTTGTGCACCGAACCTCTAGTTTAAAATAATATCAATACACCTATAGCTAAAAATGATGAAAAAGGTGTAAAGTCACAAGAAACAAATCTCTGATTAAAAGAGGGGATATTACTATAAATTGTATATGCATGAGAATGTTTTTCAGATATTATTATGCACTACTATGCCATACAATTTAAAGTATGAATAACAGAAAATTTTCTAATAAAAATAGCATAAGATTCTTTCTGCCGCCATCTTGGTTCCCAGTTCCCTGCACAAAAGACGTGGTGAAGCCACAGAAACCATCCTTGCCACCAAGTAGGAGTTGCCACAGCCTCAGGCTGGTCAGGGTCTGGAAAGGAATCTGACAGCATGAATCAGTACCAGAGCCCCTTCTTTAACCAAAGATTCCACACAGGCAGCCACACAGCAAGCCCAGCTGGCGGCAGCAGCTGACATCAATGAAGAACCTGTCAGTGAAACAAAACAGAGCCGAGTGAAAAGAAGGCACAGAAGGCTATGTCCAAACTGACTCTTCAACAGGTTACAGGTGTTACTAGGGTCGCTATATAGAAATCTAAGAATATCCTCTTTGTCATCACAAAACCAGATGTCTATAAGAGAACAGCTTCAAATAGCTACCTAGTTTTTGGGAAAGCCAAGATCAAGGATTTATCTCAGCAATCACAGCTAGCAGCTGCTGAGACATTCAAAGTTCAAGGTGAAGTTGTCTCAATCATTCAATAAAACACAGACTCCAACTGTACAAGAGGAGAGTGAAGAGGAAGAGATTGATGAAGCAGGTGTGTGCAAGTTAAGGCCATAGAATTGTTCATGTCACAAGAAATGTGTCAAGAGCAAAGGCAGTCCAAGCCCAGAAGAACAACAGTAATAATATTGTAAATGCTACTATGAAATTAGCAATGTAACCATGTAAAAACCAGGACTTTTTTTGGTGTTTCAGAAGAATTACTGAAGCTTGGTTTGAAATTTGTAATGCTTCTATATTAATGGCTTCTTGTGAGGTGAAAAAAAAATAGCATAAAGAAAAACATAAATAGCCGAAACCGGTTTGGCTCAGTGGATAGAGCGTCGGCCTGTGGATTGAAAGGTTCTGGGTTCGATTCCGGTCAAGGGCATGTACCTGGGTTGCGGGCACATCCCCAGTGGGAGATGTGCAGGAGGCAGCTGGTCGATGTTTCTCTCTCATCGATGTTTCTAGCTCTCTATCCCTCTCCCTTCCTCTCTGTAAAAAATCAATAAAGTATATTTTTAAAAAAAGAAAAACATAAATAGCTATTAAAAACATTAAATTGGTCATCAAAATCCTTTGGAAAAACAAACTCCAGACCAAGATGGATTTAATTGTTAAATCTACTAAACATTTAAGGGATAGATAATGGTAAATGCAGAAATTATAAATAAAATCTTAGCAAAACAAAACAAAAAGGCTAATATATTCAAGCTAATTCACTTTATTTCTGGAATAAAAAGTGTTAACAATTGAAAATCACTATATATTTTACTACATTAGGAGAAAGAAATAGAAAAAAATGTTATCAGTTTAACAAGTGCAGAAAATGCATTTGATAAAATCCAGAATCTGTTTAGAAAAAAAAATGTATTTAAACTAGAAATAGAAGGGAACTTTCTTCATCTAATACTCAGAGGTATCTACAAATCATCCTACAGCAAACAACATACCAAATGGTGAAATGATGAAAAATACTGCATTGGGGAGAAACCAAGATGGCGGCATAGGTAAACACCGGAAATTGCTGCCTCACACAACCTCTTCAAAAATACAACTAAAAGACAAAATAGACATCATTCAGAACCACAGGAAAGCTGGCTGAGTGGAAATTCTACAACTAGAAGGAAAGAGAAAAGCACACTGAGATTCAGAGGAGGTGCGGAAGTAAAGTGGAGAGGTACGGAGGCGCACGTGGAAAGGGCTGGCAACTGAGGACACGGTTGTCTTTTTCAATCGGGAGGAAGACACACACTCCTACTCTGAACTCCAGTTCTGGGCTAGTCTCTGGGGACCCAGACTCATATGGGGAGAAACTGAACTGTTTGGCAGTGGGTGGAACTCAAGAGCGGCATTCTCTCAGAGGTGCTTGCAGCGATTACTGGGACACTGAGACCCGGGACCTCTTAGAGTAGGACTGAGGATCTGCCATAGCTGTTTGCTCCGCCCTGTTGATTCCCTGAGACCTCGCCCCACTCAAGCTGTGCGCAGAGGCTATTGCATATGAATTACCTGGCCTTTGCAATCTAAAATTACTTAACAAACTGCAGCTGGGTCAGAGAGAACCAGACCATCCAAAAGAAGGCCCAAGGCCCCAGAGAAGCTTGCATTGCTTCACAGCTGGGCCTCATCTGGGCACCTCCAAACCCCAAACAAAGAAGAGGAGTCTGCAGATATCTCCTTAGCTCCTGCTGGGTAGCCTCGGGCAGAGGCTAAGTTAGCACCCCCTTAGAGATCCAAGTGCCAGTGTACCCAGTGGTCAGAGTGGGACCATCCAGATTACAACTCCTCAGATCCATAAGGGACACACTCAGGGGGCAGACTCAGTGAGCACCAAAGCCCCACTGAAGCAAGTCTTGCCCCATAAGGGTGTCTCCAGCACAGAAGTTCTTCCACCGTAAACACAGCTGATTCTAACAGCCAATTGGCCTGGAGGTCAATTCCTCCCAGTGATACCAACTACAATCAAGGCTCAACTACAACAAGACTGTGCACACAGCCCACAAGGGGGTGCACCAAGAGTGTCCACCTCAGGTAATTGAGGAGGCTGAGCTATTGGGCCCTATAGGACACCTAGCACAGAAAGCCACCCTATCAACACAGGGATGCAGCCAAAATGCGAGACAAAGAAACAGGACACAAATGATAGAAATGGAGGAAAGCAAACTACTGGATATAGAGTTCAAAACAATGGATATAAGGTTTTTCAAGAATTTTCTAGAAACTGCCAATAAATTTAGTGAGACCCTCAATAAATCTAGTGAAACCTTCAAAAAATCTAGTGAGACCCTCGAGGATATGAAAAAGGACCAAATAGAAATTAAACATACACTGATTGAAATAAAGAATAATATACAGAGATCCAACAGCAGATTAGAGGATCCCAAGCATCAAGTCAAAGATTTGAAATACAAAGAAGCAAAAAACACCCAACCGGAAAAGCAAAAAGAAAAAAGAATCCAAAAATCTGAAGATAGTGTAAGGAGCCTCTGGGACAACTTCAAGGCCACCAACATCTGAATTATAGGGGTGCCAGAAGAAGAGAGAGAGCAAGATATTGAAAACTTATTTGAAGAAATAATGACAGAAAACTTCCCCTACCTGGTGAAAGAGATAGACTTACAAGTCCAGGAAGAACAGAGAACCCCAAACAAAAGGAATCCAAAGAGGACCACACCGAGACACATCATGATTAAAATGCCAAGAGCAAAAGACAAAGAGAGAATCTTAAAAGCAGCAAGACAAAAATAGTCAGTTACCTACAAGGGAGTACCCATAAGATTGTCAGCTGATTTCTCAACAGAAACTATGCAAGCCAGAAGGGAGTGGCAAGAAATATTCAAAGTGATGAAGAGCAAGAACCTACAACCAAGATTACTTTACCCAGCAAAGCTATCATTCAGAATTGGTCAGATAAAGAGCTTCACAGATAAGAAAAAGCTAAAGTTCATCACCACCAAAGCAGGATTATATGAAATGCTGAAAGGTATTCTTTAAGAAGAGGAATAAGAAAAAGGTACAGATAAAAATTATGAACAAGTACATATCTATCAACCAGTGAACCTAAAAATCAAGTGAATAAAAAATTTGATTAACAGAATAAACTGGTGAATATAACAGAACCAGGGGCATAGAAAGGGAGTAGACTGACAATTCATGGGGGGAATGGGGTATGGGGGGTGCAGGAAGAGACTGGACAAAAATCGTACACCTATGGATGAGGACAGTGGGGGGAGGAGGGTAAGGAAAGAGGGTGGGGTGGGAACCGCGTGGAGGGGAGCCTTGGGGGGGAAAAAATTGGAACAACTGTAATAATCTGACCAATAAAGATTTTTTAAAAAGCAGGCGCAACTGTGCATATCTCATAAAGTATTCACAGCTGCCTGTCTGTAAATTGTTGCAAAAGCAGACTGCAGCACTGTTGACAAAGTTATTCTTTCTTTTTAACTAAGTAAAAAAACTGAAAACCACTCAGAATGCATCCTCTCCCTCTTCTTTCCCAAGAGAGAGAAGAACGATCATCAATGGCAAGTGGCAGTTACTGAAGTAACACCAAGAGCCAGCTTCACGCTCAGGAGAGGATGCTGCATCTCCTCCTCGTGGTTTTGGGTGCTCTACACATTCAGAGAAACTTCTCTAGTAAAGAACTATAGAAATGATCCCTGAAAGTATAGTGTTAACATTGGCATCATCACCTCCACCAGGTCTACCACAGCCGCATACTTTACAGTCATGGTGAGATAGTTTCCCTCGTTCTGATTCCACTGGCAAAGAGAAAAGCTTTCCAGTCTGTATAATGATTCAGATACTATCACTCAACAATGATTTTAACACTTACGTGGAAATTAAATGTCCAAAGTTTTTTTTTAAAAAGGCTACTTCATTAACATAATACTGAACGACAGCCAATCACAATCTGTGCCATTTAAGCCCAGGAGGTATCACTCAGTTCCGGTGAGGCGGCCCGGCCCCTGGGAGCTACCTGAAAGGGCGGGCTTTTTCTTTCTTAGAATCTAGCTGCTTCCTGTGATTGGTGAAACGTGCTGCAATGGCTGTCCTGAGTTTGACTTTCAAAGGTGGGTGGATTTGAGACTGGTTGCCATGGCTGGGGCGGGGAGGGCAACTGCAGCTGGGATCCAGTGCTGGGAGACACAATCTTTTGGTTTGTGTGTCATGTTTGCACCATCTGTTTACACTTTCTGAGTTCTTAAATGTCATTGGTGCTTTAACATAAAAAAAAGAAAAAGTAAAAATTCATTGGAGATGCATCTCCTAATGAGATGAATAAATTATGTATGTTTCAGTTCGTTCAAAAAAAAAAAGAAAAAGAAAAATACTGCATTGGCATTTAGAATGAGACAAAGATGTCCATTAGATCTACTTTCATCTAATAATAGAGGCCTGGTGCACAAAACTTTGTGCACTCGGGTGAGGGTTCCCTCAGCCCTGCCTGTGTCCTCTCGCAGTCTGAGACCCCTTGGGGGATGACCACTTGCTGGCTTAGGCCCGCTCCCCGGGGGATTGGGCCTAAGATGGCAATCAGACATCCTCTGGCAACCCAGCAGCCCTTCTGGGATGTCCATTTGCCAGCGGGGAGCAGGCCTAAGCTGCAGTCGGACATCCTTAGCGCTGCTGAGGAGGCAGGAGAGGCTCCCACCACCACTGCTGTACTGGAAGCCATCAGCCTGGCTTGTGACTGAGTAAAGCTCCCTCATGTGGGAGCGCACTGACCACCAGAGGGCAGCTCCTGCATTGAGCATCTGGCCCCTGGTGGTCAGTGTGTGTCATAGTGACCAGTCATTCCCAGTCGTTCTGCTGTTAGGGTCAGTTTGCATATTACCCTTTTACAATATAGGATAGAGGCCTGGTGCACGGGTGGGGGCCGGCTGGTTTGCCCTGAAAGATGTCCCAGATCAGGGTGGGGTTCCCACTTGGGTGCCTGGCCAGTCTGGGTGAGGGGCTGATGGCTGTTTTCAGGCTGCCTGCACCCCCTTTAGGGTGGGGGTCCCCACTGGGGTGCCTGGCCAGTCTAGGTGAGGGGCTGAGGGCCGTTTTCAGGCTGGCAGGCGACTGAAGCTCCCAGCCTCTCCTTTTTTTCTTTTTCTTTTTATTCTGGGATTTATTTACCTTCTATAGCTGTCACTGGAGCTGAGAGCCGGCTCCAGCTCTGAGCCCCGGCTCCAGCTCTGAGGCTGAGGCTGGCTGAAAGCAGGTATCTGGCGTTTGTTTGGCTTCTATAATTGAAACATTGTTGCTCTCCTGCTCGCTCCAGCTCTGAGGCCAGGGCTGGCTGAAAGCAGACATTTGGGGTTTGTTTAGCTTCTATAATTGAAACATTGTTGCTTTCAGAGCTGTTGCTTCAGGAGTTCAGGTCCGGGCTGCGGCAGGTTGGGAACCTTGGCTTCCTCCATCACTGGAGCAAGCAAACCTCCCACTCACTTCAGCTGTGTGGCTGCCGGCCGCCATCTTGGTTGGCAGTTAATTTGCATATTGCCCTGATTAGCCAATGGGAAGTGTAGCAGAGGTACGGTTAATTACCCTATTTGTCTATTATTAGATAGGATTGTTCTGGAGGTACCACCCATTATGTTAAGGCAAAAATAAATAAATAAAAATGATCATGTTTAGAAAGAAAGAAATGAAAATATTATATGCCTATGTTATGCTTGTTTACATTGAAAATATTTTAAAAGCTCAGATAGATTATTAGAGTTAATAATTAATATTTTTATCTAAGTTCACATAACTTATATAAGAGCATGACCTGTAACAAAGTATTAGCAAAGAAAAAAAGAATTGCCCTGGCCGGTTTGGCTCAGTGGATGGAGCGTCAGCCTGCGGACTGAAAGGTCCCAGGTTCGATTCTGGTCAAGGGCATGTACCTTGATTGCAGGCACATCCCCAGTGGGAGGTGTGCAGGAGGCAGCTGATTGATGTTTCTCTCTCATTGATGTTTCTAACTCTCTATCCCTCTCCCTTCCTCTCTGTAAAAAAATCAATAAAATATATTTTAAAAAAAGAAAAAAAGAATTTAGATTAATAAACTTGCTAACATACACACACACACACACATATATATATACACACACACATATATATATACATATATATATATATACTTATTTATAAATATGCAGATAGATAGGTAGATAGATAGATAAACAGATAAGCTGGATGGGACAGAGCACAGATACAGTTATTGGGAGTGTGGTACAAGAGCAACAGGAATCCAATAACAAAACTCCATGAAAGCAGAGATAATGGTCTCATTGTGCCGGAAGCCGGTCCATCCTTGCTGCTTGACACAGTTGCTGCAGGGAAGAAACATCTGCACAGCATATGTTTTAAGGGACCTGGCGTACATGGCATACTGTTCTTTATATGTTTGCTCCCCTTCTTGGCACTATCTGTTTTAACCAAGGTCACCTCTCCGAGAAAGGTTGTTTCCCCAGGTGGGGATTTTTCCCTGAAGTTAAGGAGGGAATAAAACCCCTTAACTAAGTGCCAGCCGGGTAGTTAATCACTTCAACTACGAACAATCACCCTTAAGCTACATAATTTTTACTCCCTGGAATGGAGATAAGAAACACCCTAAACTTTGGAATAGAAATTGATAGGATTAAAATCAACTGGTATAAATATAGATGTAACAAGACAGTAACACACAGAACCTGGCTTGAGATCCTGGCTAGGCTGCTGATCAACTGAATGCTGTCTCCGTGTCATTCTTTCCTCGCCGACTCTGTCCACACCTTTGGGAACCCCTGGACCTGCTGGGGCAGGACCCCAACGTCATTGGTTCACTCCTATATCCTCAGTGTGTAGCACATTGTAGGGACTCAATAAATGTTTGTTGAATGGATAAATAAATGCTCAGACAATGAGATGTGTAAACAAGAGTCCTGATATGTGCCTCAGAGGGGCTAAAATAAAATTATAGGTAGGAAGTAAATGGATCCAGAGCTAATGATGACAGGACATTAAAGACAGGAAAACAGAATGGTCATTCTAGGAAAAATATTTAAGTCAACTTGTATCCCTTAGACTTGATTAAGAATAAGTAATCAAATTTCTAAATATAATGTTCTATTGAAGACATTAACCTATATTGTTTCTTTATCATATCAATTCAATTATTTATTATCAATCAATTCAGTTATGTGGACTCTGCTTGCATGTTGAGTATAGGAGATTAAAAAAGAAAGACTCCATCTGAAACTTACACTTCAGTGACGGCATTGACCAATCTAGATAGATAATTTGATATTATTTATGGATTACTGGTTTTGACACAAATATATGTTCACACATTTTAAGAATAAAGTATAATTTTTGTACCTTATACTTAAAGTATAGTGCCTGATTAAAGTTGAAAGTTAAAATACAGATAAGAAAAGGTTGTTAAATATGATTTGCGCATGAAATAATTGATATGCTTTCTGTGGTATTACCTCTAGAATTTGTCTATCAGGGTTTGAGATTTCATAGGAATATAAAAGTTAATATTCTCTTAAGAAACAGAACACTAGGTAAAAGAAATGATAGTATAATGATGTTTGTCATTAATTATGTATCTAAGAAAAGGTCATCTATCTTTAAATATTTTAAATATCAAAAATAAAAAGTATTATGAGAAATTCTACTTTCTTTCCTCTCATTTGCATTATTATTTGACATTAAGGGGTTTTATCAACTTAATAATTGCTTTAATCTATCATTCAAGACTTTGTTTCCCAATTATTGCTCCATTTCATTTGAGATTTTATTAAAATTTAAAAATTGTTGAAATGAAATTTAGATTTTTAGTTGAGGAGTTACTAAAAACATGCACCGCACTTAGTACTAAAAATGGTTTCCTTTGCCTAATTTCATTACTAAAAATTGTGGAAATATCATTGTGTTTACTTACTGTTTGTATCAAGAAGCTATATTTTAAATCATTAATTTAAGTTTAAAGGGAAATATAAAGTAAATCATTTAAATCTACTGCTAGAAATAAGATTCCTGCTCTTTTAAGCCACATTTATACCTTCTCATTGTAAGATTTGAACTAGCAGACTTTGGTTAAAATATCTGGCAGGTTTTTCAGCTTGGATGTAAGCCAGAAGGCCAGCAGCTGTGTTCATCCTTGGTTGAGCAAGACATACTATTGGAGCCCACAAGCTGAGAACAGAGGATTGTACAACAGGGACAGCAAGACAGAATCATAGCTAATTAGAATTCCTCTAGGTTTTATCAACAGGTCTGCAAAATACAGTAATTAAACTAGGACTGGGGAAACATGTCACTTTGATGTTTTGGAGATGATGCAAACTAGTTAAAATTATCAAGTTCAAACACAATCACTTAAAATCTTTAAAATGAGACACACAATGTGTATTTGGCTGCTGTGATTTTTGTAATTACTGAAATCAAAGCCAGGACTAATTTAATTTCTCAATAAAGAATATCATGGTTTTATTTACTGACTTGTTTTGGTGCAGATGTTTTCTAGACCCCCCCCCCCAAAAAAAGCAGAAAAAAATGAAATATATTAATATCTCAATATTTTAAAATATCAAGATCTATCTTGTACATGTAATAGATGGAATCGTCATCTCTGAAATAAATTCATTTTAACATACTTGAAAGTTCAAGTCTTTTTGTTAATAAAATTCAGCAAAAGAATGTGTCCATAAATACTTCAATAATTTTATTTTTAGAATCTGATAGTGAATTGAATGTAAAAATGAAAGGAAAAAAAAACCTTTCAAAATATGCCTCTACTTCTTTTTTTCACTAAACTTTTTTATTAAGTTTATTGACCTGACATCTGTTAATAATATTACATAAGTTTTTTTAAAATATGTTTTCATTGATTTTTTTTTAGAGAGAGAGGAAGGAAGAGGAATAGAGAGATAGAAACATCAAAGATGAGAGAGAAACATTGATTGGCTGCCTCCTGCACACCACATTGGGGATCGAGGCAGCTATCCTGACATGTGTCCTGACTGGGAATTAAACCATGACCTCCTGGTTCATGTGTCAATGCTCAACTGCTGAGCCACACCAGCCAGGATAAGTTTCAATATACAATTCTATCATACATCATCTGTATATTGTATTCTGTGTTCACCAAAAAAAATCTAGTGTCCTTCTGTCACCTTAAATTTGACACCCTTTACCCTCTTCGTCCTCCCCCCATACCTTTTCCCTCTGGTAACCACCCTTCTTTGTCTCTATCTATGAGTTTGTTTGTTTTGTTTGTTCCTTTGTTGCTTTCTGTTTTATATCCACATATGAGTGAAATCATATCATTCTTATTCTTTTCCATCTGACTTATTTCACTTAGCATGATATTCTCAGAAAGATGTAGTACATATACAAAATGGAATACTACTCAGCCACAATAAAGAATGAAATACTGCCATTTGTGTCAACCTGGATGAGAGTATCATGCCTCTAGCTTTAAGTGCTGGTTAACTTGATATGAGAAGAACGACAGAATAGACATGGTGCTTTTAACGTATGCCTTTGCAGAGCAGGGAAAACAGCAATGTGACAAAGACAGAATGTTTATGCTTTTTACTTGTTGGATTAAAGTAGTTATGCTAATTTTTAAATTTCTTTTAAAATGAATCTCTCATACATTAATAATTGTGTGTGTGTTTAATACATAAAAACAAACAGCAGTTAATGGCACTTGTCAGGAAAGAAGAAAGAAAAGTTTTGGTTAAGCTCAAGTACAACCATTTGCATTTATTTGTTTTAATTTGTGAAAAGTGACTGAGCTTATTCTTTGTTTTGAAACACAAAATATAAAAATTCAAGTATACCATTGTTATTGAAAAGTACCAGAGAAAGTAAAGTAAAGCATTGTAAGTCAAAGCATCCTAAGTTGGGGACTGTCTATATATACATATAGAGACCCCAAATGTGGAGTGTTCAGGCCAAGTTCGTTGTCTCACCACAATCGAAGAATGAAGTCACGGACAAAAACGATTAATGGAACCGAAGTTTATTGGGAGAGGCCAGTCCTGGAAAAGGTATGTCTGGGGTTCCAGGAGCAGCCCAGTGTCCGGAGCTTCCTTTCCATGTTACAGTCAGGAGTAGTCCAAGCTAATTAAAGTCTAATAGTCCATGTGTGGAGGCCCACACGGCCATAAGCCATGTGAGCACAGGGATGTGCTCCCCCGCCACAGGAATGAACATCAGGAACCCATTGCATGCTGAGGAAAAGAAAGACAGTGAAAGGAAGTGCACACCTTTTAATTTGGGGGTGGAGACAGCCTTTCCAGCTCCTGATGGATCTTTTAAAAAAATTTTGTCTTAGCCACATCCTTGGGATTGGTTTATAAGCCTTACTGCCTTGTGATTGGTTATCTGCATGCTGTCTGTCTTAGCAAGATCCATACATTTTAAAGTTCATGTGCACCCTTCCTTCCCTGTCCAGATTGGATGTCTTAGAAACTCCACCTAGTTGTGTTCTTGGGTTTCATTTTTCTTACCTGTAGTTCCGCCCCTATCTACCTAGCTTCCTTCTGTCTCCTCAATATTGTAATATATAATATATAATATTTACTATCCTTTTTTCTACCTTTCTACTATATTATTATATTTTAAGTTTTTTATTGTAAATAGAGGCCCAGTGCATGGATTTGTGCACCGGTGGGGTCCCTCAGCCTGGCCTATGGGGATTGGGCAGAAACTGCCCATGCACGGATTCATCCAAGGCATGTCTGGCCCATCTCACCCAGTCCCGATCGGCAGGACACTAGCAGCAAGCTAACGGCTGAATGAATGGTCAGACACTTAGCATATTAGGCTCTTATTATATAGGTTAGCATATATCTGAATTTTAAAATCCAGTCTGAGTGCCTCTGTCTTTTAATGTGTGATTCTACTCTGTTTACATTTACCATGTTTATTATATACATCTTCACATTCCTATATTTAGTAATTTCTATTTTCCTTAAATAATTTCGCTTATCTCTCCCACTTTCTTTCCAATTCCTACTATTTTCTTGGTGTTTGTACCTCATATTTCTATTATTTAAGTTGTAATTAAAAAATCTTTTTTATTACATTTATTGGAGTGAGTTTGGTTAATCTATCTACACTAATAAAAGACAAAGATGCTAATTGACCATATCTTCGCTATGTCCCAAGCCATGTCCACCAGCCAATCAGAGTGACTATATGCAAATTAATCCAACCAAGATGGCGGCCGGCAGCCATGGACCTGGAGCAAGCAGGAGGCTTGGTTGCCCGGGCGATGGAGGAAGCCAAGCTTCCCCCCTGCCCTGAGCTGGCTGTGGCCTCCACTCATGGCAACAAAGTTTCAATTATAGAAGCTAAATAAATCCCAGATACCTGCTTCCAGCCAGCCTCCACTGGGAGCTTGGGTGGCTGGGGGCCATGGCCAGCCTGCAAACAGCCATCAGCCCCTCACACAGGATGGCCACACCCTCATGGGGTGAGGGTCCTCACTGGGGAGCCTAGCCAGCCTGAAAACGGCCCTCAGCCCCTCACCCATACTGGCCAGGCACCCCAGCAGGACCCCCCACCCTGAAGGGGATGTGGCCAGCCTGCAAACAGCCATCAGCCTCTCACCCAGGCTGGCCAGGAACCCCAGGGGGGACCCCTACCCTGAAGGGGCTTTGGCCAGCCTGCAAACAGCCATCAGCCCCTCACCGAGGCTGGCCAGGCACTCACATATAATAAAAGGGTAATATGCAAATTGACCCTAACAGCAGAACGACTGGGAATGACTGGTCACTATGACACACACTGACCACCACGGGGCAGATGCTCAATGCAGGAGCTGCCCCCTGGTGGTCAGTGCGCTCCCACAGGGGGAGCTCTGCTCAGCCACAAGCCAGGCTGATGGCTGCCACTACAGCGGTGGTGGTGGGAGCCTCTTCTGCATCCTCAGCAGCGCTAAGGATGTCCGACTGCAGCTTAGGTCTCCTCCCCGCTGGCAAGTGGACATCCCCCGAGGGTTCCCTGGCTGCCAGATGGATGTCTGACTGCCATCTTAGGCCCAATCCCCCAGTGAGCGGGCCTAAGCCAGCAGGTGGTCATCCCCCGAGGGGTCCCAGACTGCGAGAGGGCACAGGTCAGGCTGAGGGACCCCCCCCCAGTGCACAAATTTTTGTGCACCGGGCTTCTAGTCCTACATAATAAAAGAGAAACATGCAAATTAGCCATTCCTCTGCTACGCTCAAGCCATGCCCACCAGCCACACCCACCAGCCACGCCCACCAGCCAATCCAAGTGACTATGCAAATTATCTGACAAAGATGGCAGTTAATTTGCATACGCAGGTGTCAAGCGCCCCAGGAGGCAATGGCAGCCATGGCTGTGGGCTACTGGGACTTTTGCCGGCCCCAGGAGGCGAGGCGAGGCTGTAGCCACACCCATGGGGTCCTGGGACTTTCGCTGGTTGGAGAAGAGTGGCCGTCCACGCCTAGCCACTCCCATGGACTCCCGGGACCTTGCCAGCAAAGAGCAGGAGGTTTGGAGGCCTTGGCAGAGCAGGAAACTGCTGGACATAGAGCAGAGCGAGAGAGAGGGCGGCTTGGAGGGTGCGGCTCCCTCTGTCATGCCAGCTTCCTCATCACAGCTGTGGAAACTGACAGCAGAGTGGAGGAAGTCCCAACCCCACAGAATCAGCCATTGGTCAGACAGCTCTCAGTGGCCTGATAGCCAGGACACTCATTCACTTGCATCTCAGACCGTGACAGTGGAGAGGTGGGACTATGTCTAAAGAACAACTGTTGATACAACGTAGCTCTGCAGCTGAAAGATGCCAGCGTTATCGACAGAAAGTGTCTGCAGAGCAGCGTTCATTTGATCTTGAAAGAAGGCGGCACCTGCGACAGGATGTATCTGAACACCAGCTAGTGAGAAAACGTCGCTCTGATGCCAAAAAACACCGGTGTTAGCGACAGAAAATGTCTAAAGACCAACGTGCCTTTGAAGTTGAAAGAAGGCAGTGGCGACAACAGACTATGTCAAGAGAACAGTCATCAACAAGTACTACCAATACCGGTAGGAACTGCCTTCTCAGCAAAAATGGAGTACATGACGATGCAATCCTCGAACATAGTTGTGGTGGAATGACTATTCAATGTGAATTTTGCCTATCCCTATATTTCTCTGATGAAAAACCATCTGATGGGAAATGTACTCCATGTTGTAGCAAAGGGAAAGTCTGTCCAAATGATACACATTTTCCAGATTACCCGGCACATTTAAAAAGAGTAATGACAAACGAAGATTCTGACAGTAAGAATGTCATGGAAAATATTCATTCCATAAATAGTTCTTTTGCTTTTGCTTCCATGGGTGCAAATATTGCATTGCCATCACGATATGGGCCATACTATTTTAGAATACACGGACAAGTTTATCACCGTACTGGAACTTTACATCCTTCGGATGGTATTTCTCGGAAGTTTGCTCAACTCTATATTGTGGATACAGCCGAAGCTACAAGTAAAAGATTAGCAATGCCAGAAAACCAGCACTGCTCAGAAAGACTCAGGATCAACATCAACAACCTCATGCGTGAAATAAATGAATTAACAAAATCATACAAGATGCTACATGAGATAGAAAAGGAAGCCCAATCTGAAAGAGCAGCAAAAGGTATTGCTCCCACAGAGGTAACAATGGCGATTAAATATGATCATAACAGTGACCCAGGTAGATATAATTCTCCCCATGTAACCGAGGTTGCTGTAATATTCAGAAACGAAGATGGAGAACCTCCTTTTGAAAGGGACTTGCTCATTCATTTTAAACCAGATCCCAATAATCCAAATGCCACTAAAATGAAACAAATCAATATCCTGTTTCTTACATTAGATGCAATGACATAGCCTGTTCTTTTTTCACATGGTGAAAAAGGCTGGGGAACAGGTATTGCATTAAGGCTCAGAGACAACAGTGTAATCGACAACAATACTAGACAAAACGTAAAGACAAGAGTCACACAAATGCAGTATTATGGATTTCATCTCTCTGTGTGGGACACGTTCAATCCTATTTTAAATGCAGGAAAATTAACTCGACATTTTATCATGGATTCGTATTGCAAAATGGAGGCCAATCGGATAAATTTCATCAAAGCAAACCAATCTAAGTTGAGAGTTGAAAAATATAGTGGTTTGATGGATTATCTTAAATCTAGATCTGAAAATGACAATATGCCTATTGGTAAAATGATAATACTTCCATCATCTTCTGAGGGTAGTCCCAGAAATATGCAGCAGCGATATCAGGATGCTATGGCAATTGTAACAAAGTATGGCAAGCCCGATTTATTCATAACCCTGACATGCAACCCCAAATGGGCAGATACTGCAAACAATTTACAACGCTGGCAAAAAGTTGAAAACAGACCTGACTTGGTAGCCAGAGTTTTTAATATTAAGCTGAATGCTCTTTTAAATGATATCTGTAAATCCCATTTATTTGGCAAAGTAATAGCTAAAATTCATGTCATTGAATTTCAGAAACGCGGACTGCTTCATGCTAACATATTATTGATATTAGATAGAGTCCAAATTATGTTCCTCTAATTAATTCCCTTTCAATGTGCATGAATTTCATGCACCGGGCTACTAGTATAGCTTATCCTATCTAGTAAAAGAGAAACATGGTAATTAGCCGTACCTCCACTACCCTTCCCATTGGCTAATCAGGGAGATATGCAAGTTAACTGCCAGCCAAGATGGCGGCCGCCAGCCAGACATCTAGAAGCAAACAGGGAGGCTTGCTTGCTTCAGTGACAGAGGAAGCCAAGCTTCCCCACCTGCTTTGCCTTCCTCTGAGCTTGCAGTTTGAAACATTGTGACAAATATAGAAGCTAAACCAAACCCCAGTAACCTACTTTAGTCAGCCAGGCTTCAGCCAGGAGGACCGCAACATTGTTTCGAATACAGAAGGTAAACAAAGGCCAGAAAGCTGCTTTCAGCAGCCGAGCCTCAGAAAGAAAGCTGGCTCTCAGCTCCAGTGACAGGCATAGAAGGTAAATAAATGCCAGAATAAAAAAAAAAAAAGAAAAAAAGGAGAGGTTTGGAGCTTCAGTCACCCACCAGCCTGAAAACAGCCCTCAGCCCCTCACCCAGACTGGCCAGGCACCCCAGTGGAGACCCCCACCCTGAAGCAACAAGATGGCGGCTAATTTGCATACTGAAGGTGGGCGGCAGCAGGCAAGGCTGTCCGGGGTCCCGGAACCCAGATCTGTGACCCTGCCGGGCGGGGGGCAGCGCTTGAGGCTGTGCATGGTCCCAGGACTCGGATCCGTGACCCTTCACGGCGGGGAGGCAGCCATCAGTGCCCAGGAGTGACTGCGCAAGATCCGCCTCCTGGCCCAGAAGGTGCAGGATCGCAGGGACAGCCATCGTGGTGGGCCAGACTGACATCCTCCTGGCCGCACCACGGGGGTTTGCAGATCTGCAAAGCCAGAGGCCTCCAGTGTGCACATACCCCCCTGGCGTGCGAACATCCCCCAGCACACTGTCACCCTCCCACGCCTGCAACAGTTGCAAACCAAGGCATGCACAAGTTCCCCCCGCCTCTCCACTGCACTTCCATGAACCCAGCATGCCTAACACCCCCACAGGATGTGCACACATCCCCTCTGATGCTCTCACGTCCTTTGGAGAGTGTCTGGGTGTTCTGGGTGCTGAGAGTGGGCGCCTGTGAGATGACAGTGAGAGGGCGGAGTGGTGATGCCCTGTTCCCAAGGAGGCCAGTGCAGCTACGAGATCACCTCTGGGAAGTTAATGCAGGTGCTGAGGCAGGAGCAGGTGCAGACAGACACACCTGGTGGGCGCGGGCGGCCCTCTCTGAGGTGCCTTCGGTCAGCGTTCAAGATCAAGAGCCCAGAGGCAGAGAGGAATTCCGTCCTCTCAGTGAAACAGTGGGATAGTCGGGGCGACTGTAGAGGAGGAATGTGCACTTTGGGTGCCAGCACCCATGAGTGAAGGCTGCCCTGACTGAGCTTTGCTTGCTTGGGGCCTAGCGCACTCCTGCCGGGCAAGGGGTGACAGGATTTGCCTTTTCTAATTAATGAGAGAAAACATTGATTCTCCTGCTGCCCAGGAAGGTGGAAAGTGAAGTGGGAAGACATGTGGGGAGTGAGCAAGGTTCCCTGTCTGGGGGTTCCAAATCTGCTGTTGGTTTCTTTCACCACTGACTAGAGATATACAGGGTGTCCCCCCAAAATGTATACACACTTTGAATACCTACTAATTCCAATGGTTTTAAGCATAAGAAAGGAACAACAATGGAGCTGTTATCTGTTAAAAGTGTGGGCACAAACAGGTAGTTGGACATTCCCTGAGGGGTCTCAGATTGGAGAGGGTGAAGGCCAGACTGAGGGGCCCCTTCTCCCCCCCACCCCAGTGCATGAATTTCGTGCACTGGGCTACTAGTCTAATAATAAACAAACAGGGTAATTGACCGTACCTTCGGTACACCTCCCATTGGCTAATCAGCACGATATGCAAATTAACCACCAACAAAGATGGCGGTTAATTTGCATACTTAGGTGCTCAGGGGCTATTGGCTATCAGAGTCTGCAATCAGAGCTGAGAGGTCCCCTGCCCAGGCCTGACGCCTCTGTCAGAAGCGTTAGGCCTGGGCATGGGCGGAGCCGGGATGGTGGGGAGCAGGGGGGGAGCCAGTGATGGTGGGGAGCAGGCGTGGAGCCCGCGATTGTGGGGAGCTGGGGGTCCCCTGCCCAAGCCTAATGCCTTGGCCACAGGCGTTAGGCCTGGACAGGGGCAGAGCCAGCAAACACAGGGAGCAGGGGCCAAGTTGGCAATTGTGGGGAGCTGGGGGTTCCCTGCCCAGGCCTAATGCCTCGGTGAGAGGCATTAGGCCTAGGCAGGGGCAGAGCGGGAGATCGCGGGGAACTGGGGGTCCCCTGCCCAGGCCTAATGCCTTGGCCAGAGGCGTTAGGCCTGGGCAGGGGCGTACCTGCAATCGTGGAGCTGGGGGTCCCCTGCCCAGGCCTAACGCCTTGGCCAGAGGCATTAGGTCTTGGCAGGAGCGGTGCCGGCAATCACGGGTAGCAGGGGTGGAGCCGGTGATGGTGGGAGCTGGGGGTCCTCTGCCAAGGCCTAATGCCTTGGTCAGAGGCGTTAGGCTTGGGCAGGGAAGGTGCCTGCGATTATGGCAGCAGGAGTCCCTGCCCATGCATTAGCCTGGGTAGGGGCGGAGCCAGCAATCATGGGGAGCTAGGGGTCCCCTGCCCAGCCCTAATGCCTCGGCCAGAGGCGTTACGCCTGGGCAGGGGCAGTTCCAGCAATCGGGGGTAGCAGGGGAGGAGCCGGAGATGGTGGGAGCTGGGGGTCCCCTGCCCAGGCCTAAGGCCTGGGCCAGAGGCATTAGGCCTGTGCAGGGGCGGAGCCAGAGATTGCGGTGAGCAGGGAGGGAGCTGGGGATGGCGGGGAGCAGGGGCAGAGCCAGCGATCATGGGGAGCAGGGGTTGAGCCTACAATTGAGGGAACTGAAGGTCCCCTGCCCAGGGCTAATGACTCGGCCAGAGGCGTTAGGCCTGGGCAGGGGCCAAGCCGGCAATTGGTGTGAACTACAGAGGAAACACCTTTTCTGACTGCTCATTGGCTTAGCTCCCTCTATGCCACTGGTAATATTCTTAGTAACTTGGGTAATCAGAATCCAAATAGGTGATCTAGGGTTTTTTACCACACTCCTGGAGAAAAAAGGAAGGTCTGCTACTGGAGGGTTAAGAAATATATCCTGTCCTAGCTGGTTTTGCTCAGTGGATAATGCCTCGGCCTGCCCACTGCTGGGTCTGGGTTCAGTTCTGACTAAGGGCATGTACCTAGGTTGCAGGCTCCTCCCTGGCCTGGGCCCAGGTCAGGGTTCATGCAGGAGGCAACCAATCAAAGTGTTCCTCTCACTTTGATGGTTCTCTCTGTCTTTCCCTTTCTCTTCCACATTCTCTAAAAATCAATGGAAACATATCCTCAGGTGAGGATAAAAAAAAGAAAGAAAGAAAGAAATGTCATATCCTATGAAAGACACATCTTGAAATTGCCTAAAGAAAGTTGTCATTTTTTCATGGTAAAGGGACTGGAGTCCATGTTGATGAAAACACCTTGGTGGCTGCGGTGACTGGCAGTGGCTGCAACAGCGGGGTGATGGGGTTGGTGCCTTCCCCCGATCAGCCTGGTCGCCTCCCACAAAGGAAGGCCAGACTGTGGCTTAGGCCCGCTCCCCAAGGGGAGCAGGGAGCAGGGAGTAGGACATCCCCTGAGGGCTCCCAGTATGTGATAGGGGGCAAGCTGGGCTGAGGGACCCCCCTCCTCCAGGGCACAAATATTTGTTTACCGGGCCTCTAGTCTACACTAATAAAAGAGAAACATGGTAATTAGCGTACTACCGCTACCCTTCCCATTGGCTAATCAGCATATCCTTATGCAAATTAACTGTCAGCCAAGATGGCGGCCGGCAGCCAGGCAGCTGGAAGCGAACATGAGGCTTGCTTGCTCCAGTGACTGCAGACTGCAATGTTCCCCGCCTGACTTGCCGGCCTCTGAGCTACAACTCTAAGAAACTATGTTGCAAACATAGAAGATAAACAAAACCCCAGAAACCAGCTTTCAGACAGCCGGGATCTCAGAGCTAGAGTTATACATTGTTTTGATTATAGCAGTGGAAGCCTCAGAGCTAGAGCCAGAGCTAAAGCTGGCCCAGGATTTAAAAAAAAAAGAAAAAGAAAAAAAGGAGTGGTTGGGAGCTTCAGTCAATTGCCAGCCTGAAAGCAGCCCTCAGCTCCTCACCCAGACTGGCCAGGCACCTCAGTGGGGACCCCCACCCTGATCCAGGACACCCTTCAGGGCAAACCAGCCGGCCCCCAGGCCTCTATCCTATATAGTAAAAGGGTAATATGCCTCCCAGCACCAGGATCAGCGGAGCCGCGAGGCCTCCTGGCACCGAATCAGCATGACAGGGTGCAGCGCCCAAACCCCCTGATCGCCCTGCGGCTCTGTGAGTGACAGGGTGCGGCGCCCCAACCCCCCCCTCCCCACAGGCCCTGCTCTGTGTGTGATGGGGTAGAGCCATAACCTCCCTATCGGCCCTGCCCTGAGTGTGACAGTGGCGGCGCCCAACCCCCTGATCCGCCCTGCTGTGTGTGTGACAGGGGGCGGTGCCCCAACTCCCCTATCGGCCCTGCTCTGTGCATGACAGGGGGGAGCTCCCCAACCCCCTGATGGGCCCTGCTCTGTGTGTGACAGGGTACGGAGCCCCAACCCCCCGATGGGCCCTCCTCTGTGCGTCACAGGGGGTGTCACCACAACCTCCCGATCTGCCCTGCTCTGTACATGACAGGGGGCGGTGCCCCAACTCCCCAATCGGCCCTGCTCTGAGCCCGACCAGGGGCTGCACCTAGGGATTGGGCCTGCCCTCTGCCACCCGGAAGCAGGCCTAAGTCAGCAGGTCGTTATCTCCCGAGGGGTCCCAGACTGCGAGAGGGGACAGGCCAGGCCGAGGGACCCCCCTCCCCCCCCCCCGAGTGCACAAATTTTTGTGCACTGGGCCTCTAGTATATATATAAAAGCCTAAGTGACCATTTGACCTGTAGCTATGACACACACTGACCACCAGGGCACAGATGCTCAATGCACAGGCATGGAAACATGGAACAGACTGATGAATCTCAGAGGGAAGCAGGGAGGGGGCAGGGTGGGAAGAGATTAACTAAAGATCTTATATGCAAAGTAGAGGTCTGGTGCATGGATTTGTGCACTGGTGGGGTCCCTTGGCCTGGCCTCCGACATCCCTTGAGGGGTCCCAGATTGAGAGAGGGCACAGGCCAGGCTGAGGGACCCCACAGGTGCACAAATCCATGCACTGAGCCTCTAGTAAGATTATATAAATTTCAAGTGTACAGTATTATAATAAATCATCTATCATTATGTGCTCATCACTCAAAGTTTAGTCTCCTTCCATCAACATTTGACCCTCTTTACCCTCTTATTCCTTCCCCTAACCCCCTCCACATCTGGTAGCCACCATATTGTTGTCTGGGTCAATAAATATTTTATTTGTCTATTTTATTTATTCATTAGTTTCCTTCTGTTTTATATCCCACATATGAGTAACCCTGCTGTTTTTTTTTTATCTCCATTTGATCAGTATTTTTTTACTTTAATATATATTTTTTAAATATATTTTATTGCTTTTTACAGAGAGGAAGGGAGAGGGATAGAGAGTTAGAAACATCCATGAGAGAGAAACATCCATCAGCTGCCTCCTGCACACCCCCTACTGGGGATATACCTGTAACCAAGGTACATGCCCTTGACCGGAATCGAACCTGGGACCCTTGAGTCCGCAGGCTGACGCTCTATCCACTGAGCCAAACCAGTTAGGGCTTTAATATATTTTTTATTGATTTTTTACAGAGAAGAAGGGAGAGGGATAGAGAGTTAGAAACATCGATGAGAGAGAAACATTGATCAGCACATCGCCTACTGGGGATTGAGCCTTCAACCAAGATACATGTCCTTGATGGGATCGAACCTAGGACCCTTCAGTCTGCAACCCAATGCTCTACCCATGAGCCAAACCTGTTAGGGCTGATCAGTATTTTAATATTCTTTGAACTTGATAAAGAATTAGGGCACACTTTAACTTTCCTCTATCTCATCTCTTATCTTTTATGCTACTGTATATTACTTTAGTCTTACTTTGTTTCTCTCTTTAACAAAAGAATATATTTGTACTCAGGCCTCTTCGTATGTTTTAGTATGTACATGTACAGTCACTATTAATAAAGTTTACCTAATTATTTTATAATATTCTTTGGTTATCATTGCTTTTTGCAAGCATTCTTCCTTACGAGTTTATTTTTCTTCTTACTGAAATATATCCCAAAAGTTTTCACTAAAATATGAAAATGTCCTTAGTTCAACTCACTATTGAATGATAATTTGTCTAGATACCAAATATAGGTTAGCAATCATTTTATCTCTACACTGGGACAGTACTCCATTTTCTACTGTTTATGATAAGGAGTCTGATGATCACTCTAATGTTTTATGTGACAGTCAGACCAGTACTGTTTCTTTGTAGATATTCTGTGTAGATATTTATTGTATTAGTAACTAAAAAATAAGGTGTTTTTTTTATCCCAGAATTCTTGTAAATATCAATTTGTGTTTATATATCATGGTCGGGATATTACCTATCTCTCTTTTTTTATTTAAAACATTTATTTATTTTATTCTTATTGAGGTAAAACTTATATGCTGGCAAATGAATAGATTTTAACCATGTAAGTTGGTGAGCTTTTGCAAATGTACCCATATAACCAACAGAAACCTTTGAAAATACAGAACATTTCAATAACTCCAGAAACTTTCTTCATGTTCTTTCTAGTCACTTCTTACCAACTCATAGGAAAACACAGTTCTGATCACTGTTACCCAAAATTATTTTCCTATTCTATAAATTTATTTAAAAGTAATAATAAAATATCTGCTATTTTGTGCCCACCTTCTTTTGTTCAGCATGTTGGTGAGATATATCCATGCTATTTCATGTATTAGTAATTTGTTTTTTTGTTGTTTCAGTTGAGTAATATTTTATTGTTTAAAAATATCAAGAGTTGTAATTCCATCTTCTTTAGATGAACAATTGGGTTGTTTCAAATGTTTTTCCTGTTAATAAAGTTCGATTAAAATGTTTTGTAAGTCTTTTGTTAAGCATGTGTTTTCATTTGTCTTGTGTAAGTTCCTAAAAGGAGAATTTCCACATCATATGCTAGGTATATGTTTTAAATTGTAAGATATTACAAATTAGTGTTCCCAAAGTGGCTGAACCATTTTACATTCTCATCAGTGATATGTGAGAGTTTAGTTGCTCCACATCCCCACCAGTATCTTGTATGTCATTATGTTTTGTTTTTATTGTTTAATAATTCTGATAGTTGAGTAATTTGCCTTTTATTGTAGAAGTAATTTCATTTTCCTGAAAACTAAAGATGTTGAGTACCTATTCCTGTACTTATTAAGTATTCATATATTGCTTGTGCTTTTTCAATTATTTTGAAGATCTTTATTGATTTGTCTTTTTATTATTGAGTTGTAAGAATTTCTTTCTATGCACAGGCACGACACACACATTCTATAAACAAATTTACTTGTGAGTTGCCTTTTCATTTTTTTTTACTATTTATTCTTAATAATTCCAATTTATCATATATCCTTTACAGTTATGGTTTCTTGTGTTCTATATAAGAAGCTTTGGCTAATCCCAAGGTGGCAAAATTGTGCTCCTATGTACACCTCTAGAAAAGTAACCATATATATATATATGTATATATATATATATATTATATATTAATATATATATTAATATATATAATATATATTAATTTCAGAGAGGAAGGAAGAGGGAGAGAGAGAGAAAAAGATCAATGATGACAAAATCATTGATAGGCTGTCTCCTGCAGGCCCCCTACTGGGGATTGAGCCCAAAACCCGGGTATGTGCCCTGACCAGGAATCAAACTGTGACCTCCTGGTTCATAGGTTGATGCTCAACCCCTGAGCCACACCAGCCAGGAGAAAAGTAATTGTTTTAAGTTTTAGGTTTAGTAATAGGATCTTTCTTGAAATATTTTTGTGTACAAAGTGAGGAAAAGTTTTAGGTTCATTTTTTTCCCAAGTGGTTATTGATTTCATAAAAAATATTAAAGGTTGCCCCTTTCCACATTCAATACTTTTAGCACTTCGCTGAGTATGAATATAAATTTACTCTAAATTTACAAGTATATTTCTGGACTTTATTATTTCCCAATGGATATCCCATATCATGCCTGGTCTTAGGCTTATACTATAGCATCTATTTTTTTTTAAAGTTCGTAGTGACATTTCCTTTTTTAAAAATGTACTTGTTTATTTATTTTGAGAGAGAGAGAGAGAGAGAGAGAGAGAACATTGATTTATTGTTCTACTTATTTATGCATTAATTAGTTGATTCCTGTACTGCCCTGACCAGGGATTGAACCCACATCCTTGGCATATTGGAATGATGCTCTAACCAAGTGAGCAACCCGGCCAGGGCCCCACATCATCTTGATTACAGTAGACATATAAGGACTGGTTAGTCAAATAATTAAAAGCTAAGAAACAACAATGAATGTATCAATATACATTGATATGAGTTGCTAGGAATGCCTAAGCTAGGATATCTCTAAATAAAAATACAAAACATTAAGAATACTAATTATATTAGAAGACATGATCATTAAAATTTAAAAAATAATTTTTATTTATCAATTACAGTTGCAATAGAATGTTATATTAGTTTAAGGTGCACAAAACAGTGATTAGATATTTATAAACTTGCGAAGTGATCACTCTGATAAGTCTACTACCCATCTAACACCATACATAGTTAATACAAAATTATTGACTATATTCCCTATGCTGAACTTTACATTCCTGTAATTGTTTATATAATTGGCAATTTGCACATCCTAATCCATTCCCCAACCCCTCTTCTCTCTGGTAATCATAAAAATGTTCTCTGTATCTATGAGTTTGTTTCTGTTTTGCGTGTTCATTTATATTGTTTTTTAGATCCCACATAGTAGTGAAATCATATGGCATTTTAGCAGTGTCACTTCAATGAATTCAATAAAAAAAAGCAAACAAACAAAAAGCTCTGATCAAACGAAGCTTTGTAATGTCAACCATGGAAACCAACAACTCTTCTTTCATCTATTTTGTATATTTGAATTTCATGTACTTTTAATAAAAAATGATTTTCTAGTGTTAACATTAAAAAATGCTATAATCTATTTCAAATCTCTTTATGTTAAATGTAAGAATACATTTAGTGAGGCAAAATTACATTAACAAGGACATCCAACTAGTTAGTGCCAGAACTAGAACTAAAACACAGATAATCTGACTCTCAGCAACTTCAGGCTGGCTACTTTACCCAGCACTAGATTAATATTTCACTCTCAAGTCATTCTAATTTTAGTTCTCTAGTTAAGAAGATAAGTTAGATTGCATATGAACATAATTTTAATGAACTAATCATGGCTCCTCACACATTCAACCAACCAACAAGACCTACACATTTAGGTGCATCGTTATGAGTTTTGGGATTCATGTTGATAATGCAAAAGAACATAAGCTTTTGTCCCCAACATATCTAGGTTGGTTTGAGTCCCAATTCTACCACTGACTCAGTATATAATTTAAGCACAATAGTTAAATTTTTGAGCTTCATTTTACTCATCTGGAAAATGAGAATAATAATATCATCTTCCAAATGGGGTTGCTTGGAGAATTAAATAAAATATACAGAAGTACCTAATAGTTTCCTGCACAAATTTTTTGTCAATAAATGTTTTCTTTTCACTACTTCTTTCTGTCTTTTGCATTTGTATTTACATGAATTTACAGATGCCTACATATTTATAAATATAAGTATTTATAAATTATATATATGTATATATTTATCAAACTTAAACATATGCTTTTTCTACATACAAACAATTCAGATCCATCAATAAATAACAATGTACAAGAGATTATTTTGGTTGTTAATGTTTCACACATCACAGTCAAGGCTTAGACTAGTTACTACTTTCCATTTATAACACCTAGAATTATCTTAAGCTAACAAATACTTATTCTTCATAATATAAATACAACTAGAATTCTACTTTGTGTGTTTGATAATTAGACTACCTGTCTTGCGAATGTTACCCACTATTCAGTTTTGTTTTCATGCTATAATTTGTGTGACAATAGATAAATATAAGTTAAAAATAAAGAAACCTTGAAGGGAAAGAACTTTTTTTTATAACCAGATTTTTCAGCTTATTCTGAATCCTTGTTCTGCTTCTTTCTATTAGTTCAGTTTGTGCTGCAAAAATAATCCTAGTTTCAAGATAAAATACGTATATAATACTTCTTACAGAGTTTCTTTATTTCCACTCTTATGCTCAACTCTCAGCAGGTATTATGTATCATTTAATAACTAGTATGAAATAAAACAACTGCCCAGCTTCCATGCTTTAAAAGAAAGTTTGCAATTCTTACCCTCTGGTGTCACCTATTGGTTAGATGTTAAAATTACAAGTACTCTTTCATATGAATAATCTCAAAAGTATCTGCCTTCTCAGTTTTACTTTCCTAAGGTAATACTATTTAATTGCATTGTTTTAAATTAAAGCTTTTCAACTTACTTACTTTTGAATATTTAATATGCTGCCCAAATCTCTAATCTACAGAAGATAATATTATTCATAAATGGTCCGACGGAGGGATCAATTGTATTACAATTTTGAACCCACTGAAAACTGTCAGACATTACATAGACTTGTCATTTTACTCTCCATTATCATATAGTAAAGTGCAATCCAAATAAAGCAATATATCTGTGAGTATTAAGTGAAAATATAAAATATACGTACTTTGAATTCTGTATTAATGTCATGTTGTGTGTTAAAATATTTCTGTTTTATGCATCCCTCAACTTAAATCAAAAGAAATTACTTTAAGTCATAATGAGGCCAAAACGGATTTTTTTAAAAAGAATCACCCATTACACATGTAAAAATTGTTGATTACACATACATACATATAAATAGTTTTCCAGTACTGGAACAACTCCTCAGAATAACAAAAAATATTTTGAAGAGATGCTTTGGAAGAGATTGAGTATGCATGATAGATCTGTTTATTATACTATTTTATATTCTTTTCTTGTAGGGCTTCAGAGAAAAGCTATTGTACATGGAAATAAAAAATAAAAAATTATTGTTGCAGATGAAGCATTTTTAAAAAGGCTGATAAATCACTATGTATATGGCTCACTATGTTTGTATATTATTAGCATACTAATAATAGTAATTATTCATTATCCTGAGATAAAATCCCTTTTTCTCTAGTACTTATGGTATACTACTCTGTGCTTTTATATTCTATATTCAGAATATCTGGTTCTTAGTTTTGAAACCTTGAGGCTTTCAAAATATGTCACTGGTTCAACAGATGAATTAATTAAATAGTAAGCTCTAGATCAGCGGTTCTCAACCTGTGGGTCAAGACCCCTTTGGGGGTCGAATGATCCTTTCACAGGGGTCGCCTAAGACCATCAGAAAACACATATATAATTACATATTGTTTTTGTGATTAATCACTATGCTTTAATTATGTTCAATTTGTAACAATGAAAATACATCCTGCATATCAGATATTTACATTACGATTCATAACAGTAGCAAAATTACAGTTATGAAGTAGCAACAAAAATAATTTTATGGTTGGGGGTCACCACAACATGAGGAACTGTATTAAAGGGTCGCAGCATTAGGAAGGTTGAGAACCACTGCTCTAGATGAAGGCAAATTTACCATAGATCTCCAAATTTGTTGTCTAAATAAAACTGAAAAATACAATGGAGATTTTCCTTTGCACAAAATTTATTAGTCATTTTATTGTCATTCAATTCCTTTATTTTGGAGTCGATCATTGCTTATGCCATTTATTTTACTTTGTTGAGAGATAACTATTTTGTTATCAGGTCTAAGAAACTGGTTTCATTACCATTGGTCACTCAATAAATTAATACATAGGCAAGATTCTGTTAAACAACAGGTGTGTTATAAAGAAAGAATCATTAAACTGTGGAAAAGCTCGCCAAGGGACTAGTTCTTATGCTTATTTATATTCAAATACAGGGGTAACTATTTCAACTCTATGCTCTCTAATTTTCTCTGTCTGTCCTTATTGGCTAGTGCTTTAGCTACTGTTCGGTTGACATCTTCCTCTAGAGCACTATTTATGTGAGGTCATTGATTACAGGTTTTCAAATGTAATTTTGACACTCTCTAGAATTAGGTCAAATTTCACAGGTTGAAGACACATCCCTCCACAGACTCCTCTCACTTCAGACACCAGCCACAAGCTCCAGGGTTTCCAGGTTTCCTGAACTTCTGCCAAACTGGCTACAAATGTGAGGATTCCCACTACCCTGTAGGTTTTGTTTTGTTTTATAAGAGGGTGGATTATTTATTTGTACTATTTTTTGTGTGTGTTTCAATTACAGTGTTAGTTTCATATGTACAGCAAAGTAGCTAGATTTTAAAAAGTCACGTACTTTACAGAGTGGCCCTCCTGCTGCTTCAAAAACCCATCTGGCCCCAAAATACTTATCTCGATATTATTGACTATATTCCTATGCTGTAATCTACATCTCTGTGGCTATTTTGTAACTACTCATTTGTACTGCTTAATCTCTTCACCTTTTCACCCAGCCCCCAAACCTCTCCCCTCTCACAGCTGTCAGTCTGTTCTCTGTATCTATGAGTCTGTTTCTATTTTGTTTGTTGATTTGATAATTTGCTAGGGCACTGTAGGATTCAATATAAATAACAAAGACTTCCTGTCACTCAGAAAATTCCAAAGTTTAGTGCTCCCTTCCAGGAATCAGTCCAAAGACCAAATTCTTTATTATAAAACAGGTTTCTACCAGTTTGTTTCCTGTATCTATGAGTCTGTTTTGTTTTGTTTTCATTTATTTTGTTTTTTAAATTCCACATATAAGTGAAATTATACAGTATCTGTTTTTCTCTGACTTATTTCACTTAGCATAATACCATCTAAGTCAATCCACGTTGTCACAAATGGCAAGATTTCATACTTCTTATAGCTGAGTAATATCTTATTTTATATATATATATATATATATATATATATATATATATACACACATATATATACACATTTTCTTTATATATTCATCTATTGATAGATACTTAGGTTGCTTCCATATCTTGGCTATTATAAATAATTTTGTAATAAACATAGGGATACATATATGTTTTTAAATTAGTTTTTAGAAGTGAAATTGCTGGATTGTGTGGTAGGTCTATTTTTAACTTTTTGATAAAAAGAGAAACAGTGCAACTTTATTAGAATGCTGAGTTTATTCTCACATGTATATTTTTTTCTCCCCACCGTTGCCATTTGTCTGACCACCACTACTACTATGTCTTATCATAACATTCCATACATACTTAAAGCCAAGCAAAGGGTGGAGTTCCATCTTTAAAGACTAAACAGGCATTTTGGACAACACATTCTTGGCCATGGAACCTGAGTGTTTATCAGAAACGGTAGGGAAGTTCTCACTCTGCATTATAAGAGGGACAGTCAGATATCAACTGTTACAGAAATGAAATAAGATGGAAAATTTTAACCCATAAGTGTCTGTAGACACAAGCAGCGAACCTTCTCCTATGCCACGCACGTCTATTAAAAAAAAGTTTTCTCTAAGTGGCAACCCTGGACACAGATACCAGAGGGGTGAGGGCATGAGTGGGAGGTGGTGGTAATGGGGGGGGGGGGAAGGACACATATGTAAAACCTTAATCAAAAAGAAAAAATAAATAAATAAAATCATTTTTTGTGAGAATTGTCAGCTGAACATATTCAAGAACACCTGAATGGTGAGTAATATATTTATTTTTATAATATTCATTGAAAATTGATTTTTAAAATTAAATTCAAAATATCGTGGCGTGTGGGGATGGTTTCCATTTTGGACGCGTGGTAGTTAAGTGGTTAATAAACTGTTCAAACTATTAAAGAGACTTCCTCCACTGCCAGAGATCTTGAATAGCCTCCTGCTCAGTTATCCAGAAACAATTATTCACATAATTGATGAGCTTGGCTTCTTCTTTGGGAAGAGAACCATCTTTTTCTATACTTGCTTGCATTTTTTTCTTTAATATCTTCTACAGAACTAGGTCCTTTAGGTGTGTTATGAGTTTTCCCCTGTTTTGTTTTGTTTGTTTGTTTAAGGATTCTTGACCTTTTGATCTTGGTGTTAATGGTTTTGAGTCTTTTTCATTCTGGTTTGATTTTGCATATTTGGCTGGTGTATCTCAGATTTCTTTACTGGAGCTTTTTCTTCAGCTTCCTCATCCTCAAAATCATCATCATTGTTGTCCTCATCATCTTCAGCAGCAGCAAGCTTTACTTTTTTTTCTGTGTAAACTTACTACCACTTCCAGGGTTAAAACACTTTCCAAATACACTTAGGAGTTTCACATCGTCCTCCTCTTCATCTTCTGACTCTGCATCTTCTACCCCAGCTACTAAGCGATGTCCACTAACCACACTGACCCACATTTCAACCATAAGACCACAGGTGGTGTTATTTCAAAGTCACCAAGGGAAACCATTGGCTGTACAAACATTTTCAAAGTTGACGATGTTACTTTAATTGGATTGCCTTCATAATTCATTGTTTCTACTTCAACAGTGTGCAATTCATCCTTTGCACCAGCCTCTAAACTGACTGTTCTTTTTCAAAAAAATATTTTTATTGATTTCAGAGAGGAAGGGAGAAGGAGAGAGAGATAAAAACATCACTGATGAGAGAGAATCATTGATCTGCTGCCTCCTGCACACCCCACACTGGGGATTGAACCTGCAACCCGGGCATGTGCCCTTGACCGGATTCAGACCTGGGACCCTTCAGTCCGCAGGCTAACGCTCAATCCACTGAGCCAAACCAGCTAGAACTAAAGTGGATGTTCTTAAAGATAATTAGTGCTCATTTTCATCATTATCCACCTTAAAGTGATAATCTTTGTTGGCCTTTAGTTCACAACCAAAAAGATAGTTCTGGGGCCTCAGGAAGCTCATGTCCATGCCCATCGAATCTTCCATGGGGTGGTGGCAGACACGTAGGTGGGAGAGAAGGCAGACAAAGATAAACTACTTCTGTTCCACAGAACAGACACAGAGGCTGGAATCATACAAAGGACTATTTTTAATATTTTGAGGACCCACCATACTCTTTATGATAGTGGCTGCACCATTTTACTTTCCTACGTACAATGAATGAGGGTTCTATTTTCATCACATCCTTGCTAACATTTGTTATTTTGCTGTTTGATAATAGGCATTCTGACTATTGGTAGGTGATATTTCATATTGATTTTCATTTGCATTTCCCTAATAATTAGTAATGTTAAACATCTTTTTGTTCACCTGTTGGCCATCTGTGTGTTTTCTTTTGGGAATATGTCTATTAAAGTCCTTTGCTTATTTTTAATTGGATTATTGTTATAATAAGTTTTGTAAGTTCTCTATATATTTTGGATATTAACCCCGTATCAAATATATTATTTGAAAATATCTTCTCCCATTAAGTAGACTGCCTTTTTGTTTTGTTGCTGGCTTCCTTCATTGTGCACAAGCTTCTTAGTTTAATGCAGTTATATTTGTTTATTATTGCTTTTGTTGCCCTTGCCTGAGGAGACTGATCCAAAAAAAAATATTTCTAAGTCTAATGTGAAAAAATGTACTGCCTATGTTTTCTTCTATGAATTTGTAGTTTCAAGTTTAACTTTCAAGTCTTTAACCCATTTTGATTTTTTTTTGTCATTGTGCAAGATAGTGATCCGATTTCATTCTTTTGCGTGTAGCTGTCCAGTTTTCCCAGCACTATTTCATTGAAAAGACTGTTTTCCCCTTTGTATATTCTTGCCTCCTTTGCAATATTAATTGATAATGTATTCATGGGTTTATTTCTGGGCTCTCTATTTTATTTCATAGATCTATGTGTCTGTTTTAGTGTCAGTACCTTATTGTTTTGATTACTATAGCTTGTAGTATAGCTTAAAATCAGGGAGTGTGATACTTCCAGCTTTGTACTTCTTTCTCAAGATTGCTTTATCTCTTGCAGTGGTTCTCAACCTTCTGGCCCTTTAAATACAGTTCCTCATGTTGCGACCCAACCATAAAATTATTTTCGTTGCTACTTCATAACTGTAATGTTGCTACTGTTATGAATCATAATGTAAATATCTGATATGCAGGATGGTCTTAGGCGACCCCTGTGAAAGGGTCATTCGACCGCCAAAGGGGTAGAGACCCACAGGTTGAGAACCGCTGCTTTAGAGTCTTTTGTGGTTCCATACACATTTTAGAATACTTTGTTCTAGTTCTGTTAAATATACCATTGTTATTTTGATGGTCATTGCATTGAATCTGTAGATTGCTTTGGGTAGTATTTTAACAATATGAATTATTTCAATCATAGAACATTGTACACCTTTTTATTAATTTTTTCAGTGTCTTATAGTCTTCGGATTATAAGTCTTTTCTCTCCTTGGTTAAACTTATTCCTAGATATTTTATTCATTTTGATGAAGTTAGTAAATAAGATTGTTCTCTTAATTTCTCTTTCTGATAGTTCATTATTATTATTATAGAAAAGCAACCAATATCTGTGTATTGTGTATCCTGCAACTTTACTGAATTCATTCATTAGTTCTAATAAAGTTTTTGTTAAGTTTTTAAGGTTTTCTATATATAGTATCATGTAATCTTCAAATAATGACTGTTTAATTTCTTCTTTTCCAATTTGGATGCCTTTTAATTTTTTATTGCTTAATTGCTGTGTCTAGAACTTCCAATACTATTTTTAAAAAGTAGCAAGAGTGGACATCCTTACCTTGTTCCTGATCTGAGAAGTAAAACGTATAGTTTTTCACTGTTAAGTATGATATTAGCTGTGGGTTTGTCATATATGGTCTTTATTATATTGAGGTATATTTTTTCTATACTTACTTTTTTGAGATTTATTTATTATAAATGGATGTTGAATTTTTTAGTCTTTGAGATGATCATATGATTTGTATCATTTGTTTTGTTAATGTGGTGTATCATCATAATGAATGATTTGCAGATGTTGAACTTCCTTGTATCCCTGGAATAAATATCACTTGATAATGGCATACAATTCTTTTAATGCATTGTTACATTTTATTTGCTAATATTTTATTGAGAAATTTTGGATCTATATTTATTGGGGATATTGGCTTGTAATTTTGAGTGGGCAGTGTCTTTGTCTGGTTTTAGTATCAGGGTAATGTTGGCCTAGTAAAATGGGTTTGGAAGCATTCCTACCTCCTCAGTTTTATTAAAAATTTGAAAAGAATAGGTATTAACTCTTCTTTAAATATTGGTGTAGTTTACATTTGAAGCCATCTGGTATAATATTTTATATCTGATAACATGTTCTCGTGAACTTCATTTCATGTGATTCCTTTAAAAATCCTATGGGGACATAAATATCTTTTAAAATGATATCAAACCGTATTCTGATTGTCTTTGCTTGACACACACACAAGGCATTCAAGAAATATTTATGAAACATTTTAATGATTAATAAACTAATGCTTAGCCATGACCTGCCCATGGACCAAGTCTAACAGCTGTCAAGTAGTGGCTAGGACTGGAAGCCAGGTCTCCCACAGCCAGACCAAAATTAAAGCAAGCTTCTGTTTGGCTACTTTCTTTGTATTTTTTTGTTTTGTTATATCTGCTGGATTACAGCGCAAGCAACAAAAACAACTCTGACCGATTTAGCAAAAAAGAATAGGGCTATTCACAGAAAAGCTAAAATACCTGAGCCAGAAAGCAAGAGATCATCACATACCTGGGCAGGAACAAAACAAGGGTATGCTCCTGGGATCCAGTGTCAGGATGGTTAATATGTACTTCAAAATGGGCCATTCTTGGATGCTATAGTCACCATTCAGAGTCCCAGGAAAGAGTCTGATAGGCTTATGATGCAGCTGGGTCAACCCCTGGTCAGGGAAGTTGTCTGGTCATGAGTCTCTTAATTGATATTCACAAAAGAATATTGGGTACACAAGGGCAAATGATTTCTCAAATAAAATCAGTACCAAAACTAGGGGAGGGAAGGTATTGCTAGGCAAAAAAGAGCAGATGTCATGGATAAATGAACTGCATTCTTCTAATTAAATATTGGCATATTTGGTCTGAATATTTTCAAGAACATTTAACAAAAGGTGGAAAGGCTACTACAACCTTGTACAACATCACAGGCTTTCTTTCATTCATGTATCTTGCACCATTCTCCTAGGGCCTGTGAATGGTGCCCTCTCAGATTGTACAGGCCAAGAGTTAGCCTGGCCATCTCCCAAATCCAGGTTGTAGAGTTGTGTCATTTTTAAAAATATATATTTTATTGATTTTTTTACAGAGAAGAAGGGAGAGGGATAGAGAGTTAAAAACATCGATGAGAGAGAAACATCAATCAGCTGCCTCCTGCATACCTCCTACTAGGGATGTGCCCGCAACCAAGGTACATGCCCTTGACCGGAATCGAACCTGGGACCTCTCAGTTCGCAGGCCGATGCTCTATCCACTGAGCCAAACTGGTCAGGGCGAGTTGTGTCATTTTAAGGGGTCATTCAGATTTTATCTTGGGTGCCAGATTTTATTCTTAAGTACTATATTAAACGTCAGCAGTGATGGGAATTGTATTTCCTTATGGAGGTACTCTTGATGTATTTATCTCAGAAAGCTCAAATACTAAACTCATTCATGCTAAATGGAAAGATTTTATAGGACATTCTCCTGACTGAACCCTTTGTAGCACAATCAATTGCTTTCATATAATGGAAATATTTACATGCATGCTTAATGTTAATTAAGCTTTATGTAACTTCAATCTGAGGACTTAGTTGGCAAACCTATAACCCGTGTCTTAAAAAAAAAACTTTATTGAAGTATGTTATACACACAATAAAATGTGCTCCTTTAAGTGTATAATTCTTAGTTTTGACAAAAGAATATGCTCCTGTAACCCCACTACAAACAAGATGTAAAACATTCTGTCATCCCCCTCAATTTTTATGCCCCTTGCAATCAACCTCCCTCAAGTAAACACTGATATAACTTTTATCACTTTAGATTAGTTTTGCCTCTTTTAGAAGTTCATATTAAATGGAATTCTACTGTATGTTGACTTTTCTGTCTTACTCTTTTTACTCAAAATAAGGTTTTTGAGATTCATCTATGTTATTGTACGTATCAACAGTTTGGATTGCCAAGAAGTTTCTTATTATATGATTATGCCACACTTTGTTTATCCATTAACGTGTTGATGAAAATTTGCACTGTTTCTTGTTTTAGGCTACTATGAATAAAGCTACTGTAAAATTTGTGTACCAGTGAGAAGAAAAATGGTTTTATTATCTATGTTTTCTTTTATATGACACAACATAGTATAGTTATGGAAATTGCCTTTGAATCCAAAGTATCTGCATTCTATTTCACTGTTACACAAGCAATTTTACTGTTCTATAAGCTGGGTCTCACAGCTTATAGAACAGTAATATACTCAATATTCCCAACTTTAAATGAGAGAACTGACATTATCCAAAATGTTATCTAAATTCTTAATTCAACTTCTTGCTTTATAAAACTTTCTCAAGTCATGCTACTCAAAACTAACCATTTTCTTCTTCATTTTACCCAAGTTCTTTATTTATAGCACTGATATAATTAATTCACATCAAAAATTACCTACAATTCAATTATGTGAACATACATTTGCCTTTACCAATTTGTGACATTTGGGTAGCTCATATTCCCAGTTTGTAACACAATGTTGTGTATCCTATTTAATAATAGAGAAACATGGTAATTAGCCATACCTCTGCTACCCTTCCCATTGGCTAATCAGGGCGATATGCAAATTAACTGCCAACCAAGATGGCGGCCAGCAGCCAGGCAGCTTGAAGCAAACAGGAGGCTTGCTTGCTTCAGTGACGGAGGAAGCCAACTTTCCCCGCCTGCCTTTCCAGCCTCTGAGCTTGCAGTTTAAGAAACATTGTTAGAAGTATAGAATCTAAACAAACCCCAGAAACCTGCTTTCAGCAAGCCAGGCCTCAGAGCTGGAGTTGAAACAGTGTTTCGATTATAGAACCCAAACAAACCAGATACATGCTTTCAGCAGCCGAGGTCTCAGGGCTGGAGCCAAGCCTCAGAGAGAAAGCTGGCTCTCAGCTCCAGTGACAGCCATAGAAGGTAAATAAATCCAAGAATAAAAAAAAAAGAAAAAAAGGAGAGGTTTGGAGCTTCAATCGCCCGCCAGCCTGAAAACGGCCCTTAGCCCCTCACCCAGACTGGCCAGGCACCCCAGTGGGGACCCCCACCCTGAAAGGGGTGTGACCAGCTGCAAACAGCCATCATCCCCTCACCCAGGCTGGCCAGGCACCCAAGCGGGACCCACACCCTGATCCAGAACACCCTTCAGGGCAAACCAGCCGGCCCCCACCCATGCACCAGGACTCTATCCTATATAGTAAAAGGGTAATATGCCTCCCAGCACCAGAATCAGTGGAGCCGTGAGGCCTCCCGAACCCGGGATCAGCGGAGCCACGAGGCCTCCCGGCACTGGGATCAGCAGAGCCACGAGGCCTCCAAGCACTGGGATCAGCGGAGCCGCGAGGCCTCCTGGCCCCTGGAGCAGCGTGACAGGGGGCAGAGCCCAAACCCCCTGATCACCCTGCGGCTCTGTGTGTGACAGGGGGCGGGGCCACAACCTCCCTATCCGCTCTGCTCTGTTCATGACAGGGGAAGGCGCCCCAACCCCCTAATCGGCCCTGCTCTGTGCCTGATAGGGGGGAGCTTCCCAACCCCCTGATCAGCCCTGCTCTGTGTGTGACAGGGTGCGGCACCCCAACCCCCCCATGGGCCCTGCTCTGTGTGTGACGGGGTGTAGCCGCAACCACCCCATCGGCCCTGCCCTGAATGTGATGGGGGGAGTGCCCCAACCCCCTGATTGGCCCTGCTCTGTGGGTGACAGGGGGCGGCGCCCTAACCCCCTGATCCGCCCTGCTCTGTGTGTGACGGGGCGGTGCCCTAACTCCCCTATCGGCCCTACTCTATGCGTGACAGGGGGGAGCTCCCCAACCCCCTGATCGGCCCTGCTCTGTGGGTGACAGGGGGCAGCTCCCCAACCCCCTGATTGGCCCTGCTCTGTGCATGACAGGGGGCAGCGCCCCAACCCCCTGATCGGCCCTGCTCTGTGCATGACAGGGGGTGGTGTGGCAACCTCCCCATCTACCCTGCCTTGAGTGTGACAGGGGGTGGTGCCCCAACCCCCCAATCGGCCCTGCTCTGAGCCCAACCAGGGGCTGCACCTAGGGATTGGGCCTGCCCTCTGCCCCCGGGAGCGGGCCTAAGCCAGCCCGTCGTTATCTCCCGAGGGGTCCAAGACTGTGAGAGGGCACAAGTGAGGCTGAGGGACACCCCCCTCCCCGCCAGTGCACAAATTTTTGTGCACCGGGCCTCTAGTATTAGTTATAAAATGAATGTTCAATAAATCCAGGGTATGGCTCACTCATCCTAGTTCTGAATGCACTACAAAAAAATTTAAATTGGATATAAATAAGTATCTGTACACATACTTACGCTAAATAAGCATTTAATACTCAAACAATTGATACATTTTTTAAAAAGTTAACTATTTTTGCTTTACTATGTCTGAGAGTACATAGGCCCAGAAAAATGAAACACAGTAACCAATGAGATAACATTGAAGTCTCAACAGAGAAATAATACATTTAAAGAAAGAAAATTATAGCAAAACTATATTAAATGTTTGTTTTTAAATATATTTTTATTGATTTCAGACAGGAAGGGAGAGGGAGAGAGAGAGAAACATCGATGATGAGAGAGAATAATTGATTGGCTGCCTCCTCCATGCCCTACACTGGGGATCGAGCCTGCAACATGGACATGTGCCCTGACCAGGAATTGAACCATGACCTCCTGGTTCATAGATCAATGCTCAACCACTGAGCCACACTGGCCAGGATACATTAAATGTTATAAAAACAACACAAAGGTGTACAAAATATATTAAAAATTAAAATTTGTATAAAAAGACTTAAATGGAATACTATGTGGCTGTAAAAAATGAAGGATCTCTAATGAACAAAATCTAATGAATAAAATAAACTGATGAACAAAATAGATGCAGAGACATAGAACCATGAACAGACTGGTGAATTTCAAACGGAAGGTGGATGTTGGGGGTTTGGGGTGAGGGAGATTAACTGGGGAACTTATATTCATATATGCATAGCCCATGGACACAGACAATAGTGTGTTGAAGGCTTGGGAGGGCCGGATGCAGGAAGAAGGGGTTCAATGGGGGGGGGGGGAAACAACAACAAAAAAGAGGACATCTGTAATACTTTCAACAATAGAAATTTAAAAAAAAGAGAATGGGGAAGAAAATGGCAGCCAAATAGGCAGAAGTGTTGTGCACCTCCTCCTGGATCCAGGCCAGAAAAGCAACTAAATTGGAGAACACCCACTCAGAATTAACAAATTAGACAGCTGAGAAGACAATTTTCAATAAGGGAGGGCAGAGGACGCCTAGAGAATGCCGCTTGTCAGCCATAACCCGCGTGGAACCACCACTGTGCCCCGGCAGTTAGTGGTACAGTACCTCTTGGCAGACTCCAAGATGTCTGCAGTGAGCACTCGCCAGAGTGACCTCCCACACCAGGCCTCCTCACCAGTCTGTCAGGACCCAGTGTCCCAGGATCCAGCAGTGAGTGCAAGCCAGGGGGACCTGCCAGCACTCTGGGCTCCAGAACAATGCTGCCAGTTTGACCCAGAGCCATCTGGTGTCTGCTTCATCCAGAGGCTCAGAACCTGCTGCCAGGGCGACCTGGAGCAACCCACTGTGCACCCCAGTATGGGCCACAAGAGAGTGTGGACTGTGAGACCTAGAGAAACATGACCCCACTCCACCCTGGGCCTAGGACGTTCACCCCTGGAGTAACTCAGCCCATACCTGACTCCAAGCCACAGGAGAGCTCTGATTATGCGATCGAGAGCACCCCACACCCACTCCACCCCAGCCCCCAGGACAGTCCTGCTGAGGCTACCCAGAACAACCCAGCATGTGGCTAACTCTGGACCACAGAGAGCACTGCTGGGGAAACCAAGAACAATCCAGCATGCCCAGCCAGGGGCATACAGGGCCTCACTGTAAGTGTGCTGCCAGAGGGACCTAGGGTGCCACCCTGCCACAGGTAACAGGGCCACACAGTAAACTGCATGCCAGAGGGCTCTGGGTCCTCGCAGGCAGTTGCACACCAGAGGAACTGTGCACACACTCCCACCAACCCAAGCATCTGAAGTGTACAACTGAGGAACCAGATCTGTGGGAAAAGAAGATACAACTCAGAGCAGAGATTATAAAGGTGTGAGACTCAAGACAGACCCAGCCTCTAGGCCAAGGGTCCTTAAAATTTTTAAACAGGGGGCCAGTTCACTGTCCCTCAGACTGTTGGAGGGCCGGACTATAGTTAAAAACAAACTATGAACAAATTCCTATGCACACTGCACATATCTTATTTTGAAGTAAAAAAACAAATGTTTTCGGTGGGCCGCATGTGGCCCGTGGGCCGTAGTTTGAGGACCCCTGCTCTAGGCTATGATTTCTGGACCATTGGCCTAATAGGGTCTTCAACCTCTCAAACCCCAAGCAGGGTGCCCAGGGCCAGAAAGAGACAGCAAAAATGGGGAGACAGCAAAACTGGGGAGATAAAAAAGCAACCCTCAAAGAAAGAAAAGGAGGAATAGCCAGACAATGAACTAAATAAAATAGAGGCAAGCAATATGTCAGAGAAAGAATTCAGAGTAAAGGTCTTAATGTATCTAAACTGGCTGGATGAGAAAAACAACAGCATATGTAAGAATCCAAGAGGAAATGAAGAATTTTATAGATACAATATAAACACAATGGAAGACTAGTAGACTAGAAGCAGAGGGCCGAATCAGCGAGTTAGAAGACAGGGTAGAAAAACACACTCAATCTGAACAGCAATTGGGAAAAAAAATTAAAAATCAGGAGGAGAGTTTAAGGGAGCTTTGGGACAACTTGAAATAAAGCAACACCTGCACAATAGGGGTGCCAGAAGGTCAAGAAAAGGAGCAAGGAATAGAAAACCTAATTGAAAAAATAGTGACAAAAAACTTCTCTGACTTGGGGAGGAAAAAAGTTACACAAGCACAGAGTCCCAAAAAATTGAACCCAAAAAACATACACCAGGACACGTTGTAATTACAATAGCAAACGTTAATAACAAAGAAAGAATCTTAAGGGCTACAAGAGAGAGGGGAAGTTACCTACAAGGGATCTCCCATTAGACTGTCAACTGATTTCTCAACAGAAACGTATCAGGCCAGAAGGGAACGGAATGAAGTATACAAAGTGATGCAAAGCAAGGGACTGAATCCAAGAATACTTTATCCAGAAAGGCTACCAATCAACATTGAAGGTGAAATCAGAAGCTTTGCAGACAAAAAAAAAAAAGGCTAAGGGAGTTTATTACCACGAAGCCAGCAATGCAAGAAATGCTAAAAGGATTTTGTAAAAAGAAGAAATGGAAAGGGAAGAAGGAACACAGGCATAAAGAATAAAAATGGCAACAAGCAAATACCTATCAATAATAACCTTAAAGGTAAATGGATTAAATACTCCAATCAAAAGACATAGGGTGGATGAATGAATAAGAAAACATGACCCATATATATGCTGTCTACAAGAGATCCACCTCAGAACAAAGGACTCACACAGACTGATGGTGAAGGGATGGAAAAAAAACACACATTTTCAGGAGAATGGAAATGATAAAAAAAAAACTGGGGTAGCAATACTTATATCTGACAAATTAGACCTCAAAGTGAAGGCTATAACAAGAGATAAGGAAGGCCAATTCATAATACTAAAGGGAAAAATTCAACAAGAGGATATAACTCTGGTAAACATATGTCCACCCAATACAGGAGCACCCAAATACACACACACACACACACACACACACACACAAAACTTTTGGAACATATCAAGGGAGAGGTTGACAGCAATACACTCATAGTAGGGGACTTTAATACCCCATTAACAACAGTGGGTAAATCCTTTAAACAAAAAATCAGCAAAGAAACAGCAATCCTAAATGACTCACTAGATCAGATGGAATTAATTGACATCTTCAGAACATTTCACCCCAAAGCTACAGAATATACATTCTTCTCAAGTGCACATGGGATATTTTCAAAGGTAGACCACATATTGGGACACAAGCAAAGTCTCTTCAAATTCAAGAAGATAGAAACCATATCAAACATCTTCTCAGATCACAATGGCATAAAATTAGAAATTAACTAAAATAAAAACACTAAAAAAATCAAACACTTGGAGGCTAAATTTCATACTATTAAACAATGATTGTGTTGCCAAAGAAATCAAAGAAGAAATAAAAAGCATCCTGGAAACAAGTGACAATGAAAACACAACAATCCAAAATCTATGGGACATAGTGAAAGCAGTCCTGAGAGGGAAGTTCATAGCTCTACAGGCCTACCTCAAAACAAACAAACAAACAAACAAACAACAACAAAAACAACACAAGAAAATCTGGTTATAAATTATCTAACCCTACAACTTAAAGAATTAGAAAGAGAGTAAATAGAAGTCTATCATAATGTGGTATTATGACAGCATAAGAAATACATTAGTTTTGCCCCCTCCTTTCAACCAACAAAAATTTGACATCTATTTATGAACAGAGATGCCCATGTGGGAGTTGTGGGACCTGGCACAACGTACCAAGGAACGTAGGAGGAGTTGCATGCACACCAGTGCATTGGTAATAGATACACTTCAGTAGCCGCTTTGGAGCTGTAGGAGGCTGTGAGCCATGAAAGCCCTTTGTTCACTTGCCCCCAAAGTGCTTGAAAAATACTGACTTGATTGGTCACCTGTATTAAGCACCTTAACTTCTATTGCATAAAAAAATCTCCCCTTTACCCTCTTTTGTTTTTGATGTCACAATTTGTCTTTTTTTTCTATTGTGTTCATTAATAAATTCTAGTAAAATATAGATATTTTTGATGCTCTTGTCCTTTAACTTTTATTCTATAGTTAAGCGGTTAACACAAAATCATTTACAATATAGAGTTTTCTGAATTTGATTATATTCACCTTTATCAAAGTGCTTATAAAAATGCATTGGGTGATCTTTGCTGTGTTTTCTGTATCTAAACTGCTTTTATTTGTAATTATGTTTTTTTAAGACAATTGCAAAAATATTTTTTTAACAATTCTACTTGATTCTTTCTTATAGTTTTCATCTCTCTTTTGTAATTACCTACGTGATCTGACATGGTGTCGAGCCTTTCCATTAGAACCTTTTAATTATTTATCATAGTTCTTTTATTTTTTAATATATTTTATTGATTTTTTATAGAGAGGAAGAGAGGAAGGGACAGGGAGAGAGATAGTTAGAAACATTGATTCAGCTGCCTCTTGCACGCCCCCTACTGGGGATGTGCCCGCAAGCCGGGTACATGCCCTTGACTGGAATCGAACCTGGGACCCTTCAGTCCCCAGGCCTACGCTCTATCCGCTGAGCCAAACCAGTTAGGGCTATCATAGTTCTTTTAATTTCTTGTTCAATAGTTTCAACATCTTTGTCATATGTCTGATTCTGATACTATGATGCTTTGTTTAATAAGAATGTGTCTTTTCTTACCTTTTTATATGAGTTTCAAGATTTTTGTTGTCATTGAAAGGGTGATGTGTTGTTCAGGACAGTAAATATTGAGGGACATAATTTTTATGATTTAAGATGAGCATGTCTTCCTTCTGCGAGGGCTCTTATATTTGATTTCATTAATCTAGTTAGTAGTTGGGCTGTGTTTGAAATTAATTGTTGCTATTCTTACCCTCAGTCCAGCAGAAGCTTCAAATTCCTCTTGTGCTAGTTTGTGTTAAGAGTGTGGGTTGACCTGGCCAATTTGGCTCATTGGTTAGAGCAGTGGTTCTCAACCTTGGCTGCACATTAGAATCACCTGGGAATCTTTTTAAAATCCTGATTTCTGGGCCTCATCCTCCTGAAATTCTGTTTCTTTGTTATTGGGTGGGGCCACAACATTAGTAACAAAGAAACAGAATTTCAGGAGGATAAAGCCCAGAAATCGGGATTTTAAAAAGATTCCCAGGTGATTCTAATGTGCAAGGTTGAGAACCACTGGGTTAGAGTGTCAGCCCTCGGACCGAAGGGTCACAGGTTCGATTCCCGATCAAGGGCATGTAGCTTGGTTGTAGGCTCAATTCCCAGACCAGTTGGGGCACATGCAGGAGACAACCAATAGATGTATCTCTCTCACATCGATGTTCCTCTCTCCCCACCCATCCCCTTCACTCTCTTTAAAAAAATTCAATGGGAAAAATATTCTCCAGTGAAGGTTTAAAAAAAAAAAGTGTGGGTAGTTTTCCAGTGGGTTTTCCTCAATGTCCGCTCCCACCTTGTTTTTGGTTCTCTCCATTTGGCTTTGGGTCTATTCCACTTTCACTAATGCCCAGAAAGAACTTGTGTCTTTCATGTCTTCCAGCTGCATTCCACTATTATTTTTTCTGTGTGTTTATTAGCATTGGAGGCAACAGTGATGTTCTTATTAAACTTAAGCCTTAATCAGATTTAAGCAGGTGCTATAAACCTGGATTTGGGGTGTGGCTTTCGGAAGAATGTTCCTGCCTCACATGCTAACATAATGCTGAGTGAACACATTTCCCTGCTCTTCCTCCTGGGATAAAGCTTTTTTACTTTCTGTTCTCCTCTCCTTACTGAAGTGATTTCTACCAGTCACCTTAGACTACAGTTTTTGTTTTTCTTCCCCAGATTATTGTTTTTGTTTTATAGGGAAAATGGAGGGGATAGGTTTGAGCTGAATATTAGAAGTGGCTTTCCAAGACATCCCCTGGAAATTATTTTTAGGATTCTCTCTAACATTTCCTGCCAGAACCTAATGGAGTTGCTGGGAGGAAAAGCTGCAAGAGAGAATGAATCTTTCTATTTCAATGGCCAGCAGGGCTTCACGCGGTCTATGCCTACCTAGGACGTAGCATTTTGTTAACATTTTTCTGGCTAACTCTTCTCATTGGCTTATGGGGCTTCTGTCCCAGATATACACATACTAATGGCCTGTGTCTCCCTATATTTTGAGTTATTTGATTGCCCTATAGCCTCACTTCTCTGATGGATTCAAGACAAATGCTTAATTTCCCAAATGTTCAGCTTTCTTCATGTTGTATTCATGAGACTGATACTCTTTCCATCTCTACAGTTCTGGGCTGAAACAGAAGTGAAAACGTATTTTAATTTCCAAGATTTCAAAATCAGAGAACCAATTTGGAAACAAGTTTGGAAGTGCTATGGAATGTCATCCGAGTTCACATGTTGACTTGTGGGAAGGAATGCTGCTATATTGAGAACTTGGCTGCCAGAAGCCAATTCCAGCATGTCAGCACGGGCTGAATCATATGGGAATGGTTAAAAGGCATTTCCCCAAACCTGAAAAGGATGATTGCTTACTGCTAGACAGCTGAGGGCATCTTAATCTACATGTTATTGCCTCCTACTGGCTAAACACCTGAACAGCTGTAGGCAAATTCTTCCAATTTGACAATGGATTCTGTAGGAAACCCTACCCTTTGATGTGTATATTTCTACCTTGCCTTAGGACAGTGATGGCGAACCTTTTGAGCACAGCGTGTCAGCATTTTGAAAAACCCTAACTTAACTCTGGTGCCGTGTCACATATAGAAATTTTTTGATATTTGCAACCATAGTAAAACAAAGATGTATATTTTTGATATTTATTTTATATATTTAAATGCCATTTAACAAAGAAAAATCAACCAAAAAAATGAGTTCGCGGGTCACCTCTGACACGCATGTCATAGGTTTGCCATCACTGCCTTAGGACAAATTGTGTTAATTAAAAGCAAGGAGTCCTGAGACAAGGAGAACTTAGTTCCTTTAGCTAAGTCTTCTCTGACTCCCTAATACCTTTCAAAATTATGTTTCATCTCTGGACTCTTCTCTGGACTCTTTAATTTACACACAGCCCTTCTCCAGATTTCTGCACCCTTCTAGATGCCGGATCAAGACTTGGCCCTAGGTCAGCGGTTCTCAACCTGTGGGTCGCGACCCCTTTGGGGGTCGAATGACCCTTTCACAGGGGTCACCTAAGACCATCGGAAAACACATATATAATTACATATTGTTTTTGTGATTAATCACTATGCTTTAATTATGTTCAATTTGTAACAATGAAATTGGGAGTCACCACAACATGAGGAACTGTATTAAAGGGTCGTGGCACGGCATTAGGAAGGTTGAGAACCAGTGGCCTAGGTACAGGTGGTGCAAATGTAGCTTTGTTCTAAGGATGATTATTATGGATGTCTGCTGTTGATTTGCTTATATTTAGAAGGAAGAGAAATATTTATTTGTTTGGAATTAGATAGTGATCTTGAACAATACCTCTGGGTTACTCTGGAAGAACTGAATTGAATGCAAGCAAAATGCAAAATAGAAGCATTGTGATCAGTAAAGGTTAACATACTATGGTCCATGGGCCAAATCCAGGTCTTCTTTTGCATGGCATTTTAGCGAAGAACATTTTTTATTTTTATTTATTTTTTACTTTTTTGTTAATCTTCACCTGAGGATATTTTTCAATTGATTTTTTAGGAAGAATGGAAGAGAGAGGGAAAGGCAGAGAGAAACATCGATGTGAGAGAAACACATCAATTGTTTGCCTCCTGCACCGGCCCGGGCCGGGGAGGAGCCTGCAACCAAGGTACGTGCCCTTGACCAGAATTGAACTCGGGGCAGGCCAACGCTCTATCCACTGAGCCAAACTGGCCAGGATGAGAACATTTTTTAAAAAACATTTTTTAAAGTCTTCAAAAAAAATGAAACAAAAAATATGTGTCTGGCAAAGACTAAATACTAAAATACTATCTGACCATTTACAGAGAAAGTTTGCCAAATGTATATAATGTTTGTTTATGTCTCACATGTGATCTTTAATCTTTCTCCTGAGGTTGAACTAGAACAGCCCCAAATAAAAGAATGATCACAGAGTTGGCACACAGTAAAGTTTATAGCATGGTTATGCCATTTGAAAAAGACTGTACAGTTATAATTAAAAACGAATGAAAATGAGAACATCAGCAAGATGGTGAAGTAGGAGGTCTCCCACTTGTATCCTCCCTCAGCAACAATAATTTGGCAGCCATGTATGGACAAAGGTGCCTTTGTGGGAGCTTGGGGATCCAGGTAGAAAACTGTAAAAGCCCAGTGATGTCCAAGACTGAAGCGGTCAGATTTCAGTCATTTCAAAATAGAGCTGAGCCGCCATTCCAGAGGAACTGCCTTCCATGTTTTGCTTCTTGAACATTTGGAATAAAGATTCTGATTTTTTTCTCACATTAATCTTGAGACATATTTTGACTCTCAAACATAGGACTCACAATTACAACATCTAAAACACATTTCTGTCGAGAACAGGAGGTAATGAGAAAAATCTTTTTATCATGGTCAGAGAAGAGGCACTTACAACAAGTCAACTCTATATTGAATTATGTAAAAAATGAAAAACAATATATTTTTAATCATCTCCAATTGGTGTAGCCAATATAAGCAGAATCTTTGACCAAATATATTTTCTGTTTGTTAAAATATCCATCTTTTGGACCCCCACAACTACCCTTATGTCTTCTGTTTTCCAGATCCTATATCATTGTTTTAACATTTCTTTCACATATCTCTAAACATCTACAGAATTTGTCAGATCCTGTTCAAACTCTTTGGGTTTGTGCTTAAAGAAAAAAATTTTACTGCAAGGGATATCAGATCCTAATGAGGTCGCTCTCTAACCTGTCCCTCTGTCCTGCTTTCCCTTCTCCCTACCATTTCCTCTTCCTCTTCACAGATATCAGACTTATGTAAGACATACATAAATAGGTTTCAGATTATTATATTTAATTTTTACGTGACCTTAGTCTATTTTCATGATGCTTAAAAATGAAAAAGATTATGTATGACTGCTTCAGAATGCAGTAGAATCTCAGATATACTGTAATCAACTAAAGAAAGTATTTCTTTAAATCACATAATGTACAGAAAAATTGAAATCTACAAATAATATTGCTTGCAGTGAGCACTTCTAATTGCTATAGAAAATGCATTGTTGAGAATTAGAGACAATAGGTTTGTTTTTGTCTCTGGATAAAATAGCACACTCAAATTATGTCTGTTTTCCTTTATATATGGGAACATGATGGGGAGGCTGAAAAGAGGAGAGTAAATTTCCACCATTTGCCACACTTAAAGAGACAAAAATAGTAAGTTATTTGAACATTCCTTCTGAAAGTCTACATTTTATTTTATTTTCAAAATATATATTTTTATTGAGTTCAGAGAGGAAGGGAGAGGGAGAGAGAGATAAAAACATCAATGATGAGAGAGAATCATTGATCAGCTGCCTCCTGCATGCCCCCTACTGGGATCTGAGCCCACAACCAGGGCATGTGCCCTGACCAGGAATTGAACAGTGACCTCCTAGATCATGGCTCAACACTCAACCACTGAGCTACACTGGCTGGGCTAAAAGTCTAAATTTAAAAATTATGCTTTTCTTCTATATGTTACTTCTAAAATGAGCTTAATTTTAATAATCTGAGATGTGGTAATTTTTTTTTTATTATGAAAGAAGTACATAACTAGATCCTGAGAAACCTGAGGTAAGGGGTGATTTGGCAGGGTGATTAATAGACACTGCCAAGCAGTTCTCTCGGTTATATCTTTTCCTATTGTGCTATTGTCTTGTACCTTTATTATTTATAAGGTTATCATTTACTTGGCTTTAATTTGGATGCCAGGATTCTGACACATTATACTTATTGCTCCTCTATTTCTAATAAAAATTCTATTACACTTTTTACATAAACAGAAAATTTATTGCACGGTTTATTACCAGGTTAGCACTTCAACTCTAGACTGAATGTATACATAGAGCTTTAAAATAAGATGGAACAATCTTTACAAA
>NW_005871061.1:6876813-6880443 GCF_000147115.1 Myotis lucifugus
TAAGAGGTGGGGAAAGAAAAAAAAAAAATAAAAAAAAAAATAAAAAAAGAGAGAAGGAAAAAAAAAAAGAATAATAAATGCGAGATAAGCTGTTCTGAATCAAATTTAAGAGATGGGTTTGTGGGTAGACGCACGGTGGTACTACACAATTATCCATAAAAAATGGCAAAATATGGTATGGGGGTATTCTTTTTTAGTGCATATTATGTTTCAAATTGTAAAACAAGCAGTATTAGTTTCAGAGTGAATTGGAGGTTTTAATGCAGGTCTGTAAAACGTTATACTGGCTATGAAGCTGCATGGATATCAAATTGACCTTCCATTTCCACTGCATTTTGATGAGTTTATCTCTAACTAAATGTGACTGGGCATGTTACTTAAGAAGCACATTCTCATGAACATATCAAATGTCCCAATTCCTTCCCAAATAAAATAAAAGTTAGCATTGCCAACTTAGCAGTGGTAAAAAGAAAATGAGTGCATATATAACTTTAGTAGATACTAGAAAATAGTTTCTTTTAGTTTTTGTAGGTCTATTTCTAAGCAATAATGTTCTAAAAATTTGTTTATCAAATACTAATCAAAAAATAAAACACCTCAAGCTGCCTACAAAGTTGAAAACATTTACTCATCACTTGTTTTTTTCTTTTTCTGGACTTATTGGGAGGGAGAGGAGAATCAGTCACACTCAGTGTTTCAGCTAAAATGCTATCAAAAGACAGAGGGTTTTGCTTTTTGGCCCAGTTTATATCTTTTGAATTTCAGATTTTGATGTTACTCTTAATCCTGCTGAGTAAGATGACAAAAATTCAAGATTGTTCACACTAGTTCTTTACATGTCTTATGTGTATTTATTTTTAGATTTCAATTAGTTTCCCTTTTATTCTTGAAGGGGGGTTACTGACATAGGGGAAAGACCTGCATTTAACATTCAGAAACTGTTTATTATTCTCTTTGATTTTGATCCTCCTTGAAAGACAAACCAAGAAGAATGTTTATTTATTATGATGATTTACAAATACTTGTACATAGAAGTTACATAGTATCTCTTTAAATGTTTTAAATGTGATCTTATTCAGTTAATCATTTTACAACTAAATTGAATAATCAACTCCTGAATTCATTGATTGTTTTACTAAGTTTAAATTACTTCAACTAATTTATAGTATTTGAAGTAATTTGGTCGATCCCCAAAATGGTTTGAAAAAGTATGAAAACTGTACATTTACCTATTTTAAATAAACAAAAACAAATAAAATAATTTGGACAGAGAAATGGCTTTAATTTGGCAGTTTACATCAATAAATATTAAAAGACTATGCAATTTCACTAGTACACAACATCACTCTAATTTTAGGCAACGTTTCAAAGTAAGGAAAGATCTTATACAACACGTTTGACAGAAGCAGATTGAAAGAAGCATCTGCTCAATCACTTCACCCTCCATACTTAACAACACACTGAAAAATATATGCTGCATTTAAATAAAATACAAACTTTAAGGTATTACAAATGTAGAAATCAAAGATTTTCTGCCAATTATAACCTGGTATTGCAACTATCCCCATGGTCACCATTATGAAACAAGAATAACATGGAATATTAAGAAGCAGGATATGCAATACTTGAATCTTAATAGAAAAAAAATCCAGTTCAGGGACCATTCCCTGTTTTTCAGTTGAGTTTCATTTGGGTCTTGGTAAGAGGTGCTGGATTCAAATATCAATTATAATTAAATCCCACCATATGTATTTGTAGTTTGTATAAATTTTCATAGTTACATAGATAATAAATAGTTCAAGGTTTGGGAATTTTAGGATGTTCTCTGATAGAGTTTTTATCAAGTGGAGGAGATGTGGTGAGAGTATACCGATTATGTTTATTTAATTCTACTCTTCTTCCATTCAAAGTGTTAATTTGATGTCTTTAGATGACTGGATTACATAGTTTGTAATATTGAAAATAATTAGCATATTGTGTTTTTAATTTGCATCCCAATTACACATATTATCTGACTTCTCATAACAGCTCTGTGAAATAAGAGTTAAGCTATACATAGGCAATTGCTATGGCTAGAAACAGTGTTAGGCATCATATAGATAGGTAGAGTTGTCACACATCTACATGACAATGAAGACTAAACCAATCCAAAGTTTGCTTAAAACTTTATGTTTGCAAAAAAACAGTGACCTGGAATCAGATGGTTTAGGGCCCAGTTCTGACACTTATAAGCTATGTTACTTATAAAAAATTAGTTCTCTGAAAAATATATTTATTTGTAAAATGAAGAGAAAGATTGAACTTAATCCATAGGATTCTTCTGAGGATTAAATACACTATCTTGCATTAAGTGCATAGCACAGTATTTGATATATTTTAAGCATTTAAATATATTATATGTATTACTTATATCTCTTCTATGCTCCCTTTTTAAATTAAAAAAGTGTATTAGCCTTAGCCGCTTTTCTCAGTGGTTAGAGCCTCGGCTCACTGAAAGGTCCTGGGTTTGATGCCTGGTCAAGTGCACAGTTAGATCCCTGGCCTGACCTGGGTTGGGGTACATGGGAGAGGCAACTAATTGATATGTCTCTCTCACATTGGTGTTTCTTTCTCATTCTCTCTCCTCCTTCACTCTCACTTCCACTCTCTCTAAAAATCAATGGAAAAATATCCTCTGGTAAGGATTAAAAAAAAAAAAGTGTATTCGGGTTTTTTGGTTGTTTGTTTTGATTTTTGTTAATCCTCACCTGAGGATATTTTTCCATTGATTTTTAGAGAGAGTGGAAGGGAGAGGGACAGACAGAGTGAAACATCAATGTGAGTGAAAGACATCGATTGGTTGCACCCACTCTGACCAGGGCTGGGAACCTGAAACCAAGGTTTGTGTCCTTGACTGGAATTGAACCTGGGACCCTTCAATCCGAGGGCCAACACTCTATCCACTGAGCCAAACCGGTAGGGCAAAAAAAGTGTATTAGTTTTTTTGTTGTTTTTTTTTCCAGACAAAATAGATTTTATTCCTATTAATTTTTTTAATTAAATAATTATTGTTCAGATTATTACAGTTGTTCCTCTTTTTTCCCCACATACCTCTCCTCCACCCAGTTCCCACCCCACCCTCTGTCCTTACCACTCTCACTGTCCTCCTTGCCCTCTGGTGGTCAGTATGCTCTCACAGGGGGGAGCTCTGCTCAGCCACAAGACAGGCTGATGGCTACCAGTACAGCGGTGGTGGTGGGAGCCTCTCCCGCATCCTCAGCAGCGCTAAGGATGTCCGACTGCAGCTTAGGCCTGCCTGCTTCCCGCTGGCAAATGGACATACCCGGAGGGCTCCGGGCTGCCAGAGGGAAGTCTGACTGCCCTCTTAGGCCCAATCCCCCTGGGAGCAGGCCTAACCAGCAAGTGGTCATCCCCCGAGGGATCCCAGACTGTGAGAGGCCCCAGGCCAGGTTGAGGGATTCCCCCCGTCCCAGAGGGCAAAAATTTTTGGGCACCGGGCCTCTAGTATTAGGTGAAAATAGACTTAATGGACACCTTTGTCCCATTCTAAATGCCAATGCAGAATTTTTCTTTTCCTTTTTTTTTTTGAAACAACTGAAACATACATAGTTAATTCATCTCATTAGGAGA
>NW_005871061.1:6880550-6897395 GCF_000147115.1 Myotis lucifugus
AGATGGGTCTCCCAGCACTGGATCCCAGCTGCAGTTGCCCTCCCCGCCCCAGCCATGGCAACCAGTCTCAAATCCACCCGCCTTTGAAAGTCAAACTCAGGACAGCCATTGCAGCACGTTTCACCAATCACAGGAAGCAGCTAGATTCTAAGAAAGAAAAAGCCCGCCCTTTCAGGTAGCTCCCAGGGGCCGGGCCCGCCTCACCGGAACTGAGTGATACCTCCTGGGGCTTAAATGGCACAGATTGTGATTGGCTGTCGTTCAGTATTATGTTAATGAAGTAGCCTTTTTAAAAAAACTTTGGACATTTAATTTCCACGTAAGTGTTAAAATCATTGTTGAGTGATAGTATCTGAATCATTATACAGACTGGAAAGCTTTTCTCTTTGCCAGTGGAATCAGAACGAGGGAAACTATCTCACCATGACTGTAAAGTATGCGGCTGTGGTAGACCTGGTGGAGGTGATGATGCCAATGTTAACACTATACTTTCAGGGATCATTTCTATAGTTCTTTACTAGAGAAGTTTCTCTGAGTGTGTAGAGCACCCAAAACCACGAGGAGGAGATGCAGCATCCTCTCCTGAGCGTGAAGCTGGCTCTTGGTGTTGCTTTGGTAACTGCCACTTGCCATTGATGATCGTTCTTCTCTCTCTTGGGAAAGAAGAGGGAGAGGATGCATTCTGAGTGGTTTTCGGTTTTTTACTTGGTTAAAAAGAAAGAATAACTTTGTCAGCAGTGCTGCAGTCTGCTTTTGCAACCATTAACAGACAGCTGTGGATACTTTGAGATACGCACAGTTGCGCCTGCTTTTTAAAAAGCCTTTATTGGTCAGATTATTACAGTTGTTCCAATTTTTTTCCCCCATAGCTCCCCTCCACGCGGTTCCCACCCCACCCTCTGTCCTTACTCTCATCCCCCCACTGTCCTCATCCATAGGTGTACGGTTTTTGTCCAGTCTCTTCTTGCACCTCCCACACCCCATTCCCCCCAAGAATTGTCAGTCTATTCCCTTTCTATGCCCCTGATTCTGTTATACTCACCAGTTTATTCTGTTCATCAGATTTTTTATTCACTTGATTTTTAGGTTCACTTGTTGATAGATATGTACTTGTTCATAATTTTTATCTGTATCTTTTTCTTCTTCCTCTTCTTAAAGAATACCTTTCATCATTTCATATAATCCTGCTTTGGTGGTGATGGACTCTTTAACTTTTTCTTATCTGTGAAGCTCTTTCTCTGACCTTCAATTCTGAATGATAGCTTTGCTGGGTAAAGTAATCTTGGTTTTAGGTTCTTGCTATTCATCACTTTGAATATTTCTTGCCACTCCCTTCTGGCTTGCATAGATTTTGTTGAGAAATCAGCTGACAATCTTGTGGGTACTCCCTTGTAGGTCACTTGCCGGAAGCCGGTCCATCCTTGCTGCTTGACACAGTCACTGCAGGAAAGAAACATCTCCACAGCATATGTTTTAAGGGACCTGGCGTATATAGCATACTGTTCTTAATATGTTTGCTCTCCTTAGCGCTATGTGTTTTAACCAAGGTAACCTCTTCGAGAAAGGTTGTTTCCCCTTGTAGGGATTTTTCCCTGAAGTTATGGAGGGGATAAAATCCCTTAACTAAGTGCCAGGGGGGTAGTTAATCACTTTAACTACAAACAATCATGCTTAAGCTATATAATCTTTACTCCCTGGAATGGAGATAAGAAATGCCCTAACCTTTGGAATAGAAATTGACAGGATTAAAATCAACTGGTATAAATACAGATGTAACAAGACAATAAACACCAGTACTTGGCTGGATATCCTAACCAGAACTTGGCTAGAGATCCTGGCTAGGCTGCTGATCAACTGAAAGCTGTCTCCGTGTCATTCCTTCTTTGCCGACTCCATCCACACCTTTGGGGACCCATGGACCTGCTGGGGCAGGACCTCAACAGTAACTGACTATTTTTCTCTTGCTGCTTTTAAGATTCTCTCTTTGTCTTTTGCTCTTGGCATTTTAATTATGATGTGTCTTGGTGTGGTCCTCTTTGGATTCCTTTTGTTTCGGGTTCTCTGTGCTTCCTGGACTTGTAAGTCTGTTTCTTTCACCAGGTAGAGGAAGTTTTCTGTCATTATTTCTTCAAATAGGTTTTCTTTTTTTTCTTTTTTTTAAATATGTTTTATTGATTTTTTACAGAGAGGAAGGGAGAGAGAGATAGAGAGTTAGAAACATCGATGAGAGAGAAACATCGACCAGCTGCCTCCCGCACATCTCCCACTGGGGATGTGCCCGCAACCCAGGTACATGCCCTTGACCGGAATCGAACCTGGGACCTTTCAGTCCGCAGGCCGACGCTCCATCCACTGAGCTAAACCGGTTTCGGCTCAAATAGGTTTTCAATATCTTGCTCTCTCTCTTCTTCTGGCACCCCTATAATTCGGATGTTGGTAGACTTGAAGTTGTCCCAGAGGATCCTTACATTATCTTCATATTTTTTGGATTCTGTTTTCTTTTTGTTTTTCTGGTTGGGTGCTTTTTGCTTCTTCTTATTTCAAATCTTTGACTTGATTCTTGTGATCCTCTAGTCTGCTGTTGGAACTCTGTATAATATTTTTTATTTCAGTCAGTGTATGCTTAATTTCTAGTTGGTCCTTTTTCATAATCTTGAGAGTCTCACTAGATTTATAGAGGGTCTCACTAAATTTGTCGGCAGTTTCTAAAAATTCTTGAAAAACCTTATATCCGTGGTTTTGAACTCTATATCCAGTAGTTTGCTTTCCTCCATTCTGTCATTTGTGACCTGTTTCTTTGTTTCTGCATTTTGGCTGCTTCCCTGTGTTGATAGAGTGGCTTTCTGTGCTAGGTGTCCTATAGGGCCCAGTGGCTCAGCCTCCCCAATTACCTGAGGTAGACACTCTTGGTGCACCCCTTTGTGGGCTTTGTGCACAGTCTTGTTGTAGTTAACCATTGATTGTTGTCGGTATCACTGGGAGGAATTGACCTCCAGGTCAATTGGCTGTGAGAATCAGCTGTGTCTGCAGTGGGAGAACTTCTGTGCTGGAGACACCCTTATGGGGCAAGACTTGCTTCAGTGGGGCTTTGGTGCTCACTGAGTCTGCCCCCTGAATGTGTCCCTTATGGATCTGAGGAGTTGTAATCTGGGTGGTTCCACTCTGACCACTGGGTACACTGGCTTTTGGGTTTCTAAGGAGGTGCTAATTTAGCCTCTGCCTGAGGCTACCCAGCAGGAGCTATGGAGAGATCTTCAGGTTCCTCTTCTTTGTTTGGTGTTTGGAGGTGCCCAGATGAGGCCCAGCTGTGAAGCAATGCAAGCTGCTGTGGGGCCTTGGGCCTTCTTTTGGAAGTTCTGGGTCTCTCTGACCCAGCTGCAGTTTGTTAGGTAATTTTCATATTGCAAAGGGCCAAGCCTTTCATATGCAAAAGCCTCTACGCACAGCTTGGGTGGGTCCATGTCTCAGGGAATCAACAGGGCGGAGAAAACAGCTATGGCAGATCCTCAGTCCTACCCTAAGAGGTCCCGCATCTCAGTGTCCCAGTAATCGCTGCAAGCACCTCTGAGAGAAAGCCGCCCTCGAGTTCTGACTGATGCCAGAGAGTCGAGTTTCTTCTGGTATGAGTCTGGGTCCCCAGAGACTCGCCTGGAACTGGAGTTCAGAGCATTCAGGAGCTTGAGACTCCCTCCCGATTGAAAAAGACAACCGTGTTCTCAGTTGCCAGCCCTTTCCACATGCGCCTCAGTACCTCTGCACTTTACTTCTGCACCTCCTCTGTGTCTCAGTGTTCTTTTCTCTTTCCTTCTAGTTGTAGAATTTCCACTCAGCCAGCCTTCCTGTGGTTCTGGATGATGTCCGTTTTGTCTTTTAGTTGTATTTTTGAAGTGGTTGTGTGAGGCAACAATTTCTGGTGTTTACCTATGCCGCCATCTTGGTTTCTCCTCCCAGGCAGTTCTTCTTTTTTATATATATATATATATATATATATATATATATTATTGATTTTTTACAGAGAAGAAGGGAGAGGGATAGAGAGTCAGAAACATCGATGAGAGAGATCGATCAGCTGCCTCCTTTATGCCCCCCAGTGGGGATGTGCCCGCAACCAAGGTACATGCCCTTGACCAGAATCAAACCTGGGACCCTTGAGTCCGCAGGCCCACGCTCTATCCACTGAGCCAAACTGGTTGGGCTGGGCAGTTCTTCTTAAAGGGCCAGTGCATAGACTTATTCAGACTCAAACCCTCAGCTCCAGCACTGGAGCAAAGGCTCCATGTTTTGGCTGCTTCTCTGTGTTTGTTTCTATGTATTAGGTAAAGCTATTCTACCAATTCCAGGAGGCATAGCAGCTCTACCTAAAACATAGAAAAAAACACAGAGAAGCAGCCAAAATGTGGAGACAAAGAAACATGTCACAAATGAAAGAACAGAAGAAATCTCCAGTAAAAGACCTAAATGAAATGGAAGTAAGCAAACTTCTGGATATAGAGTTCAAAACAATAGTTATAATGTTGCTCAAGGACCTTAATGAGAGCATCAAGGGACTTAATGAGATCTCAAGGATCTTAGTGAGAACATCAAAGATATGAAAAAAGACGAGTCATAAAGGAAGAATACACTAACTGAAATGATGAATAATTTACAGGGAATCAAGAGTAAAGTAGAATAGAGGAATCAAATCAATGATTTGGAATATGAAGAAGCAGAAAACACCAAATCAGAAGTCCAAAAATGAAAAAGAATCCAAAAGTATAGAGATAGTGTAAGGAACCTCTGGGACAACTTCAAGCATATCAACATTCATATTATGTGGTTGTCAGAAGCAGAAGAGAGAGAGCAAGATATTGAAAACCTATTTGAAGAAATAATGACAGAAAACATTCCCTACCTGGTGAAAGAAATATACTTACAAGTCCAGGAAGCACAGAGTTCCAAACAACAAAAACCCAAAGAGGTTCACACCAATACATATCATAATTAAAATGCTAAGGGTTAAAGACAAAGAGAGAATCTTAAAAGCAGCAAGAGGAAAGCAGCTGGTTACCTATAAGGAAGTGCCCATATGACTGCCAGCTGTTTTCTCAACAGAAACTTTTCAGGGAGTGGCTAGAAATATTCAAAGTGATAAATAGCAAGGACCTACAACCAACATTACTCTATCCAGCAAAGCTCTCATTTAGACTTGAAGGTCAGATAAAGAACTTTACAGATAAGAAAAAGTTAAAGGAATTCACCACCACCAAACAAGTATTACATGAAATGTTGAAGGGTATTATTTAAGAAGGGGAACGAGAATTAGAAGAGAAGAAAGAGGAAGAAGGAGAAGAAGAGGGGTAAAAAGTATGAACAATAAAATGGCAGTAAATACATATCTATTAACAATTGAATCTAAAAACAAAATAAACAAACAAGAAATCTAATGAACAAAATAAAGTATGAATAAAATAGAATCAGAGACATGAAAGCATAGAATAGATAGACAAATCTCAGGGGTGGGTGGTGAGTGGAAGGAGATTAACCAAAGATTTTATATGCATATATGCACTACCCCATGGACACAGACAATAAGGGGTGAAGGCCTGGGACATAGTGTGAACCAGGTAGAGGGGGGCAATGGTGGCAAAAAAAATGGGAACAACTGTAATACTCTCAACAATAAAATTTAAAAATATATACATGTATATAAACATTTCTAGTATGCAATGTTGGACAAAAGTAAGTTTATAGTTGTTCATATGGAAAGCTAATATCATAATTAATATATATAAGGTTAAAATGTGTACTCATAACTGTAAACCTACTTTTGCTCCACCCTGTATATAAACTAGTCTTCCCTTGAGTTTTTATTATATTTCCATTTAAACACTTTCTCTCAAAAGGCATTGTTTCTCTTTTGCAAATTGTAACTTTGCTGTTACTACATCAGTCTAGAAATATAAAATCCCAAGTCCCCAAAAAAGTTTTGTTAAGTTAAATATCTTAATTTGTTTTTAGTCACATCTTTTATATTAAACTAGAGGCCCGGTGCACAAAAACTTGTGCACTTGGGGGGGTCCCTCAGCCTGGTCTGTGCCCTCTCACAGTCTGGGACCCCTTGGGGGATGACCACCTGCTGGCTTAGGCTTGCTCCCCGGGCAATTGGGCCTAAGCTGGCAGTCAGACATCCCTCTGGCAGCTTAGGAGCCCTTGGGGGATGTCCACTTGCCAGCGGGGAGCAGGCCTAAGCTGCAGTCAGACATCCTTAGCGCTGCTGAGGAGGCAGGAGAGGCTCCCACCACCACCGCTGTACTGGCAGCCATCAGCCTGGCTTGTGGCTGAGCAGAGCTCCCCCTGTGGGAGCACACTGACCACCAGGGAGCAGCTCCTGCTTTGAGCGTCTGCCCCTGGTGGTCAGTGTGTGTCATAGTGATCAGTCATTCCCAGTCATTCTGCTGTTAGGGTCAATTTGCATATTACCCTTTTATTATATAGGATAGAGGCCTGGTGCATGGGTGGGGGCCAGCTGGTTTGCCCTGAAGGGTGTCCCGGATCAAGGTGGGGGTCCCACTGTAGTGCCTGGCCTGACTGGGTGAGTGGCTGATGGCTGTTTGCAGGCTGGCCACAGCCCCTTCAGGGTGGGGGTCCTCCCTGGGGTTCCTGGCCAGCCTGAGTGAGGGGCTGATGGCTGTTTGCAGGCTGGCTAGAGTGACTCCAGGGTAGGGGTTCCCCCGGGGGTGCCTGGCCAGTCTGGGTGAGGGGCTGAGGGCCATTTTCAGGCTGGCTATGCCCCCATTGAGCACCCTTACCCCATGAGGATGTGGCCAGCCTGGGTGAGTGGCTGATGGCTGTTTGCAGGCTGGCTAAGCCCCACAGTGGGGACCCTCACTCCATGAGGGTGTGGCCAGCCTGGGTGAGGGGCTGAGGGCCGTTTTCAGGCTGGCTAAGCCCCCCAGTGGGGACCCTCACCCCATGAGGGTGTGGCCAGCCTGGGTGAGGGGCTGATGGCTGTTTGCAGGCTGGCCACGGCTCCCAGCCACCCAAGCTTCCAGTGGAGGCTGGCTGGAAGCAGGTATCTGGGATTTATTTGTCTTCTATAATTGAAACTTTGTTGCCATGCGAGGAGGCCCTAGCCGGTGGGAAGCTTGGCTTCTGCCATCACCCAGGCCACAAAGCTTCTGGCTTGATCCAGCTCCATGGCTGCCGGCCGCCATCTTGGTTAGGTTAATTTGCATATAGTCATTCTGATTGGCTGGTGGGCGTGGCTTAGGGCATAGCGAAGGTATGGTCAATTAGCATCTTTCTCTTTTATTAGTGTAGATTCCATACCAGCACCTAGATCTATATCCAGTCTGTACATTTTATCATCAGGATTAGTTTTTTAGTTGGAATTCAACAATATGAGCAAAAAGTATATGATATCTGATGAACTTTAATCCCCCCAAATAAATTATTGTGAAGAGAAATTGATTTAACAAGTCTTAAAACCCAAGAAACTCAATTTCACTTTAAAATATTGAATTTTTTGACTTGTGTTTTGAGTTGGTTTTCAATCATTTTACTTTTATTTTTACTCCTGCAGTAATGGGCAATATAGGAGGAGGAAATATATTTGTGCTCAAATATTTTGATAGACATTTATATTTTGGCTTTAGTCTAAATCATGTCTATGTATTTATTTTCCCTTGACAGATGAAATTTGACTAGTTCTTAAAAAATATTTTTGACAATTAATTGGAATTACTGAACAAGCAATTCTGTCGTTTTAATGATGCTCTAGAAAAACAGAATGGGGGAGGAAGATGGTAATTGGCAAGATGGCAGGGAGAGAGAGAGTGTAAGAAAGTGAGGGAGTTAAAGGGGAGTGTGTAGACATGTCTGGAGAGTGTGTGTGTGAGCTAGGGACAGTTAGATCCTGCAGGACTTTTAGGGGCTGGAGGACCAGGTGGTCTTAGACTGCAAGACCCCACTGCTGTTGCAACACTCCTGGGTGGCCGGTGCTGGCACAGAAACATGCCATCTTGAAGGACAGAACTGCAGTGACTAGGATTCTAGCCTCACCACCACCCAGAGTGGCCTCAGATGCAAACTGGGACCCTACAGCCACTCTGGCAAAGACCTCCTACCACAGCTTCAGACCCAAGGACACCAATATTCCAGACATCCTGGCCTCAGATTTCTGTGAGTCACAGAGAGAATCCCCCTCCCCACTGGCCTGCAGCAACAACATAGGGCCTGAGCTAGCTGGGGGGCACAAGCGGGCCTCACACCAACACTGGGCAGCTGTGAAACCACACCCCCCTAGCAGGCCAGAGACTTTGATTATCAGCACTCACACTGAAGGTTCCACTGAGCACCAGTGACTTTGATTCTCATTGCGCCCAAGTGGGGACTCTGTTTCTTGCTGCACACACTGGTTATCGGCTTGCAGACTGATTATTGGTGCCGCATGAAGCTGAACTGAGCACCAATGACTTTGATTCTTGGTACATGCATGCACGGAAAATGTTTCTTGTTGTGCACACATGGGGACTCTGACTATTGGTGCACACAGACTGATTCTCCTCGGCACATGGGCAAGGCAGCACTGAGCGTGAGTGCTTTGATTCTAGGCACACGCACTCGGGGACTCTGTTTCTTGTTGCACGCACACAAGTACCCTGATTATTGGAGCATGCTCAAGGCCACACCAAGCACCAGAGACACCAATTCTTGATTCTAGGTGCATGCACACTGGGACTCTGACTCCTAACATGTGCTTGGGGACCCTGATTCTTGGCACACGCATGTGCAGGGACTCTGATTCTAGGTGTGCACACGGGGAACCTGATTCTCAGCACACGCACGAGGCTGCACTCAGCGCCCGTGACTCTGATTCTCAGCACAGGCACACGGGTACTCTGATTCCTGGTGCCACACATCTCAGTGTCTGAGCTCTTTAGTGACCCTCAGGTGGCACAACATTCCCTCCACAAAAGGCTCAGGCCCCCACAATTAGGTGCTTGGACCTTCTAGTGATAGTTAGAATGGGGAGACAATGAAAAAATCCCCAAAGGAAAGAAAAAGAGGAATCACCAAGAAAGAAAATAAGTGAAACAGAGCCATTCAATATGTCAGACAAAGAATTCAGAGTAATGGTCATACACTTCAGAAATTGGATGGATGAGAAAATCAACAACCTATGCAAAAATCAGGAAGAAATCAAAAGTGATATAGCTACAATCAAAATGCAATGGAAGATTTCAACAGTAGACTAGAATAAGTGGAGGAACTAATTAGTGAGTTAGAAAATAAGGTAGAGAAACAAGCCCAATCTGAACAGCAACTGGAGAAAAAAATTAAAAAAGCAGGAGAGCCTAAGGGAGCTTTGCAACACATGAAACGAAGTAACATATGTATAATAGGGGTACCAGAAGGACAAGAAGAACAGCAAGAATTTGAGAATATTTTTGAAGAAATAATGACAGAAAACTTCCCTGATATGGGGAAGAAAAAAGTCACACAAGTACAGAGAGTTACAAGCAAGATGAACCCAAAAGACCCACACCAAGACACTTCATAATTACAATGGCAAATGTTAATGACAAAGAGAGAATCTTAAAGGCTGCAAAAGAGAGAGAGAGAGAGAGAGAGAGAGAGATACCTACAAAGGATCTCCCATCAGATTAGCAAATGATTTCTCAACAGAAATACATCAAGCCAGAAGGGAATGGAATAAAGTTTCCAAAGTGAATCCAAGAATACTCTATCCAGCAAAGCTATCAATCAAAATTGAAGGGCAAATCAGGAACTTCGCAGACAAAAAAAAAAGGCTAAGGGAATATATCAATACCAAGCCAGCAACGCAAGAAATGCTAAAGGGAATACTGTAAAAAGAAAAAATAGATAGGAAGGAAGGAGCACAGGCTTAAAAATAGAAATGGCTACAAATAAGTACCTATCAATAATAACATTAAATGTAAATGGATTAAATGCTCCAATCAATAGAGATCGAGTGATGGAATGGATAAGAAAACATGACCCATATATATGCTGTCTATAAGAGACTCACCTCAGAACAAAGGACTCACTCAGACTGAAAGTGTATGGATGGAAAAAACTTTCAGGCGAATGGAAATGAAAAAAAACAGCTGGGGTAGCAATACTTATATCTGACAAAATAGACCTCAAATTGAAGACCATAACAAGAGACAAGGAAGGCCACTTCATAATTCTAAAGGGATTCATACAACAAGAGGATATAACTCTGGTAAACATAAATGCACCCAATGCAGGAGCACCAAAATAAATAAAAAACAAAAGAACAACAACAAACTTCTGGAAGATATCAGGGGAGAGATCGACAGCAATACAATCATAGTAGGAGACTTTAATACCCCATTATCATCACTTGATAAATCCTCTAGTCAAAAAATCAGCAAAGAAACAGCAATCCTAAATGACTCACTAGATCAGATAGACTTAATCGACATCTTCAAAACATTCCACCCCAAAGCTATAGAATATACATTCTTCTCAAGTGCACATGGGACATTTTCAAAGATAGACCACATATTGGGACACAGGCAAAGTCTCTCTAAATTCAAGAAAATTGAAATATTAAGCATCTTCTCAGATCACAATAACATAAAATTAGAAATCAACTACAATAAAAACAATAAAAAAATACAAACACTTGGAGGCTGAATACTATTAAACAACTAGAGGGCCAGTGCATGAATTCACACTCTGGAGTGGCCTGCGGGGATTGGCCTGCTGCAGAAGCAGCCACTCGTTCTAGTCAGCCGAGTGGCTGTGGACCTGCCCTCTGAGCAGCTGCTGTCTGAGGAAATTAGTCTGAGCTGATATTTTGGGGTAATGTCTTGAGTAAAGACATGTTTTGTGTTCTGGAGAAACCTGGAAGAGAGCTTTGCACCCCAAAGCTTCTCAGTGAAAGTCCATGATGTGTGGTGGCAGGTTGGTGACACCATTGGGAATGTTCAGAGCAGCCATGCTCCAGGATCCTCAGCCATTGGGACAGCCTCCCCAGAGGGTCCACAGTCATGTCCCTTCTTGTCATCCACCTATGCCAGCTCCCCACGCTCTTTCCAGAACACACTTTAGAAGGCCTGCATCAGCTGGTGGGGTAAGTTCAGAGTCTGGATAGTCTCAATTATTTGATAGGTGCAGAGACTCGGCCTCACCCTGGGCCTGCTAGTGGCTGTTCCCACTGCAGGGGCAGCCACTCATCTTGGTCAGCCACTCCTGTGTTGAGCATCTGTGCTCTGGTGGTCAGTTCATGTAACAGTGACTGGTTGACTGGTTGTTCTGGTAATTCCACCATTTGGTTGGAATTATGGGTTGCCAAAGAGATCAAAGAAGAAAAAGAAAACATCCTGGAAACAAGTGACAATGAAAGCAAAATAATCCAAAATCAACGAGACACAGTGAAAGCAGCCCTGAGAGGGAAGTTCATAGCATTACAGGCCTACCTCAAAAAACAAGAAAAACTAGTAATAAATCATCTAACTCTATAATTTGAAGAATTAGAAAGAGAGCAAAAAGAAAATCCCAGAGTGAGCAGAAGGAAGGAAATAATAAAGATCAGGGAGGAAATTAATGACATAGAGACCAAAAAAAAAAACAAAAACAATACAAAAGATCAATAAAACCAAAACCTGGTTCTTTGAAAGGATAAACAAGATTGATGAACCTCTCATTAGGCTCACCAACAAGCAAAGAGAGAGGACCCAAATAAACAAAATCAGAAATGAAAAAGGTGAAATAATAACAAAACCCACAGAAATACAAAGAATCATAAAAAAATACTATGAGCACCTCTAGTCCAACAAACTGGTCAACCTAGAAGAAATGGGGATATTCCTAGAAAAATACAACCTTCCAAAACTCACCCAGGAGGAATAAAAAAAATCTGAATAGGCCCATAACTATGGAGGAAATTGAAGCAGTAATAATAATAAAATACTTCCAAAAAACAAAAAACCTGGACCAGACAGCTTCACCAGGGAGTTTTATCAAACATTCAAAGAAGAAATAAAGCCTATCTTCCTCAGAATATTCCAAAAAAATTCAAGAGGAAGGAACACTTCCAAGCTCTTTCTATGAAGCCAGCATTACCCTAATCCCAAAACCAGATAAAGGCACCACAAAGAAAGATACTTACAGGCCAATATCCCCCATGAACATAGACGACCAAAATCCTCAACAAAATTCTAGCAAATCAAATCCAACATTACATTAGAAATATCATACACCATGACCAAGTGGCATTTATTTCAGGGATGCAAGGATGGTATGATATCCACAACTCAATAAATGTGATATACCACACAAGCAAATTGAGAGACAAAAGCTATCCTATCTACTAATAGACAAAGATTGAAATTAACCATACCTCCACTACACTTCCCATTGGCTAATCAGCGAGATATGCAAATTAACTGCCAACCAAGATGGTGGCCAGCAGCCATGCAGCTGAAGTGAGAAGGAGGCTTGCTTGCTTCCTCCCTGCTGCGGCAGGGCTCTGAGCTCCACTCTAAGCAACAAAGTTGCAATTATAGAAGCAAAACAAACCCCAGATACCTGCTTTCAGCAGGCCATGGCCTCAGAGCTGGAGTGGCAAGAAAGTTTCAATTATAGAAGGTAAATAAATCCCAGAATAAAAAAAAAGAAAAAAAGAGAGACTGGGAGCTTCAGTCGCCAGCTGGCTTGGCCCACCTGAAAACCCTCAGCCCCTCAGCCAGGCTAGCCAGGCACCTAAGCGGGACCCCCACCCTGATCTGGGACACCCTTCAGGGCAAACCATCCGGCCCCCACCCGTGCTCCAGGCCTCTATCCTATATAGTAAAAGGGTAATATGCAAACTGACCATAACAGCAGAAAGACTGGGAATGACTGGTCACTATGACACACACTGACCACCACGGGGCAGATGCTCAATGCAGGAGCTGCCCTCTGGTGGTCAGTGAGCTCCCACATGGGGGAGCTCTGCTCAGCCACAAGCCAGTCTGATGGCTGCCAGTACAGCAGTGGTGGTGGCAGCCTCCTCAGCAGCGCTAAGGATGTCCGACTGCAGCTTAGGTCGGCTCCCCGCTGGCAAGTGGACATCCCCAGAGGGCTGCCAGACTGCCAGAGGGATGTCTGATTGCCAGGTTAGGCCCAATTGCAGGGGAGAAAGCCTAAGGCAGCAGGTGGTCATCCCCCGAGGGGTCCCAGACTTCGAGAGGGCACAGGCCGGGCTGAGGGACCTCCCTCCCTGCCGAGTGCACAAATGTTTGTGCACTGGGCCTCTAGTATAATCATATCTATTAATTCAGAAAAAGCATTTGACAAAATTCAACTCCCTTTCTTCATAAAAACTCTCAGCAAGCTGGGAATAGAAGGATCATACCTCATCATAATAAAAACCATATATGACAAACCTACAGCCAACATCATACTCAATGGGCAACAACTAAAATCATTTCCCCTAAGAACAGGAACAAGACAGGGATGCTCACTCTCGCCACTCTTGTTCAACATAGTACTGGAAGTACTAGCCATTGCGATCAGACAAGAAGAAGAAATAAAAGGCATCCAAACTGGAAAAGAAGAAGTAAATCTGTCATTATTCACAGATGACATGATATTGTACATAGAAAACCCTAAAGACTCCATCATAAAGCTACTAGACTTAATAAATGAATTCGGCAATGTACCAGGATACAAAATTAACACCCAGAAGTCTATGGCCTTTTAATACACAAATAATGAACTCACAGAAAGAGAAACTAAAAACACAATCCCATTTACCATTGCATCAAAAAAATTAAGATACATAGGAATAAATTTAACCAAGGAGGTAAACGATTTGTAAAAAGTACTGGACACTGAAGAAAGAGATAGAGGAAGACATAAACAAATGGAAGAATATACTGTGTTCATGGATTGGTATAATCAACATTATTAAAATTTCCATAATACCCAAAGCAGTCTATAGATTCAATGCAATCCCCATTAAAATAAAAACGGCATTCTTCAAAGACCTAGAACAAACTCTCCAAAAATTCATCTGGAATAAAAAATGACCCTGAATACATGCAGAAATCTTGAGAAAGAAGAACGAAATTTGAGGGATTACAATACCAGATATCAAGCTATACTACAAAGCCACTGTTCTCAAAACTGCCTGGTACTGGCACAAGAACAGACATATAGACAAATGGAACAGAACAGAGAACCCAGAAATCAACACAAGCCATTATGCTCAATTAATATTTGACAAAGGGGGCAAGAGCATACAATGGAGTTAAGATATTCTCTTCAATAAATGGTGTTGGGGTAATTGGACAGATACATGCAGAAAAATGAAACTAGATCACCAACTTACACCATACACATAAATAAACTCAAAATGGATAAAGGACTTAAATGTAAGACAGGAAACCATAAAAATACTAGAGGAATCCAAAGGCAACAAAATCTCAGACATATGCTGAAGCAATTTCTTCACTGATACAGCTCCTAGGGCATTGGAAACTAAAGAGAAAATAAACAAATGGGACTACATCAAAATAAAAAGCTTCTGCACAGCAAAAGAAACCATCAACAAAACAACAAGAAAGCCCACTGCATGGGAGAACATATTTGCCAATGCTATTTCTAATAAGAGTTTAATCTCCAAAATTTATAGGGAACTCATACAACTTAACAAAAAGAAGGTAAAACAACCCAATCAAAAAATGGGAAACCGACCTAAATAGATACTTTTTGAAAGAGGACATAAGGAAGGCCAAAAGACATATGAAAACATGATCAAATTCACTCATCATCTGAGAGATGCAAATCAAAACAACAATGCGGTATCATCTCACACCTGTCAGAATGGCTATCATCAACAAATCAACAAACTACAGTGCTGGGAGGATGCAGAGAAAAAGGAACCCTGTTGCACTGCTGGTGGGAATGCAGACTGGTGAAGCCACTGTGGAAAACAGTATGGAGTTTCCTCAAAAAGTTAAAAATGGATCTGCATTTGAACCAGTAATACCACTTCTAGGTATGTATCCCAAGAAAACAGAAAGACCAGTCAGAAAGGATATAGGCACTCCCATGTTCATAGCAGTACAATTTATAATAGCTAAGATTTGGAAACAGCCTAAATACCCATCAGCAGATGGGTGCAATAGAAAATCGTGGTACATCTACACAATGGAGTACTATGCTGCTGTAAAAAAGAAGGAACTTTTACCATTTGCAGCAGCATGGATGGAACTGGAGCATTATGCTAAGTGAAAGAAGCCAATCAGGGAAAGATAAATATCACATGATCTCACTCATTTATGTAATATAATGAATATCATAAACTGATGAACAGAAATAGATACAGAGACAAAAAAAACATTGAACAGACTGTAAAACTACAGTGGGAATGCAGGGAAGGGTTGTGCAGGGGGATAAGAGATCAACCAAAGGACTTGTATGCATGCATACAAGGATAACCAATGGACACAGACACTGGGGCGGGGGGTCTGAGGGCATGTGCTGGGGAGTAGGGGAGGACAGGGGGAGGTCAATGGGGGAAAAGGAGATATATGTTCTACTATTTGTAATACTTGAAGCAATAAAAAACACAAAAAACAATGCATAGATTATCTATTCATATTAATGTTTAATAACATGTTTTTTCACAATGTCTTTCTTTTTTAATACATTTTTATTGATTTCAGAGAGGGAGAAGGAGAGAGAGATTGAAACATCAATGATGAACAGAAAATCAATGAAACCAAGAGCTGGTTCTTTGAAAGGATAAACAAGATTGACAAACCACTCGCCAGGCTCACCAAGAAGCAAAGAGAAAGGTCCCAAATAAACCAAATCAGAAATGATAGAGGCGAAATAACAACAGACCCCACAGAAATACAAATGATTGTTAAACAATACTACGGGCAACTCTACTCCAACAAACTAGACAACCTGGAGGAAATGGACAAATTCCTAGAAAAATACAACATTCCAAAACTCAATCAGGAAGAATCTAAAAACCTCAATAGGCCAATAACTATGGAAGAAATTGAAGCAGTCATCAAAAAGCTTCCAGCAAACAAAAGTCCAGGGCCAGACGGCTTCACAGGGGAGTTCTACCAAACATTCAAGGAAGAACTAAAACCTACCCTCCTCAGACTACTACAAAAAATTCAAGAGGAAGGAACACTTCCAAGCTCATTCTATGAAGCCAGCATCACCCTAATACCAAAACCAGGTAAAGACATCACAATGAAAGAGAATTACAGGCCAATATCCCTCATGAACATAGATGCCAAAATCCTCAACAAAATCTTAGCAAATCGGATCCAGCAGTACATCAGAAGGATCATACACCATGACCAAGTAGGATTTATCCCAGAGATGCAAGGATGGTACAACATCCGTAAATCAATAAATGTGATACATCACATAAACAAATTGAAAGAAAAAAACCACATGGTCATATCAATTGATGCAGAAAAAGCATTCGACAAAATCCAACACCCATTTTTGATAAAAACTCTCAGAAAGGTGGGAATAGAAGGATCATACCTCAACATAATAAAAGCCATATATGACAAGCCCACAGCCAACATCATACTCAATGGTCAAAAACTAACACCATTTCCCCTAAGAACAGGAACAAGACAGGGATGCCCACTCTCACCACTCCTGTTCAACATAGTACTGGGAAGTATTAGCCATTGCAATTAGGCAAGAAGAAGAAATAAAAGGCATCCAAATTGGAAAAGAGGAAGTAAAACTGTCCTTATTTGCAGATGACATGATATATACATACAAACCCTAGAGACTCATCAAAAGCTACTAGACTTAATACATGAATTTGCATGTAGCAGGATA
>NW_005871061.1:6897495-6933215 GCF_000147115.1 Myotis lucifugus
CAATGGGGGAAAGGAGATATATGTTCTACTATTTGTAATACATGAAGCAATAAAAAACACAAAAAAACAATGCATAGATTATCTATTCATATTAATGTTCAATAACATGTTTTTTCACAATGTCTTTCTTTTTTTAATACATTTTTATTGATTTCAGAGAGGGAGAAGGAGAGAGAGATTGAAACATCAATGATGAGAGAGAATCATTGATTGGAAGCCTCCTCCATGCCCCCTACTGGGGTTTGAGCCCACAACCTGGACACATGCCCTGACTGAAATCGAACCCAGGACCCTTCAGTCCCCAGGTTGACACTTTATGCACTGAACCAAACTGGCCAGGGCTCGCAATGTCTTTCTGGTACAAAATGGAGCTAAATGAGAATGAAGTGCCTCATGCCTATAAGAAAATATTTACAAGATGTTATAGGATATTTAAGCGAATTTTTAAAAATGTTTGAGACACTCATTAATAAGTAAAGAAAAAACTATATTTTATATCCATAAATATTCAAATAGAAAGTGATATTTCACATTAAATTATTGCATAAATTGAAGTTTTAAAATTAACCTTAATCTATTTCAGAAAACAGGATTATAAACCTTGTGAGATTTAACTAACAGTTTTTTTACAATACCAAATGATCTCATGAAACATGTTTCCCACTATGTTGGGGAGCACAAGAGACTTGTTGGATGGTTGTAAGGAGGACATTCTGAGAAAAGGGAAGTGTGTGGAAGGCTGCCTGCCCTGTTTGTCAGAATTCTGACTTAGGGGAGACTTAGGGGAGTGCCGAAGGCGGTGCCCCTAATTATTCCTTGACCTTTCCAAACAAGTCTGTGCATGTGCAGACCCGCCAGGTTTTTACTGGAATCCTTATGCTTAATCCATGGATGCCCTTGCTTAGAGGACAATGTAAACATGTATCCTCCCAAGATTACTCACTCTACTGATTGCATCTAAAGATAAAAATTCCAATAAAGGCCTAATGAGGCAGGCAATAGAGGCTGCCTTGGCCACTAGAGGCAGGGGCCCCTTAGCCCTCTCTTGTTCATTCATCGTTTAGGGTCTGCAGGTCAGCCCCGGCACTAATAGGAGCTTTTGGAAATTTCAAAATCATAATTATTTAATTTTCCATATTTAAAATGGAAGAAAATGACAGACCATCTGATTTCCCACATATTTCTAATCAAAATTTATGTATATGAAAGCCCTGCGACTGTTATGACAGAACGACCAGAAAGACCAGTGGCTATGAAGCACACTGTGGCAGCCAACCAGCCTTATCCAGGGCCCAATTGCCACCCCTGCCAGCCCAGTCCCTGATCAGCCCCCAACACCTCGATCAGAGGTGGGGCCAGCTGGGCAACCACCTTGGCTGGCAGAAGTTTGGGGTCCAGGGACCTTGGACATGCTCGGTCTTGGGCCGCTATGTGGGTAAAGCTCTTCTTTGGTGGAAGTGGACCTGGCATCAGGGTGCCAGAGTCAGGCGTGGGGTGGGAAGGCTTACCTGGTGGCCACCACAGTCTCTTCAGGCCGCGCACAGCAGCCTGTTATCTGGCCCTGGTCAGAGCAACGGCAGGAATATGCACAGTGGGGTACTAGGGGCAGCTGCACCCAGGAGCCAGGAGGCGCAAGGCCAGACCTGGGCGCTTTCCCCCCACTGGACCCAGCAGCACCAGCAGGCAGGGGTCCTGCAGCCAACTGGGGGGGAAGCGAGCCAGGAGGGCAAGGACCCATGCCAGCGGGAGCCCAGAGCAGTATGGGTGGGGCTGGAGCTGGGAACCCTGGCAGAATGGGCGGGGCTGCAAACCCATGCCTTTTTGGCCTTGGCCTTGGAATTCTGTGGGCGACCAGTGTACTGGCTACCAGCATGTCAGAGGTCAGCCCCGCTTCAAGAGAGAGGACATGGCGGAAAGTGGCAAGGCCACAGGAGGGATGGGAAATATAGCCATCTTCAGGAAATACAGCTGCCATGGTATTCAGTAACTATGAACAGATAATAATCTTTGGTCTCCATTCTACAGAAGAGAAAGCTGAGACTCAAAGAAAGGAGCTTTCTGCAACACCTCACCCACTTCTCAGACCTGACCCTGTGCAGCATTGTTTTCGTTGAAAGTAGAGGATCCAAAATGTTTTTAGATCTTTGCTATTTTAAGCAGGAAAGAATTTAGCACAGGGAATTGGCGCTTGGGAAATCATCAGAAAACTGAAGGAGTGGGTATTAGGCTGGGCCCCCAGGAAAGACTCCCTGGCCAGTGGGAGGAGCTGCCCCCCCCCCCCCCCGCCCGCCAGCCACAACTGAATTCTAGGACATTCTGACACAGCTGTGACCTGGGGATTAGGAAACTGCTGCCCCTGCAAGTGCCCTCCAGCTCCTAAAAAACAGGTCACTGGGCACTGCCTTTGCCCCAACTGCCTGTGCACAGCCTGAATTCCGCTGCAGAAAACCTCCACATCTCTGCAAACACGATCACCAGCAGCAAACAGCCCAAACTGCAGGAAGATGACTCTGCCCCACTTCTGCCTTCAAAATATCTTGCAAGCGCATCCAATCGTCAGAAATGAATTCATATCCAGAAACCTAGCTGCAAAGGAGTTTGGGCAATTTCAGACTTTCGTCTAGGACAGTGGTCGGCAAACTCATTAGTCATCAGAGCCAAATATCAACAGTACAACGATTGAAATTTCTTTTGAGAGCCAAATTTTTTAAACTTAAACTATATAGGTAGGTACATTGTTATTAACTTAATTAGGGTACTCTTAAGGCTTAGGAAGAGCCACACTCAAGGGACCAAAGAGCCACATGTGGCTCGTGAGCCGCAGTTTGCCGACCACTGGTCTAGGAGTGAGATCTTGCCAGTGTACCTCATGTGCCAGGCATTGATAAAAATGGGGCCCAGGTGGTGGGGCTCAGTGGTTGAGCATCGATCTATGAATCAGGAGGTCACGATTTGATTCCTGGTCAGGTTTCAGGCTCGATCCTCAGTAGTGGGGCGCAGGAGGCAGCTAATCAATGATTCTTTCTCATCATTGATGTTTCTATCTATCTCTCCCTCTCCCTTCCTCTGAAATCAATAAATATTTTTAAATGGGGTCATGCTATACATACTAGTATGTGTTATAACGAGTTTTTCACTTCATAGATCACTAATGTGTTTCCTGTTAAAACCATACTTATAAAACGACTTATTTATCATTCATTTTAATTGATCTCAGAGAAAAGAAGGGAGAGAGAGAGAAACATTGATGTGAGAGAGAAACATTGTTCCATTGTTTCCCACACTCACTGGACTGGGCATTGAATCTGCAACCTGGGACCATGGCAGGTTGGCCTGCTGTGGGAGGTTGGTTGTGGGAGCGCACTGACCACCCGGCTGGCTGGGGGGAGAGGCCTCACCCATGCACAAATTCGTGCACTGGGCCTCTAGTATGTCTATAAATGTCTTGTTCAGATATTTTGTCAAAGGCATGAAAGCACATAACACAAAGTTATATGGAAGGATGACTTGGTACTCATACATTTTTTCATGTTTAAATAATTTTGAAATGGGAAAATCTTATTGATATTTCTCCACAAATTTCCTTTTGATTATAACATATCAAACTTACCATATAAAGACTTTTAAACAACTATCTTAAGGCCACTCAAGCAAATAAAGGAAGACATGGAGAACAACAGGAAACCAATACATGGACAAAATATGAATATCAGCAAAGATACAAATTATAAAAAGAAATAAAAAAGAATTTCTGGAGCTGAAAAGTACAATAACCAAGATGAAATATTTTACTACAGAAGTTAAAATGCTTTAAGCAATACAAAGAAATAATCAGCAAGCATGAAGATAGGACAATTGAAGTTTTTAAATTTGAGGGGAAAAAAAGAAAACAGATAATGAAAAGTGAACAGAATTTAAATTAACTGTGGGACACCACCGAGCAGATCGTCATAAACATTATGAGAATAGAGAGGGAAAAGAGAGAAAAAAGGGGTAGAAAGAATATTTAAAATTAAAATGGCTCTAGACCAGCGGTTCTCAACTAGTGGGTCGTAACCCTTTTGGGTGTCGAACGACCCTTTCACAGGGGTCGCCTAAGACCATCGGAAAACACATATATAATTACATATTGTTCTTGTGATTAATCACTATGCTTTAATTATGTTCAATTTGTAACAATGAAATTGGGGGTCACCACAACATGAGGAACTGTATTAAAGGGTCACGACATTAGGAAGGTTGAGAACCACTGCTCTAGACCATGTAAAAAACTAGAAGTCATCATTCCACCCTAACAATAAGTAAAAGGCTAGTCAAACTGAAAAATCAACAACTCATCTTGTATTTGTCAGAAAAGTAAGGTCACAAAGCAAACCTCAGCCTTCAAAATGGGATAGATCAACAGACAAAGAATCAAAGCTTACCAAAGCAGAAACCCATAGGCACAAATTTTCATGGGAATCAGTGCCAAGCTACACAAAACTGAACTATGACACATTGCTGAAGGCTCAGCATAGGTAAGTGTGAGACAAAAACTCCAGGAAGACCCAGTTATTGGGAGACCCCCACACTTTTATTAGTTTTACCTCTAAGGGCTCATCCACTTTTTTGCGGTGACTACTGGAGAAAATACCCTCACTTTTCTGGTACGAAGAGGGGAAAATGAAATGTTTTTGAAATATGCCAGAGAATCCTGTCCTTCTTAAAATGTCTGTTCTGAGGAGAAACTATTGGAACTAGAGATGAACTTACTTGGAAGAAGAGAAATACTCAACTTCAGCCCCTTCTAGACTTTTACTTAGATGAAGGGAATAAGGAAAATACTAACTAAAGCTCACACTACCCAAACTGTCCCATTGAAGGTGGGGAACTTAAAAGCACATGTGAAGTTCATACTTTAGAGACACAGTTTCACTAAAAGACTGATACCTAACCATATAGGACTATAGAATGTTTGCCCTCTCCCCCTAAACCAGTGGTCGGCCAACTGCGCCTCGCGAGCCACATGCAGCTCTTTGGCCCCTTGAGTGTGGCTCTTCCACAAAATACCAGGTGCGGGCACACATGTACAGTGCGATTGAACTTCGTGGCCCATGCGCAGAAGTCGGTATTTTGTGGAAGAGCCACACTCAAGGGGCCAAAGAGCCTCATCTGGCTCGAGAGCCGCAGTTTGCCGACCACTGCAAACCTATCATCATATTACTGAAGGCCTAGGTATAACAATTCTTTTTACACAGCACATCATGTCTGGCTATTAAGAAATAGTTACAAGACATACTAAAAGGCAAACAACAAACAAATAAGAAAAAACACACACCACAATTTGAAGAGGTAGAACAAACATTAAAACCAGACTCAGATATGACAGGAGTGTTGGAATTAGTAGGCCAAAGATTTAAAACACCTATAATTAAAATACTAAGGGCTCTAATAGATGAAGTAGATAGCATGAAACAATGTAACAATCAAAGATGGGCCGTATACACAGAAGTGAAAATTTTAAGAAACAAAAAATGATGGAGATCTGAAACACTGTTATACTGTAAGTTATAAGTAAACTGGAAATGGCAGAGTAAAGAATCTCTAAGTTTGAGGACATCTCAATAAAATCACAAACGCTGACAAAGAGAGTGAAGAAAAAGAAAAAGACAACAAAATATCCAACAACAATGAGACAACTACAAAATGTGTGATATACACATAATAAGAATCCCCCCCCAAAAAAAAACAAAAAAAGAAAAAGGAACACAATAACTTTAAAACAATAACAACTGAGAATTTTCTCAAATTAATGTAAAACAACAAACCACAGTTTCAGGAATCCCAAAGGACACTGAGCAGGCTAAACTCAAAAAAATACAATAAGTATATCATTTTCAACTATGGAAAATCAAAAATTTTAAACCACAGAGAAAAACACCTTACCTATACAGAAACAAATATAACAAACTAGAGTCCTGGTGCACAAAATTCGTGTACCGAGTGTGGGGAAGTCCCTCAGCCCGGCCTGCCCTCGGGGGATTGGGCCTAAACCAGTAGTTAAACATCCCTCTAGCAATCCAGGACGCTGCATGCACCAGTGACCATACTTTTCATACAGATGAAAGGCATTTTGCTGTTGTATGGGCAGCTACATTTTTTTGCCCTGATTATAAAAAGTAGTACATAACATGATCCTTCTGAGGCAGTAGTACCATTTTCCCCATCTTATGGGTGGAAAAACTGAAGCAGAGAGAAGTTAAGTAATGGGCTTTGTCACAGTTATAAGTGTCAGAATCAAGGCTGACCACAAAATGTGAAAGCCAGAGTTCATGCATGTCATCGCTGCATCATCCTGTTTTTTCAGTGTTAGAGTAGCCTTGCCAGGTTTTAATTTTTAAATTTCAAAGACTGTTCCCAATATATAGGGTAGGGTCCCTAGGCCTGGCTGGAAATCAGGGCCAATCTGCTGGACAACTGGTGGATGGGGCAATCGGGGGGCCCCCGCTGGCACCCACCTTGGCTGGCGTCCTGGTGCCACATGCTGGCCAGCCCTGCTCCCCAATCACCACTGCCGGTCGCCTCCCTCTCTGGGGGCAGCTCAGGCGTTGAGCTTCTGCTCCCTGGTGGTCAGTGTGCATCATAGCGACCGGTCGTTCTGCTAGTTGTTCTGCTTATTGGTTGATTTGCATATTAGGGTTTTACTATATAGGAGGATTGTTAAGTGAAAAGGATGTGCTAGGATAGCAGAATAGCTTCCTAGACACAAGGGGCTTTCACAATCACCCACAGCGTCTTCTTCATGACCCTTCATTAGCTACTCAACAGAAACTCTGGGGGTAGAATGGGAGAATGGTAAGAACCTTTATCAGTGATGCAGGCTTGTAGGACAGAGGCAGAATGAGACAATACACTGAATTGCATGTGTTTGAGGTTGCCATTTTGAAAACGGTTACATCTTAATTCAATGGTATATATGAATTTGGATTTACAGATGTAAATTCTAAAGAAAAATTTAGTTTTTAAAAATCTATAATGATAAAAAGGTAATATGCTAATTACCGGTAGACCAGATGTCCTTCTGGATGTCATTCCAGATGTCCTTCCTGACAAAGCCGGGGCCTGAGGGAAGCCAGCCCAGGTCCCGGGTGCCTGTGGGCAGCCTGAGGGAAGCAGCCTGGGTCCTGGGTGCCTTCAGGTGGCCAGAGGAGAGAAGCCTGGGTCCTGGGTGCCAGAGGGAAGCCAGTGCCAGCAACCAGGGGAAGGAAGGCCTACCCTTGCATGAATTTTTGTGCATCAGGCCTCTAGTTATGTATACAATACCTTTAGTTTTCTAAAAGCTGTGATGTGGATGTGGTGAATAGACTTTAAGGTGGGCCCATTGAGGCCAAACACCTTGTCCACCCCCTAAAGAACCTGCTCCCCTTTTGTGTGAGTAAAATGTATGACTTCCTCTGACAAATAGAATATGGTAAAAATGATGGTATGTCATGCTTGTAACGTTCTATTATATAAGGCTCAGTATTGCTGGCAGATTTGCTCTCTCTATATTGCTGACTTTGAAAAAGCAAGGTGCCATGACTTTTATAATTGATAGAAAATGGGTTCTTCCAACAATTTGAGGAAATGTGAAAGCTGGTCTTTATCCAGTTGAATCTCTTATAAGGACCCTGCTCTGGCTGACACCTTGCATGCAGCCTTGTGAGACCCTAAGATGTCCCAGCTAAGCTATATCTGAACTACTGGACAGTATAAAAAGTGATATAATAAATGTGTATTATGCAAGCTTTTAAGTTTAAGGTAATTTGTTATGCAGCATAGAAAATTAATACTGTGAATCTGGTGCTTATTAGCGAACATATATTAAATATGCAGAAGGCCTTGCCGAAATATAGAACATTTGAAAGAATAAAGATATTGTAGCTGAGAGTACTTTCTAAAAGGAAGAGTGCTTCTATGACAAATTATTATATTTTTGCTTGATAACATACATTATTCAATTGAGAAAGGTCCTTTATGGTCTTGTCAGCAGAGTAGGAAAATAAAATTTCAGCACCTTTGTGAAGCATAGTTAAAACTCCTGAAACTTAGTTTTTAATAAATGTTGTCTTTCAGGGATCATTATACCCTTACAAAATATTTCAAATGGTTCTTCTTAACACTTTAATAAAAACTTTATTGAATTCTTCTAAGAATCACAGCATTCTAAATTATAAAGCTTATATATTTTTCAATTATAAATTATAATTAAAATGATAAATTATGTATAATTGTATATTATGATTATATGATATAAATTATAAAGCTCATATGTATTTTTAAGACCACATGGAGGTAAGTTTTAATGATTTCCAAGTTTGATGATTCACATATTAAAAAACAAGTACCCTGCAGAATTATAAAACAATGAGTTGACTGATAATACCTTTTGAAAACACACCATACTTTCAATTACATGTTGTCAAAATTAAGAGATACTTTCAGAGGTAATACACTCTTTATATTTGCAGCTTATTTTTATTCACAAAAGGCATTACCTAACTTAAAAATCTATCGTCTCTATCTAATATTCATGGCACTGTAAATATTTTTAAAATCATCTAGCCCTAGCCAGTTTGGTTTAGTGCAGTGGTCAGCAAACTGCGGCCCCTTGAGTGTGGCTCTTCCACAAAATACCACATGCGGGCGCGCACATACAGTGCAATTGAAACTTCGTGGCCACACTCAAGGGGCCAAAGAGCCGCATGTGGCTTGCGAGCCGCAGTTTGCCGATCACTGGTTTAGTGGATAGAATGTCGGCCTGCGGACTAAAGGGTCTGGGTTTTATCCCAGTCAGGGGCAAAGACCTAAATTGCAGGCTCCTCCCGGACTCAGGCCCTTATCTGGGGAACCTGTTTCTTTCACATCTATATATCTATCTTTCCCCCTTTATTCTACTCTCTCTAAAAATCAATGGAAAAACATCCTCGGGTGAGGATTAAAAAATCCTCAAACTCAGTACAAAATAATTTATAGATTCCAAAGGTAAATCATCTCTTAAAAACGTGGTGTGATGTTTAAAGACAATTGCAAAGAAGAGGTTCCTTAAATATTGTCAATATCATCAAAGTAGCTATATTAATAAAATAGTTAATTTAGGTGTTTCAACTTTAAACTTATAGCTCACTCAGTTGTTCATATTTTTATGGCATTAAATCTTTCAGAATCTCATGAAGTATTTTCTAGTATTATCCCCAATCCATATATGAAGAAACTAATTTAAAGTGATCACATGACTTTCCTGAAGTTTCAATGCAGTAAAACCGTTCTTTTAAGAGCACTTACAGTGTTCTTTCCACAATGCCTCTAAATTCATTTTATAACAACTGGTGAAATTATGTTAAGTCAAAAGTTATTTGATTTCAGTCATACTTGGATTGTTGTGTGGCTTTGGGCAATAACAATAATAATAACAAGACTAACAACATTTATAAAGCACTTCCAGGCACTGTTTTAGTTGCTTTACATATGGTAACTCATTTAGTCTTCACAATAAATACATGAAATAACATATATTTTTTATCATCTCCATTTTATAGATGATAAACTGAAGCACAAAGAGGTTAAAAAACTTGCCCAAGGTGATAAAGCCAATAAGTCATGGCTTTTGTTATAGTCAATTTCCAGGAGTTATAGTTTATCCCAATATTATACTTTACTACATAAGCCTTAATTGTCTCAACTGGAAAATATGGATAAAGACTCCATAAACTATTGGAAAAGGGGGACATAAATATCTTCATTTAATCTGCTAAATTCCCAGGACCTGGAACATCATAAATGTTTAGTAAATGTTAGCTTCCTTCCTCTCAAACATTGAATTTGACACTAACAGGAACAGAATAAATTATTTGGTAATCTTGAAAGATCTCATGTACTCTAAAGTAGATCTTTCACTTGAGTATAATGTTGTTCTTACTTTCTGAAAATCTGGAAATGTTCCTCAAACACTGATGTTGTTGGTCCATGAACCATAGTTAGAATAGTGAGGCATTAGGCCACAAATATAAGTAGTTTTCTTCCACAATGACATTAACATTACTTCATCTTAAAACGAATAATAAGTGTGACCCTCTAGGGATGAAAGAAGTAGAGGACAGGGAAGCTTCAAGAAGGTACAGGGGTAGCATATTCTTAGACTCTGGAGCAGAGAGCTTAGGCTTTAGATAATAGGAATCTGATTAGAGAGAAATCTTGAGATTTAGAGAAAGGTCAAAATGGAGAATGTCAAACTGAATGTGTTTCACCTTTTTGTCTGTTAAAAATTTCCACTTTTGGTTGGAGAGTAGGATATCAATGAGATATTCTGTATTGCCAAAGAAGAGCACAGTGCTTCAGAAATACCCATATAAAAAGCAATCCCCTCTTCTTTATTTTGGGTTCTTTTCAGCACAAGAGCAATCTTCTATCTGCTGGGTTTAATGAGAGCTCCATAAAAGACTTTTTAAAGAATTCTTCGAGAAATGACTTTATACCTATTATAAAAATGGGGAGCTATTGAAAATAGTCTATATAGGCAATTCATTTGTCACAATGTCTAAAAAACAAAAAAACACCTTGTGAAATCAGTATGACAAAAAAGCATTTGAATCAAGAGATTAGAGAATGCTTATTTATATTCATTCTTCATTTGAAGGGTAAACATGAAATGTATAAGTGGTTTGAAAACATTGCTCCAATAAAAACAAATATCCATACTATTATCCTTTTATATAAAATGGTACTAATAATGTTAAACCAATTGTAGTGTGAGAATCCCTTCCCTAATGTTAAAAAATTGCAATTCAATATTGCAAAAGACTTGGATGTATATTAAAAGCCAAAAACTATCTCAAACCCAGTACAAAATTTAATTCATATCAATTTTTGCTCAAGACATATGAAACTGGAAAATGTAGAGTTCAATTTCTCTAGTTAAATATTAAGTGGCAATCATATTTAGGAGATGTATTGTTAAAAGATAAACTGAGGCAATAACAAATTTAAGAGTTTATTTGAACAAAAATCAGCTTGAATTGGGCAACCTCAAACAGGAAGTGGCTAGGAGTACTCACCAAACAGCAGCTCTGAAAGAGACTTTATTTATAGAGAAAAGGCAGAAGGAAAGTCAGGAAATTATTAACTGGCCATAGCTTAAAGCCTAGTTGGCTGTTTGTTAATGGTCATCCTTAGGTTTTAATGTATTAACCTTGAGACATTTGCAGGATTACATTTTGGTTTGCTTAAGTATGTCACTACAGCATTAGAGCCACCTCAGTTTAAAGGCCTCTTCGTTTAACTAATTTAACAATTCCCCCATCTTTCTCCTCCTCTCATACATAAGTGATTTACCAGAAATTTAATATTATCACCATTCCCAGTTACCATCAGAGTTAAGTTTCTCTTATCTCATTGTGAAACTCACAGGTTATGAGTTTCGGTGGAAGAATTGTTTTGTGTTCAACTCACTGTTCATCCAGTTTCTATTTCTCCAAGTGTCGGATATCAAGTGAGATCATCTGCAGCACTGCTGATGGCAGTGAACATGCTTAAGACCTTTGAGAGAACACAGCACACCAGGGAAACTACAATGATGATTACTGGGAAGATTATACCAAGAGACTGGAGTATTCTCCTTGGCAAGGACCCCCATGAACCAAACCAGTTGATATCAACTAAATAAAAAATATACCTGAAGGGGCATCAAACAGCCAAGTTGCTTGTTTGTTAATTCCTTGCATTTGTCAGAGGTGTTGATCTAGGTATAGCAGGGACTGTTTGCTATGGTAAAGATTCCTCTTTGTTTAGCCAATAAGTAATATAAAGAAATTCTAATATCTAAAACCACTATAGCAATAAAGCCTAGAGACTTTTATTGTGTAGCAATAGGCTTAGCAATAGATTAAGGGATAATTGCCAAAGTTAAGAAGTGTCCTCCCATGTATTAACAGAGAGAGAAAAGCAAATAATGAAAAGGCAAAAGGAATAAACTCTTTTATATTTAAATAAGTCTTGATATGTGATCTTAGGAGAGCTGTCCACCTTAATATGTCATCTTATTTTGGGGAGGAACCTCCCTTGTCAATTTTAATTTTAGATCTCCAACTAACCCGAAGTTACAAGTGTTAGTGGGAGTTTTTTAAGTTGGGAAATGTGCATCCAAGGTTCAAGTCCCTCAAGTTTGTCCACTGTCTGGGTAGTGAAGAGGACCTGCTATGGTTCCTTTCAAAGAGGTTCAAAGACAAGTTTTGTTCTTAGTGATTCCAAATAAGGAGGGTGGTATAAAGTTGGAAAAATTATTTTGGAGAGTCATAGACAGATATTTGAGGAAACTAGAACAATTAGAGATCAAGACCAGTTTACAGGTATTTAGGAAAACCTCAAAGACAATGAACAGAACTACAATCTGTTATCCAGAGCTGTGTAATGGTTTTCTGCTGAAACATTTTTTCCTCTACAATCACTTTTATTTCTATTAATGATAGTCACAATAAGACTTATTTATTTGCAAAATACGTCTGTTCTCATTAAATTTGGTCTAATAATTTGTGCAAGTGCAGCAAGAATGGGGATTGGCTATATAGGTTCTTTTAAAGTGTTCTTTGCTGGAACTTTTCATAAGGAATCTTACATTGGACTTTCCAGGCTAAGAAGCCAAGCAAAGGACTTACAATTGGACTCTGTCTGGAATACCTATAGATTGATGTTAACTCCTCTTTCCTTGTTTTCTTGAAGTCCCTGGATTTGCAGAGAAATGACCTTCCTTACTTGCCTGGTAAGGCTGCCAGGAGCTCTGTGAGCAAGCTACCAGGCTTGGTTTTCGAAAAGATTTATTAGCTCTATAAAGCCAACCTTAGTTCTTTCAAGCTGTCTGATAAGATCTTATTTTATGTATATTATCAAATATGGCATTTCTGTCAAAACCTTTGTAATATAACTAATCCTTCCAATTGTGTCCTAGTATAGGAAGAATAGAAATATTTCTTATTTAACATATCTAAATAACTACAGTATACCACTATGAAATTTAGAATACTCAATAAATTTCTGAATTTCAAAAGAATCTGATGGGGATAAAAAAATAAATATTTCAATTCTGTTTACAAAGGTATACTCCCTTTTTAAAATTAGTGTAAGTCATGGAAAAAAAAAGTTTCTTAAATCGGGGAAACAAACCATGAGAAACTAGCAATGTTTCAAAAAGAGAGTTATAAAAAAGTATAAACATTCACATCAGTTCATTCAATTACATATTATCAATTCCTGTTCTGCCTGAATACAGTTCTTTCATTAGTTCTTTGAATTCTTACCCAGTTCAGCTGTATGATCGTAACGTTATTGGAAGCCTATATTCTAGAGCACTTGTCTGAGTCCTCTCCCTGAATCATTCTAAAGATAAAACACTTTGGTAAAAGCATCAGAGTACAACAATAACTATCTGTACAGGCAAAACGTTGTAAAAATTAGCCATGGTTAAAGATCTGTTGAGTATTCATTTGATAAGAAAATGTAGTAACTATTTCTGCAATGTGCAGCAATTTAAAATAATTGGACAATGAAAGTATTGACAGGTTTCTTTGAACTTCAATGAATTTTTGGGATACCTGTATTAGTAGCATATACCACACACATGTAAGCTAAAAAAATTTCTCATCACTTCTTGTTTGACAATGCTTTCTACATAATTTAATATGCCAAATAAATCTAATTAGTTTAACATCTCTCTTTTACAAAGTAAAAGGCAAATTCTTTGAGATTTTTCCAGAGGCCCTCTGGGAAATCTCAAAGTTACTTTGAAGTTAGAAAAGACTCCATTTAGAATTTGATTTTGGAAAGTTGTCAAAATGTTGAAAGGTTTAAACATCTGAATAAATAAGATCATAGACCATTAGAAAATAATACTCAATGATCTATTTAACCAAAGTGACAATAGGAGATTTAAAGGCAAATAGAGAAGGTTACACAGTTGTGAATAAAACTTAGCTCTTCTAATATTGAGAAGACTCAGTTTTCCCAAGAAATGAAAGTCCTTATAAAGGCAATAGTAAGCACAGAAAATTATTTTACTAAGACACAAAATATTTGCTTTTCAGGCAGATTATTTAAAAGGTAAAGAAAAGCATTTCACAACCTCTTATCAAAGAGCATACCAATAGTCTAAAAAAATTGTCCTTTTAACACAGAAAAAAATTCTAATTTTCATCAGTGTACTTTTGATATTAAGACTCATTAAAAAATTAAATAAATTTATTCCTATCTTAGCTATTTTAACAAGACCTAAAATTAATTTCCCAAGATTTCCTTTCCATGGTCCTTCTATTTATTCTAGTTTTTCTCCTTTTTTATTCTGGTAAAACCAGTTCATACTACTTTAAAAACAAAATTATTCTCTATTTTTTTTAAACAAAGAACACTGTCTACATACCTTTTCTTATTAAAAAAAATCATATTCTGCTTTTTTTGGCCTACCTTAATTGGGAAAAGAAAATATTTGTAAAACTAGTTTCTTGGGAAAACACAACTTTAATAAAGTCTTGATTTGAATAATCTTGTTTTCTGTTGATTCTTTTCTTTGCAGAGATGGCTTGTTATTTCTGCCAGTTGGATGATTCATATATATCTGTCGAGCTGATGAATAGGCTGTGGATCCAAAGGGGTAAGCATATGATTCCTTGTGTTTTGAAATAGCTGTTGAAAGACAAACCCTCCTGCCCCAATATTTTTTGACTAACTATAGGCATGAACTTTTGGATCTGTGAGGGCTGTATCCTTTGTACACTCTGTGAATGCATTTTGCTTCCTTGGTTAAGCTGTAAAAAAGGCTTTTGTGCTTGAGTCATTATTGAAATTATACTGTCACTGACTAGACAATTGATACTTGTAATAAAAAATACTACAAATTAAAAAGTTTTCAGAGAGCTCTCATATTGTTAACCATTAAGACTCCCTAAGATGAGAGGACAGAAATTAGAATAAAAATAAAAATCCACTCAGAACCTACATTTCAGATATTTTCAAATATTGTAAAAAAATTAGGACAGTGGAAGAACAATTGTTCAACACTTAGGAAGAAAAGAAAAAAGAACAACAAAATGTAAAAGAAATATAACTAGTCTTAAGCTTTTAAATTTCCTATTTGAGCTACATGACTCTTACAAATGTTAATACAAATATTAGGTTAATTAACAAGAGAATTGGAAGAGACAAAAGAGAAAATCAAGAGATTTCCCAACAAGGTGGAAAAGTTTAAAAGATTATTGAGATACTAGAGGGCCGATGCACAAAGATTCGTGCAAGAATAGGCCTTCCTTCCCCTGGCTGCTGGCACCGCCTTCGCTCCAGCCTGGAGTCGCCTTCTGCATTTGCGTGCTGCCCAGAGGCCTGGAGCAGCCAGGGCAGGGCGGAACACCTGTGTCCTCACCATGTCAATGATGCAAACATCCTGGCCTGACCACCGCCATCTTTGTCGTGCCAATTTGCATATTCCCTCCTTATTGGCTGTGGGCACCGCCATCTTTGTTTTGAAGTGATGGTCAATTTGCATATTCCATCTTTATTATATAGGATAAGATGATAAGAACTGGTATATTTTAACAGGTTTTAAATAATTTAATAACTAATCAAAAGTTGGCAAAATTGGAAGCTGGTTTTTCAAAATCTAATAGAAAATTTTTAAAAATGTTAAATTAGGCCTTACCCAGTTTGGCTAGTAGATAGATGGTTGGCCTGAGGACTGAAGGGTTCCAGGTTTGATTCCAATCAAGGGCACATGCCCAGGTTGCGGGCTCAATCTCTAGTAAGGGGCCTGTAGGAGGCAGCTGATATGTATCAATGATTCTTTCTCTTCATTGATGTTTCTATATCTCTCTCCCTCTCCCTTCTCTGAAATCAATAAAAACATATTTTTTAAAAAAATGTGTAATTACCAAGCCAGCCATGCAAGAAATGCTAAAGGGACTGGTGGAAAAAGAAGAAATAGAAAGCTCAGAAAGAAAACAGCCACACACACAAAAAGAAATGGCTACAAACAAGTACCTTTCAATAATAACTTTAAATATAAACGGACTAAATGCTCCAACCAAAAGACATCGAGTGGCTGAATGGATAAAAAAACATGACCCATACATCTGCTGTCTACAAGAGACCCACCTTATTAGAAGGGACTCTCACAGACAGAAAGTGAAGGGATGGAAAAATATCTTTCAGGCAAATGGAAAGGAAAAGAAAGCTGGGGTAGCAATACTTATATCGGACAAAATAGACCTCAAAGTGAAGGCCATAACCAGAGATAAGGAAGGCCACTTCATAATACTAAAGGGATCAATACAACAAGAAGATATAACCCTAGTAAACATATATGCACCCAATGCAGGAGCACCCAAATTCATAAAAAAACTCCTGGAAGATATCAAAGGAGAGATCGACAACAATACAATCATAGTAGGGGACTTTAATACACCACTGACATCACTGGATAAGTCCTCTAGACAAACAATCAGCAAAGAAACAGCAATCCTAAATGACTCACTAGATCAGATGGACTTAATTGACATCTTCAGAACACTTCACCCCAAAGCCATGGAATATACATTCCTCTCAGGTGCTCATGGGACATATTAAAAAATAGACCACATATTTGGTCACAAAGTCTCCCCAAATTCAAGAAGATTGAAATCATAAAAAGCATCTTCTCAGACCACGATGGCATAATGTTAGAAATAAACTACAATAAAAACAACCCAAAATACTAAAACACTTGGAAGCTGAATAGCATGTTATTAAATATTGATTGGGTTACCAATGAGATCAAAGAAGAAATTAAAAACATCCTGGACACTAATGACAATGAAAACACAACAATCCAAAACCTATGGGACGCAATGAAAGCAGTCCTGAGAGGGAAGTTTATAGCTCTACAGGCCTATCTCAAAAAACAAGAAAAAATGGTAGTAAATCATCTAACTCTTTAACTCAAAGAATTAGAAAGAGAGCAACAAGAAAACCCCAGAGTTAGCAGAAGGAAGGAAATAATAAAGATTAGAGCAGAAATAAATGACATAGAGACCAAAAAACAATACAGAAAATCAATGAAACCAAGAGCTGGTTCTTTGAAAGGATAAACAAGATTGACAATCCTCTAGCCAGGATCACCAAGAAGCAAAGAGAGAGGACCCAAATAAACCAAATCAGAAACGATAGAGGCGAAATAACAACAGACCCCACAGAAATACAAATGATTGTTAAACAATACTACGGACAACTCTACTCCAACAAACTAGACAACCTGGAGGAAATGGACAAATTCTTAGAAAAATACAACATTCCAAAACTCAATCAGGAAGAATCTAAAAATCTCAATAGGCCAATAACTATGGAAGAAATTGAAGCAGTCATCAAAAAGCTTCCAGCAAACAAAAGCCCAGGACCAGACGGCTTCTCAGGGGAGTTTTACCAAACTTTCAAGGAAGAACTAAAACCTATCCTCCTCAGACTACTACAAAAAATTCAAGAGGAAGGAACACTTCCAAGCTCATTCTATGAAGCCAGCATCACCCTAATACCAAAACCAGGTAAAGACATCACAATGAAAGAGAATTACAGGCCAATATCCCTCATGAACATAGATGCCAAAATCCTCAACAAAATCTTAGCAAATCGGATCCAGCAGTACATCAGAAGGATCATACACCCTGACCAAGTAGGATTTATCCCAGGGATGCAAGGATGGTACAACATCCGTAAATCAATAAACGTGATACATCACATAAACAAATTGAAAGAAAAAAAACCACATGGTCATATCAATTGATGCAGAAAAAGCATTCGACAAAATCCAACACCCATTTTTGATAAAAACTCTCAGCAAGGTGGGAATAGAAGGATCATACCTCAACATAATAAAAACCATATATGACAGGCCGACAGCCAACATCATACTCAATGGACAAAAACTAAAACCATTTCCCCTAAGAACAGGAACAAGACAGGGATGCCCACTCTCACCACTCCTGTTCAACATAGTCCTGGAAGTATTATCCATTGCAATTAGACAAGAAGAAGAAATAAAAGGCATCTAAATTGGAACAGAGGAAGTAAAACTGTCCTTATTTGCAGACGACATGATATTATACATAGAAAACACTAGAGACTCCATCAAAAAACTACTAGACTTAATACATGAATTTGGCAATGTAGCAGGATAGAAAATTAACCCCAAGAAATCTGAGGCATTTCTATACACCAATAGTGAACTTTCAGAAAGAGAGATTAGAAAAACAATCCCATTTACCATCGCACCAAAAAAAATTAAGCTACCTAGGAATAAACTTAACTAAAGAGGTAAAAGACCTCTACTCAGAAAACTACAGGACGTTGAAAAAAGAGATAGAGGAAGACATAAAGAGATGGAAGAACATACCATGTTCTTGGATTGGTAGAATCAACATCATTAAAATGTCCATACTGCCCAAAGCAATCTATAAATTCAACGCACTTCCCATTAAAATACCAACGGCATATTTCACAGACCTAGAACGAACTCTCCAAAAATTCATCTGGAATAAAAAACGACCCCGAATAGCTGCAGCGATCCTGAGAAAGAACAAAGCAGGTGGGATCTCAATACCAGATATCAAGCTGTATTACAAAGCCACTGTTCTCAAAACTGCCTGGTACTGGCACAAGAACAGACATATAGATCAGTGGAATAGAATAGAGAGTCCAGAAATTAGCCCGAACCAATATGCTCAATTAATATTTGACAAGGAGGCAAGAACATACAATGGAGCCAAGATATTCTCTTCAATAAATGGTGTTGGGAAAATTGGACAGATATATGCAAGAAAATGAAACTAGACCACCAACTTACACCATACACAAGAATAAACTCAAAATGGATAAAGGACTTAAATGTATGACAGGAAACCATAAAAATTCTAGAAGAATACAAAGGCAACAAAATCTCAGACATATGCCAAAACAATTTCTTCACTGATACAGCTCCTAGGGCAGTTGAAACTAAAGAGAAACTGAACAAATGGGACTACATCAGAATAAAAAGCTTCTGCACAGCAAAAGAAACCATCAACAAAACAACAAGAAAGCCCACTACATGGGAGAACATATTTGCCAACAGTATATCTGATAAGGGCCTAATCTCCAACATTTATAGGGAACTCTTACAACTTAACAAAAGGAAGATAAACAATCCAATCAAAAAATGGGCAAAGGACCTAAATAGACACCTTTCAAAAGAGGACATTCAGAAAGCCAAGAGACATATGAAAACATGCTCAAAGTCGCTAATCATCCGAGAGATGCAAATCAAAACAACAATGAGATACCATCTCACACCTGTCAGAATAGCCATCATCAACAAATCAACAAACGACAAGTGCTGGAGAGGATGTGGAGAAAAAGGAACACTCGTGCACTGCTGGTGGGAATGCAGACTGGTGCAGCCACTATGGAAGACAGTATGGAGTTTCCTCGAAAAACTGGAAATGGAACTCCCATTTGACCCTGTGATCCCACTTCTAGGAATATATCCCAAGAAACCAGAAACACCAATCAGAAAGGATATGTGCACCCATATGTTCATAGCAGCACAATTCACCATAGCTAAGATCTGGAAACAGCCTAAGTGCCCATCAGTAGATGAATGGATTAGAAATCTGTGGTACATCTACATGATGGAATACTATGCTGCTGTAAAAAAGAAGGAACTCTTACCATTTGCAATGGCATGGATGGAGCTGGAGAGCATTATGCTAAGTGAACCAAGCCAGTCAATGAAGGAAAAATACCACATGATCTCACTCATTCATGGATAATAAAGACCATTACAAACTTTTGAACAATAATAGATACAGAGGCAGAGCTGCCTCAAACTGATTGTCAAACTGCAGTGGGAAGGCCAGGGAGGGTTGGGGGGCAGGAGGGAGGGGAGTAAGAGATCAACCGAAGGACTTGTATGCATGCATATAAGCATAACTAATGGACATAAGACACTGGGGGGTAAGGGAGGGCAGGGGATTGTCAAGGGAGTGGGGAAAAAAAAGGACACATATGTAATACCCTTTGTAATACTTTTAGAAAAAAAAAAGACTGAAGTGCCAATTTGGGAGTCATTAATCCACATCCATTGAGGACCCATGATGCTCAATATACATATAAAATATGGCCCTTTATGAAAAAGCTCTGGTACATTTACACCATGGAATACTACGAAGCAATAAAAAAGAAGGATCTCTTACCCTTTGAGACAGCATGGAGGGACCTGGAGAGTATCATGCTAAATGAAATAAGTCAGTCAGAGAAAGACAAGTATCACATGATCTCACTCATATGTGGAATCTAAGTAACAAAATAAACTGATGAACGGAGTGGATCCAGAGACATGGAAGCATGGAACTGAGTTCGGAAACTCTGAGGGAAGGCAGGGAAGGGTGGGCGGGTGGGAGGTAATCAATCAAAGACCTTGTATGCATATATGCATAACCCATGGACACAGAAAATACAGTGGTGAAGGCCTGGGGTGGGGGTGGCTGGAAGGGTCAGTGAGGGGGAAATGGGGAGATACATGTAATACTTTCAACAATAAAGATTTAAAATAAAAATTAAAAAAATGTGTAATTATAAATGTAAACACAGCCCATACTCCATGAAGCTGAGGAAACTGAAGGGAAAAAATTGAAAAAGTACATCTTTAAAACACAAGCTGTTGAGATGTCCATGCCTACCTAGCCTTCCCTCTTTCCCCTTGCTCCTATTTTTCACCCAGTTTGAATAAGTGGTTGAGTGTCAACCCATGAACCAGGAGGTCACAGTTTCATTTCCAGTGAGGCACATGCCTGGGTTGCAGGCTCCATCCCCAGTGTTGGGCAGGCAGGAGGCAGTCAATCAATGATTCTCTCTCATCTTTGATGTTTCTCTCTCTCCCTCTCCCTTCCTCTCTGAAATCAATAAAAATATATATTTAAAAATATTGTGTCTTCTCTACAATTAGTAATTCTATTAACATTTTGATCTCTGAGTTTGTATCTTTTATATGTGATATGATTTTTTTCTACCTCTAGCTTGTATTGGTTTGTAGTTTGTGATAGACTTAAAAAGGAATTAAGCACTTATATAAGTTAAAAAATATAATAACTAACCAAAATACATTTCAGGAACATATTGATGATGATGCCAAATGTCCGTTCGGCATGTGAGGAGCAGCCACCCCATGATCCCCTGAGGAGCAGTCACTGCCCGTGACTTCCAAGGAGCAACCGCCACGCAACCACACAAGGAGAGGCCACCCCATGAGCAGCCGCTGCCCCACAACCACCTGAGGAGCAGGCACCACCAGTGACCACGTGACCCGCCACCAAGCCCACCACTGCAGCCACAAGCCCCGTGCAACTAGACACCTAGATCTTTTGGTGAGAGCAAAAATGGGGAGATAGAACAACCCTCAAAGGAAAGAAAAGGAATGGTCAGAAAATGAAATAAATGAAACAGAGGCATGCAATATGTCAGAAAAATAATTCAGAGTAAGAGTCATATAGTTCATAACCAGATGCATGAGAAAATTAACAACCTATGTAACAATCAGGAGGAAATAAAGAGTGATATAGCTACAATAAAAAACAATATGGAACCTTTCAACAGTAGACTAGGAGAAGTGGAGGACTGAATCAGCAAATTAGAAGACAGGGAAGCAAAACACACCCAATCTGAAGTGCAATTGGAGAAAAAAAACAAGACAGGAGGAGAGCCTGAGGGAGACTTGGGACAACATGAAACAAAGCAACATACATATAGAAGGGATGCCAGAACACCCAAATTTCTGGTCGGGTCTGAGTTCGTTGTCTCACAAAATTGAAGAATGAGTTTGCAGACAAAAATGATTAGTGGAAGCAAAGTTTATTGATAGATAGATGGACTCCCTGCAGCAGGGAACAGCAGGGAGGGGGCCCAAAAGGGTTACCAGTGAAGCTACTTTGTCTCAGGTTCCAAAGTCCCATATCCCTTGAGGCAGTCCTGGAAAAGGTACAGCTGGGGTTTCAGGAGAGCCAAAAGCAGGCCAGTGTTCAGATCTTCTGCTCTATATTGCAGTTGGGTGTAGGTCAGCATGCAAGCTAATGAAAGTCCATCAGTCCATGTGTGGAGTCCCACATGGTCATAAGCCACATGGGCACAGGGGAGCATCTCCCCTGCCACAGGAGAGCCAGAAACCCAGTGCACCAGAGAGAGAAGAGAGAAGCAAGTGTGCTTCTTTGTCTAGAGGTAGATAAATGTTTTGCTAGCTCCTGATTTGTCCTTTCAAAGAATTCTACCTTAGCAACATCCATACATTTCAAAACTAACATCTCCCTGGCAGGCCCTTCTTTCCCTGTCCAGCTAGGTTGCCTTAGTAACTCCCACCAACTGGGCTCAGTGCTAGGTTACTTTGTCTCTGTGGTACAGTCAGTAAGCTCTATTCTGCCCATGTCTGCAACACTCCATCCCCCAACTCCTTCCCTGTCCCTGTCCCTGACTGCCTAGCTTCCTTCTACCTCCTCAATATGATCTGAAAAAATGTTTTATATTAGAGCTGGTTTAAGTTTGATTTGATTAAGTAGATATGTCTTTTAGAGTTGTTAGGATTGCATATGAAAGGTGGTACGCTGGCAGGCTAAATAGTGATGGTGAATAAAGATAAATTGCATTTGTTTAAAGAAAAAGGGGATTGGAAATGGGGATATCCAAAGGGAAGAACTACAAAGCATACAAAGCACTGAGCCAAAGGGTATTTGGTTCATGATGGCAGCAAAAAGATACTTAGGGCAGAGAAACAAGGAAAGGCATAGAAGAAGCAACAGGAGAGCTTATGCTGGGCTGCTCTGGCTCACTGGGAAGTCAGAGAAAAGGGGGCCTTGGAGACAGGTTCAGGGGGTGAGCCTGGGAGGAGCTGCCACCACCCATTGCTCCACTGGTGGCAAGTCTCCTGGGGTCCCTTAGAGATTGGGGGATATATGCCTGTGGAGGAATGGCATGTGCATGCTCCCCTGATAAAGAGCGTGCACTGGGTCCTTTGTCACGTGTGTATTTATCTCTTTATTGCAGGTGGAAATCTTAGGGGCAGTCTCAGAGGAGGTGTGCTCTTTCAGGGTGGTGGTCTCCACTGACTGGTCAGTGCCAGGGCAGGGGGTCATTAGTCAATGTAGCTGGTCCTGAGGCACCCACAGTGTTACTTGCCTGGTTTTGCTGCTTTTCTTGGCCTGGAGCTGAAATACATCTGAGGCCTAGATGTTATCTTTAGGGAGGAAAAGGTCAAGGGGTCTAAATAGCCTGACCAGGGATATGAAAGATCAGGGTCCAAACTGCATGACAAGTGTTATGAAAGTGGAGGATAGGTTACCCTGGGGCAAGGTTCTTATTTTCCCAGTTTTGCCACTTGCTAGGTATCCAGGGCTTTCTGCCCTGGTGAGTTTCTGTACCTGGCCCATCATCCTTGCTCTGCTCATGTCTGTCTAACAGTATATATTTTTGTTTTACCTGGCTTTATAAAAATATGTTCAGATTATCTCAATTATAAAGTTAGTCAAGAAAATAGCTTGGATAATAATTGACTTTGAAATCTCATACAGTTTTATAAACTACTAAAGTAAGTAGGGGTAAATAAGTTTTTTTAGGTAAATTTATTTTTAGCAATAATTATATGTATACTTGGAATTCGTTTTCTAGGTGTCTGGTAACTTGAAAGTTTGAAGTTTTGCTGACTATATTGGATGATAGTGTTAGCATATGTAGCTAGTTAGTCATAAAATAGAAAGGAAGTAAATTTACCTGTCATGTATGTTGTGCTCTTCCTCAACTACCTATAAGTTGCATACTTCCTTTGAAATCTCAAACCCCTATCCCACTTTTCTCCTGTGTCCAAAGTGACATATATACTCAATTTTTCCTCACTGTCTTTGGAATTTTCATGCTTATGTGAGTTGCATATGAGCATGTGTTAAAATTTGATTTTCTTTTGTAACTCTGTCTTTGTTAATTTGATTATTATCCCAGCTAGAGAAACATAGATGGTGGGAGGAATAGTACTTTTTAAAATCGTTTTTTAAATTGATTTCAGAGAGGAAGGGAGAAGGAGAGAGAGATAGAAACATCAATGATGAAAGAAAATCATTGTTTGGTTGCCTCCTGCAAGCCACACACTGGGGATTGAGCCTGCAAGCCAGCCATGTGCCCTGACTGGGTATTGAACCATGACTTCCTAGTTCCTAAGTCGAAGCTCAACCACTGAGCCATGCCAGCTGGGCAGAATAGTATTTTTTTTTTAACTTTTACAGGAGGTTCTGGGATTGAGCTTTAAACTGTTTTTAGAGCCACATTTTTGTTCTTGTAAAAACTTGATTTGTAGAAAAAGCTTTTAATTTCTTGAAGAATTGAGTTGCTATCAAGAGGCTGACACTCCCTTCCAACAAAATAATTACCCATTTGCTTATTTGTAGCAGGGAGAAAATCTTTAAGATGGGAAACAAAAGATTTTTATTTTCTGGATTTAAAGATGTGCATCTTTGGAAAGTTTCAGTAAATCCTTCCACAACACCTTCAGAGTGTGGTGTTCTTGTTTTTTTTTCCCCTTTTGGGTACATTGTTTCATTTTAGTTTAAGAAGGAACTAAAAAAAGATAAACATGTTTTTAAAGTCTCTATTAGGTTCTAAATATCAGCTTCCAATGTGTGTAACTTTCAAACATCTTGTCAGGTTTCAGCTGGGATAAACTATAAATATTCCTGGGAGTACTAAACAACCTTCATAGATGCAAGAGGCATTCCCAAAGAGGGTGCAAAAGATACTTCCCATCCAAGATCTAAGATAAGAGCCATTCCCAAAGATACTCAAAAGATATAAAGCCTTAGAACATTCCTTTTGAGATATGGAAATAGTTGATAGGACCCTCGCTGCAAATGGAGTGCAACTCACATTTCTGTTCATCTACATCTACCCACAAATGGGGTGCAATCCACGTCTTTGCCCAGCCATACTTTTGGGGCCTCCAACCTGATGATTGCTAAGCCAAATTCTCATCACACAAAAAATGAAACAGGTGAGAAGGCTGTAACTGTCTCTGGGAAAGAAAACATTTATAACTAATGAGTACCAAAAAGCAAATTCACAAGTCACCGTTTAAAGCTCTAATTCTAACAAATTTTTTTTTCTGCTAATCCGAATTTGAAAAGGAAATGGCAACATGAAATTTTACCTTCCTCTCTCAACCAGGCACCATAGATAGAGATCTAGATAACTGACTTTGGTAAGAATTCTCACCTTTTGCTGGATTCTGCCAGTTTTCTCAAAATCTTGTCTGTAGGCTGTTCCAGCAGGTCTCATGCTGATCACCAAAGAAGAGGAAAAATAATTTTTTCTCTACCCTTTTACAGCAAGCATGTCAAACTCACAGCCCACAGGCTGCATGTGGCCCACAACGAATATTTTTGCGGCCCAGCCAATATAACGGTATGTAAGAAACATTTTAATAAAAATTTCATAACTTAATTTTTCAATATCCTGTTATACATCTATATATATATATATATATATATATATATATATATATATATATCCCTAATATGCAAATAAACCAAACGGCGGAACAGCCAAACAACCAAACAACTGGTCTCTATGATGTGTGCTGATCACCAGGAGGTGCACGGAACATGGAGGGCATCGGCCATGGTGGGATGGTGGAGCAGGTGAGCCGGGGCGCCAGACCAAGGCAGGGCACCGGTTGCTGTCATTAGGGTGAGCCTCTGTTGGTTACTGAAAATTCTTTGCTCCCATGCGCCACAGTCCTGCCTGGCGCTCGTACCTGCTGCTGGCACTGGCCCCACTTGCACACACTACCAGCACCCAGTGCCATCAGTGGGTGCGAGCAGCAGCTGCTGGCCCGATCACCCCTCAGGGCTTCTCCATCTCCCTCTGATCCTGAGGGGTGATCGGGGCCAGAGTTGCCTCTCACACTCTCTGCCTGCGATGGCCCCGCTCACACCTGCTGCTGGCGCCAGAGCTGCTTGCATCTGCAGCTGGCACTGGAGCCACCACTTGCACCTGCTGCCGGTGCCGGGCGCTGGTCCAGATCACTCATTGCTGTCAGCGAGTGTGAGCAGCAACTGCCAGCCCTGATCACCCCTGAGGGCTTCTCCACCTCCCCTTGCTCTTGAGAGGCAATCGGGGCAGCAGCCGCCACTAACACCCGCTGACGGTGCTGGCCCTGCTTGCACCCACTGCTGGTGCCAGCCCCAATCACTCCACTCCATCAGTGGGTGTGAGTGGGGCCAGTGCCATTAGTGCATGGGAGCGGTGGCAGCGGGAGGGGGACTGCAGTGGGAGGGGCCGGGCGGGGCATGGAGGATGGGCCAAGACCCGCCCCTGTGCCCACCGCAGCCTCATGGCCCACAGTTCCTTTCAAGGTGCACGAATGTGTGCACTGGGCCCCTAGTAATTATTAATAACGAACTATGTTAGCTAATGACTGATTACTATAATCGTGTTGCATTCATTTCCCTTACACACCTTATGCACAGGCACACCATTTCTCTCCACTAATACTAGCAGTGAATATTTTAGCAGCCGATTGCCAAGTCATTAGTCTTGGACTGACTTGTTTGGTGTGCACAACAGGAGCTATTTTTCTTTCAGAGAACAAGAAAAATAGATTTATTTGCATTACACTTATTAATTTGTGCAGTTATTCAGTGTCTGGTAAGTTAATGTTCAAGAAAAAATATTTATTTTTATTAAAATGTTCTATTATTTTATGTTAACGATGACTCATTTATTTCAGCCCTTTGTATTCAGCATGTCTCTATGGAAATAAACTATGTTTCTATGAAAATTGAAGCTTTTGTTTTTTGCAGCCCACGTAAACTGAAACCTTGTTTATTTGGCCCGTGTCAGCCTTTCAGTTTGACATGCTTGCTTTACAGTAATTGCTATGCTAAGACTCCTTTTTCTATAAGGCACCTTGGAAATGGGTAAGCTTATCTAGGTAAAACATTCTCCACTGTGGCCATAGTAATTCAAAATGACTTAAGGATAACCTGCTTGTTCATCCTTAAAAGAAAAAACTTTCACCTGAGGCCCCACACTACACCTGGTCCAGTGTAAGTCAGACCCAGTCAAACCTTGGACCTAGTCTAGTTTTTAAGTCAGATCCAGTCTAACTCTGGCTGGGTCTGGACCCAGTCTGGAGACGAAGTTCTCAGATAAAGTCTGACAACTAACGCAAAAGTGGCAGAACTGGAATCCAAAGGGATTTACTGTACCCGGGACCTCCAGAAGCAGCTAGAGCAGTGGTTCTCAACCTTGGCTGCACATTAGAATCACCTGGGAATCTTTTTAAAATCCTGATTTCTGGGCCTCATCCTTCGGAAATTCTGTTTCTTTGTTATGGGGTGGAGCCACAACATTAGTAACAAAGAAACAGAATTTCCGGAGGATGGAGGCCCAGACATCAGGATTTTAAAAAGATTCCCAGGTGATTCTAATGTGCAGCCAAGGTTGAGAACCACTGAGGTAGAGAGCAGTGAGCTCAAGGGGCTCATCGGGTTACCTCCCTTGCTTGCTTCTTGCTCTTGGGGGCCACAGGTGGTCTCCTTCAGTTTCCTTTTCTGATCAAAAGTCCCTCTTATAACCAGAACTGTTAAAAGATAAACTGAGGCTTATTAAACATTGTACAAGTTTATTTGGTTGAGCAGCAACAACAGGAGCTCTGGCAGAGGCTCTTAGAGAAAAAAGGAGAACGCAAAGGAAGAAAATGATTGTTTGAGTATAACTAGTTTACAGCCTCATTGACTTTTTGTGATTTGTTGCCCCCAGGTTTTAATTTTGTAGCCTTGAGTCATTTGTAGACTTAGATTTTGGTTTGCTTATGGAGGCTGCTGCGGCAGTAGGGCCACCTCAGTCTAAAGGCCTCCCTGTTTAACTATTTTAAATATATATATTACACATGCCTCGTTTTATTGTGCTTTACTTAATTTAGTGCGGGGCCTAAAAAAATAATACTTTTCCTCCCATCTTCTAAGTTTCTATAACTGGGCTAATAAATTAACAGAGACAGAGTAACAGGAAAACATCAAATTTGTAATGGGTGCGCACAGAGACTTCACTTAAGCATGCACATTCCAAACACAGTGAGGCAAACTGGCTATATATGACATTTTGGACAAAGGATAAAAGGGAACAGGGTTTAAGATTTTAAAAGTGAAAGGGAACACACATGGCAGATACATTTTTGCTAAGCAACGTAAGAAACGATGGGACGCGGAGGGAGAGGGGATCTAGTCAATAGGCGTGGAGTCCTCTGTGGAATGCTATGGTGACTGTGCTGAGGTTTCTTTCCTAAAGCAGATATTTCCACCTGAATCTCTTAGGCAAAAGAGGATGGAGGGTCAAAGGTATTTTCTGCGCCATTTAAAAAATAACCAGCTTAAGATCAATATCCCAAAAGGCAGCTTTAGGGTGGTAAAAACTCCAGTCCCCTGCAGCATTATTGCATTTTATAGAAATTGAAGGTAAGATCCTTCCCTAGAAAAGAAATTACAACCTGCTTTGTTATCAGATGATGGTTTGCATTTTTTAGCAATAAAGTATTTTTTTTAAATTAAGGATGTACATAGACATAATGCTATTGCACACTCAGTAGACTACAGTATAGTGTAGACATAAGTTTTATATATACTGGGAAACCAAAAAATTGATGTAAGTCCTTTTATTGTGGTATTTGCTCTATTGCAGTGGTCTTGAGCCAAACCTGCAATATTTCTGAGGCATGCCATGCCCATATGTATATATGTATATATATCCTTTATATGTATATTCCTGTGTGTATATACTGTTTAAATTTATATCAAATATAGTTTTATATTAAAGGTAAAAGAGCTTTTGTTTCTACCAGGAAAATCATTTTTGCAATCTTTTTTTTAATATTTGGAAATGGAAAAGAAGAATGATATAATTCAAATGGCCATTAGATGGAGCTGTTTCTCCTTAGAAATCATTACACAGACACATCTTTTATTTGGCTGACCAGAAAAAATAAGAATAGCTTTAAAAAGCCATAAAGTAGTAATAGGTTTTTGAAACATTAATTCTTAGTACAGCTAAAACAGAAAAATAATAAAAACTCACTTCAAACCTGCTTAAGTTCTCACTAGCCTCTAAGGAAACAGTCTAAATGGAAACCAACGCAGTGCTGCTGTTTGCTACACGGACAAGACGGTTTCAGAGCTCATATCATTTTGAAGGTTTTATAGAGTAAACAGAAGAAAGTGTTATACGAGTGCCATCATTACCATTGGGAAGCTAATAAAGTTATCTGTTCTAATTTTTAATTTGAAAGAGTATTCAAGAGAAAGTGCCATAATTTTAAAGAGACAAAAACACATTTTTGGGTGATCAAATTTTTAAAGGCATAAGCATACATTTGGGACATAACATGATCTCCGGCCAACTGATTATTAGATGAAACAGACAAAATTGTAACTAAATGAGGAAGAAAAATGTTAGAAAAAAATCTGTGCCAATTATGAGCACTTATCTAAAGATTTACGGTTGATTATATATTAATTATCTTGAGGCTTTTGAAACGATTGACATTCTGGAAGAGGCTACATTAGAAACAATACTGTGAATATTTTTTTAGTTTGATATCCTATTGTACAAGCACAGAAAGAAGCACCTTAATTGCAGTCTTGTACTCGGGTTTTTTTTTTCCTGAGAAGAATAAAAGTGTTTTTCAAGCAAAGCATGATAAAAATTCCTAAAAAATTCAATCTTTTACTTTCTGCAATACATAAAATTGGCATGCATGCCTGTGCATATATAGAGAGAGCTATTGAATATTTTTGAACAATGTGACCTGAGTGTTGTTTCAGAAAAAAAAACCCTGGTGGCAGTTTGTAGATTGACCAGAATGAGGAAATACTGTGAACAGCAAGATTACTTAAGATACTGTTCCTATAGTTTAAATGAGAGATACGAATGTCTGACAGTGAATCATAGTGAGTAAGAATGAGAAAAAGGAGAGATACAAGCCATTAAGGTAAGATTTGTTATTAATATACTGAGCTGGTAGGAGATCATCTGCAAATAGAACTTGTATTGACATAAAATAAGCAATTTATTATTATTTGAGATGAGTAATGCATCAAAGAAAGAATAATACATTACAGAAAAATAAATTTTGAGGAAAATAGTTTCATATTAATAATCTAAAGGGCTAAAAGCAAACAAATTAGTGTTCTATTGTGCTGTTTATTATAAGTCTCTATCACAATAGAATAAAACTAGAACCAATTAAAGTGATTCTGAGGTATTCACAGTTCAAGCCCAAACAAGAAGCATTTGATTTTAACTTGAAAAAAATTTCCTATTTAAAGAAGCCTCTGTACTTTAACTAAAAGGAAATTCACAAAGTTCATGTAACCGTCCTACCATTTATGTTTATCATATCTCTTTAGCAATTCATCCTTTATATATGCCCACATGTGGGATGGTAAAAATCTTTTTAATCTAGTGGATTTTTATCTTTATGTGCTAATAATTTCTCAGTTTTTATGTTCTCCTTTTTTCTTTCTAAATCTGCTTTAAAAATAAGGATAAAAAAGACTCCATCATTGTTGACTCATTTAGCCCAGCATAAATTTAGTTATTGACAGATCAATTAAAACATATTTATATGGTGGCAGTCATATATTATCAAACAGTACTTCATCATAAGAGATAACCTTTATTTTAAATAATACAAGTCATTTGTTCTGATGAATTTATATTTTAAAATATACACATTTTATGAATTGAAGATTATCATACAAATTTTAGTCTATAGTCATATAATATAAATTATCCAGATAGTGGGTAAAATAAAAATCAGTGATCTGTATATAATATCTAAATTCTTCCAGCTGTGAAAATTTAGGGTAATGTTGTGAGAGTATGAAGGTGTAATTACAGTCATGTGAAAGTATGTGCACAAATCATTCTGCTTCTATGGGAGATTTCTAAATGTACCTGCAGAAATGCAGCATATAGCCGATGAGAAATAAGGTACATTTTCATTCTTATCCAGGGTAATCCCCACTACTACCTGTCCCCTAACCCAATGCAGTTTATCCTTAAAATTGCAGTAGGAAGTTTGTTCTACTTACTCAACATGTAAATCTAAAGCTTAGGTTCTTGCAATCTTCTGGTTAGACTTTATACAGGATCACAAAAAACAATGGTGAACACACTTAGGCAGGCAGGGAGAGAGAGAGAGAGAGAGAGAGAGAGAGAGAGAGAGAGAGAGGTTATAGGCCCTGCTGGCTGAGTGTTTAAGTACAATGCCTCTGCCCATTTGTAAACACATTCCAATAATGATGCAATCAAATGTGCACTCTTTCCTTTTAAGGATAATGAGAAACTTTCCTTTTCCTGTCAATAAACATCTGCAAAAATATAGTTAAAGCATCTGGGTTTTTAACTGAATATTAGCAACATTCATCCAGATGTTTTAGTATCTTGAAGAGAAAGGCAAAAAAGCTAGAAGCTGCATCAGCAGCTTCAGAATAAAATAAGTTTGGGGGATGGAAGACGAGAAGGGACCAGTTATAAGAGAGCCTGCTATTTGGGAAAAGAAATGCCAACCAATTACTAACTAGTAAAAGTTATTCAATTTAACTTATAAATGAATTTCAAAGAAATACAGTTTATACATGTCAAGAAAGCCCATTAGTTTCATTAATCAGTAATTTTAGCTAAAACAAATTTGATTTTTATGAGGAAAACTTTCAAAAATCTTTAAGTTAACATAATATTGATTTCTGAAAGTTGTTTGGGTTCATTATTTTTATTTTAGAAAAACTGCTTACTTTCTTTAATTTAGGCTGAGACAAAAGTTGTAAGTTATGAGAACATATACGTACTTCAGTTGTCCTAGGACTAGGTGGTAGATTATTCAGCACTCCTGATGGCAATAAAACATGCTTCTTTCTTTCTATGTGAATTAAGCAGTTTTGTCACCATTGCAGGAAATAATTTCCATTTCAATAAAAAGCACCTACCTTTTGATGCTGAGATCCAAGATGAAATATTGAAAGATGCACACATATACATTTCTTTCATATACTCTCTAGCCCTAACTTTCCATGAACTTACTTTAACCTGCAAATCTAAGGGTTTTACCACTACTTAAAAGACCTTTCTCTTTCATTTTTCTGTTACATAGAATAAATTTATTGTCTTTCAAGAAATAACTGATAAATTTCCAGGCTTTTTTCTGATTTAATCCATCCGCTTAAAATTGCCAATTTTTAACCAGTTGTAATGTATAACCCAACAACACACACACACACACACATCCATTGTTCTCAGACATGTGGAGAAATGCTTAATAATAGGACATTGTCTAAGTAAATTGTCTAAGTAAATTGTGATACATTTATGTAAAGAAATAATATCCAGCCAATAAGAAAGGTACTAGAAAGTATAATTCTCCTCAGAGAAATCATTAAGAAATTACAAATATTGACTGCTTTAGGAAAAAAAGTATATAAGGTCTTGCAGGAAAAATATTCAGAAATGATGTATGTTCACGTTAAACAGTGAATTTCTTTGAGTCATAGAATTTGAGTATTTTTTGTATTTTCTTTCCTATGAATATATGCATTTTCTAATTTTTCTATAGTAAATATGCATTTTTATGTAATTAAAAAACAAATATTTGATTAGAAATCTTGTAGTGTGACTTTAACAATATATACTTCAAGAGGGGCTGGTTCTAGGAAGTAGAAATACATGACTGGGTAAAATGCTTCTACATGTGATTTGTATTTGAAAAGAGAAAATTGAAATTTGAATGGGACTTTTAATTTATTTAGTTCTCTTATAATTGCTTAGAAAACAGAGACATTCTTAACTTAGGAAAAATGACAGAAGCCATTCAGTAAGATAAATGTTCCTATTTTTGGTAAACATCATATATGATCCTACATACGCTAATACCTGCAGAGTGTTGTTTACCCAAATTTGAGTAAATGTTGAAAACAGCTAATATAGTGGAGGGCTGAAAGCCTTTTTTTCTTTTTTTTTCAGATAGCTGCAAATATTATATATGATGTACAATAAATATCCAAACTCTTTTTTGAAAGTTTTACTTATAATATACATTTTATATGAGAGGGGTGATTGGTACAGTGTTCATATTTTTCTTTTTAAATATATTTTAAAATTTATTTTAGAAAGAGAAGAAAGGAGAGGGAGAGAAAGAGAAACAGGGATGAGAAAGACAGATTGACTGCCTTGTGCACACCCCCAACTGGGGATGGAGCCTACAACCAGGCATGTACCCTGACCCAGGAGTCTAACTGGCAACCTTTCAGAGTACTGAAGGATGCCCAACCAACTGAGCCACGATGGCCAGGCAGGGTTCATTTTTAAGTCAAGGTTCAAAATCATGTTAAATTGAAGGACTTTTTAATTCAAATTTACAATAAGAAGTCATTTTGGAAGCTACATTTTAATATGTTTTTATTGATTTCAGAGAGGAAAGGAGAGGGAGAGAGAGAGAGAGAGAAACATCAATGATGAGAGATAACCATCAATCGGCTGCCTCCTGCACGCCCCCTATTGAGCATGTGCCCGGACCTGGAATAGAACCATGATCTCCTGGTTCATGGGTCAAAGCCACACCAGCAGGGTTGGAAGCTACATTTTAAACTTTGGAATCAAATTGTTTCTTTTTTGGAAGAATAATGTATATACAATGTTATGTTAAATAAATTTTTTTCTAATTTGGTGCCAAAAACACCCCTCAGATATTTGGCTGAATAAAAATTTTAATAGTGTGAAAATACATGTTTTATTGAATGTATTAAATTCATTCTGGGAGTTGCATAATGGTGCTCTTTACCAATTAAACTTGCAAACTAGTTGCAAGAGATCATTTGGTGAGTTAGAAAATAATATGGTAAGCTGCAAATGAACTCTATATAGGCAAAATTAGCTTTACTAATAGGGAGATACTAATGAAATATACTTTAAGAACTAAAATTTTCATATACACACATTTATAATAAGCAAAGAAAAATATCTTTTCACTCACCTTTCTTAATCTGCTGTTCCAAAAAACAAGAGTTTAATTGGAAATGCCTCTAAAATGCAAATGACTAATATTAGATCTTTTCCTGACACAGATGGAAGGGCATCAACTGCCTGACGTTTAATAGTAGTACCTGCAAAAGAGGAAAAGGATGCCGAAATAGCAGACTATCAAAATACTAGTACAGCTATTACTATTACTACTACATCTACATCTACTACTATTACTATTACAACTACTAGTTACACTACTAATGCTTATTATAATAATGTCTATAAATTGCCTTGTGTGTTCCATGTACAAATCATTTCCAATAAATTATATCATTTAATTTTAATAGTACTATAAGTTATAAAGGCCGTTATTCCCATTTCACAATGAGGAACTCACAAAGGTTAAATGAATTGCTCCAGGTAACACAGCTAATACACAGTATAGCTTATACCTCAAAACCCAGATTCAACATAAAACTATAACCACATCTTTTTTTCCATTTTGCAAAAAACTTCATAGCGTCTGATAAAGAACTGCTTTGGATATATTAAAATATCATCAATGCCTACCTGGTTCTGTAATAATTTTATTTCATCTGAACTATTTCCCTGAACAATTTCTCATTCTGCAGTCTGTTACTTGTAAATAAATATTTATGCATTTACAGTAAACAATTTGAGTAACTGTACTCTGTACACATGTTAGATGGAGAATCAGGAAAGACCAAGCTTAAAGTACACTTGTGCTAACCCTGGCTGATATGGCTCAATTGGTCGGATGTTGTTCCGTGCACCAAAGTGTTCCCTGTTCAATCCAGGTCAGGGCACATGCCCAGGTTGCGGGCTCGATCCCTGATTGGGGATGTGCAGGAGGCAGGTGCAGGAGGTAGCTAATCGATATTCCATTCTCACATCAATGTTTCTCTCATTTTCTCTCTCTCCCTTCCTCTCTCTCTAAGAATCAATTTTATAAAAAGTACCCTTGTGCTATAAACAAATTAGGTGCTATTGGGATATAAAAACAAGTATACATTCTAATTTCAAGAGACTTATAGCTTAAGACAATTTTTTAAATTTAATAGACAAGCTATATACTCTTTACTATGTGCCAGACACTATTTTAATTATATCATAATTTATATAATAAATAATATTATGTTTTGTATTTTTACTAGAGGCCCGGTGCACAAAAATTTGTGCACTCGGGACGGGGGGGTCCCCTCAGCCTGGCCTGTGCCCTCTCATAGGCTTAGGCCTGCTCCCTGGGGGATTGGGCCTAAGCTGGCAATCAGACATCCCTCTGGCAGCCCAGCAGCCCTCGGGGGATTTCCACTTGCCAGTGGGGAGCAGACCTAAGCTGCAGTCGGACATCCTTAGCGCTGCTGAGGAGGCAGGAGAGGCTCCCACCACCACCGCTGTACTGGCAGCCATCAGCCTGGCTTGTGGTTGAGCAGAGCTCCCCCATGTGGGAGCGCACTGACCACCAGAGGGCAGCTCCTGCATTGAGCGTCTGCCCCCTGGTGGTCAGTGTGTGTCATCGTGACCAGTCATTCCCAGTCTTTCTGCTGTTACATTCAGTTTGCATATTACCCTTTTACTATATAGGATAGAGGCCTGGT